>NC_045750.1:6582748-6887748 GCF_008692095.1 Etheostoma spectabile
TGTGACGATATGATGACGGTATGCCTGGCTACCTTCGACTATTTATATTTATTTAGGAAAGAATTGTGATAATAGAAAATAGCTTTCCAATGCTGCAGCATTCAGCAAGGGCACATGTTTGGATTTGACAAAGCTTTTATTTTTAATGTTTCATCTTGGTGTGAAAGCAGGTAGTGAGCTGTGTATAGGATTCATTTTCAAAACTATAATCATGCACACCTTTTGCAAATCAAAAACATCACAAACCTACGACAGCGTATTAAGGCCATTCTTTATGTTTCATGCTTTTTATTTATAGTCACACACTGAAATCCTTAGCCACATTTAGTGCACGGTATATCGTTGTTTTAAAAAAAAATTAAGAACACACAATGAGATGCAACGTAATACTTTTAATCTGAAAAAGTATAGCTGTGAGTTACTGTTCTTTCCTGTTTTTCTCTTGGCAGTGCTATTTGTTCCACATGTACGTGGGTGTGAGAGCTGGAGGTGGTATTGGAGACGAGTTGGAGGACCCAGCTGGAGACCCCTATGAGCTCTACCGCATCCTGTTTGACATCACTTTCTTCTTCTTCGTCATTGTCATCCTGCTGGCCATCATTCAGGGTACACCATCTTTTCTGTTTATCGGTGTTCATCCTCCTAAAGCATAAATGCCACTAAAAATGCTTGTTCCATGGCCAACTGTTTCCTTCAGGTTTGATCATTGATGCCTTTGGTGAGCTGAGAGACCAGCAGGAGCAGGTGAAGGAGGACATGGAGGTAAGAGCTGTGTGGATGGGAGGAGGAAACATGTCAGCCACAAAGTTCTTTTCATTTAGTCATATGCTAATGTACAGACGTGGAAGAAAATATTGATACTAAGGGAGCTTTCATACCGAACATAGCTGGTTTAGTGTTGGTGTGGTTTCCTTTGGGCTGGTGTGAAAGCTGTCAATCAAACTCTGGGGAAAATAAACAAGGTCCTGAAAAAGGAAGATTTGGGATCACTTGGAGAAAGATTCTGGTTTGTTTATTGTGTAAATTAGATTTTATTATAGTAGATACTGTATGTGATTTTAATATTGTTTAATAAAATCAAGAAAGTGATCCTAAAAACAACAAACTAAGAATGAGTGGAAATAATTTGGTAACCATGGTTCCACATACGTGTGTCCTACGTTAAGGGAGTGTGGGGACTTTGACTTATAATCAAAAAGGGAAGAGGAATTCAAACGTCAGTGTGTTGTGTTTGTTGTCCTCTTTAAAAGTGTGGGACACAACAGTACCTATTTTCTCCTGTAATATAATGGTAAAAGACACCTCTTTTTTTGGTCCCGTTCCTACCTGTTGGCCATTCGGATGTGAAGTGAAGTTGGACAAACACATCAGTTTCAGTCCAATTCAGCATGATATGCTTTCAGTCATTTTAATTCCCCATTTGGGCTTAGTCAGCAATGGCCCATATTAAGCATTTCCCGATCTATCTGTATTGGCATTTATGATGGCGGAATTTTTTTTTCTGATAAAAGAATATTTAAAAAAATAAAAACAGACTGTCAACCTTGTTATGAGTGTTGGCGTTGCATAGTTTGTCCACCAGAAGGCGCTACAACGTCCCTGGTGGCAACACGTGTTTTTGTTCAAATGACTTTAAGTTTGATATCTTAAGTTTGTATTTTTATACATTTCATTTATCAGAACTTTAATATATTTTAATGTTCCTCTGTTCTGTTGTGACAAAACAAATTATCATATTATTTTAGTGAGAACTCATTAATACCTACAAATAACTAATGTTAGGGAAATCTGTTTAAGTTTCGTAACGAGTTTCTAGATTTAAAATATATATATATATATATATATATATATATATATATATATTTCGGCCGATATATTCCTGGCATTTCCGACTTTTAAATAACCAAATATTCGTATCAGTATCGGCCTTATAAATCCTTTATCAGTCGGGCTCTAATGCAGGATGACAATTGCCAAAACTGTCAACTCAATGAGTTACTTCTACTCTGACGTCTAAGATTTTATGCTTACAGTTTTAATTATTTTGTAAAAAAAAAAAAAACATCAACTAGAACTAAAAATGCACTAATGTGTTACTCCTCCCGGCCAAATGAACAAAACTACAGGTGTGAAATCGACCTATTTCCAGTAGAGGATAAGAGTATTCAGTATAGGTTGACCTTCTGTATTAAAATGAAAACAACTCTTCCTATTCCTCTTTCAGACCAAGTGCTTCATCTGCGGCATTGGCAATGACTACTTTGACCGGACGCCTCACGGGTTTGAAACCCACACCTTACAAGAGCACAACCTAGCTAACTATCTGTGAGTGCAGCGAAACAACCAAATCCGTAAATATTTCTGATTCACAGTGTGGACATTTTTCACACCAATCATGTTCCACCTGTGTGCAGGTTCTTCCTGATGTACCTGATCAACAAGGACGAGACGGAACACACGGGTCAGGTACGGGACCAGTTTCCAATTCTATGTTAGGAAAATTTGACTTCATGTAATTTACCTTGCAGCATTTTCTTCTGTGAGATCTCACGTCTGATCAACCTTAAAACAGCAATGGAGGGTTACAGAAACTTCAGTAGGTTTTACTTGTGCAACATATCAACCCACCTGTTATGTTACATAAGTAGAGCTTAGCAGGAGGAAGAAGCAAAGCGTGGGTATACTTTGCCTTTTCTATATTAACTTGTTATTGTTGTGCACCTAAGATTCTAAGTTTTTTTTTTTTTTATTGGGTGTGCACTGTTTTTATGTCACAAGTTTAGCAGAATAACCATCAAATAAAAAGTGTTGGTCACTTTGGTGTTGTAAACACAATTAAGTCATTAGTGTTTTTGCAGAAAATAAAGACGCTAGGCCTTAGAGATCATTCAGTTTAGGTCCTACTCCAAGTGATACTTTGATGTATTAACCAAGGCCCGGTGGGATTTGGGAATGCATCTGCAATTCGTCATTTTTGATAAATAACTCTATCCCAGTCGGCGTGGAAGTGCTTTTTGCTTTTGTAAAATAGCTTCCAAATATTCAGTATAGTGTAGTATGACATACAATACTATGACTTTTATTACTTTTTTGACATTTTGAGACATACTATACTATGACTTTTTTTGCAATTTTGATGACATACATTACTTTTTGACGGCATACTATACTATGACTTTTTTATGACCTACTATATTATGACTTTTTTATGACCTACTATATTATGACTTTTTTTTTTTTTACTTTTTTGACATACTATACTATGATTTTTTTCTCATTTTGATGACATAATATACAATGACTTTTTTTGACAGCATACTATACTATGACTTTACTTTTTTATGACATACTAGTCAAATACTGGTTTCATTTTTATAACATATACTATGACTTTTTTTAACTTTTATATTACATAATATACAATTTCTTTTTTGACATTTTGAAGACATACTATGGCTTTTTTACAATATACGATATTTTTTTCATTATGACATTCTATACAATGTTTTGTCATCTTTGACATACATTACCTTTTTACGGCATACTATGACGTCTCATTTTTATGACATGCTGTACTATGACTTTACTTTTTATAACATTCTATGTTATGACTTTTTTCCCACATCTATAACACACCATACTGACTTTTTTACAACATGCTATGACTTTTTAGCCATGTTTATGATATACTATGACTTCACTTTTAATAACATACTATATGTTTTTTTTAGCCATGTTTGACATTTAAAACCCTCTACATCTTCATAAACTGATATCAGATCTGTCCCCCCCGCCCCCCCCCTCCAGGAGTCGTATGTGTGGAAGATGTACCAGGAGAGATGCTGGGACTTCTTCCCTACTGGAGACTGCTTCCGTAAACAATATGAGGACCAGTTGGGTTAGAGGGCCGGCCTTGTGTTGTCCCCCAAACACGCCTCTCTACTTTCCGTCTGAGACACTGAACTGGACTTCACCCTGTTAACAGAACCTAAACACCTGCTGGAGTTTCTCCGCTGCCATGGTGTCGAGAAAAATAATCATTCATTGTGAATTCTGATACACAAAACAATTTTAAGAGAGAGAACGACATTTGCATTTCGGGTTTGTGCATCCAAGTCCTTTTCCTCGTTACCGAAAAAGTCACTTACCACAACGCCTATTTTATGCAAATTCTTCTTTTGATTCTGACTCACATTGCCTTTTCACTTGCTTAACCCCAACCTGTTGCACAATGTGTTATGTGTAGACATTTGATACATAAGAAGGGTTACAGCATGACAACTGAATGTCTGAATATGCACAATTTCTAGGTTAACGCCAGGATGTTAGTGTTACTTATTACCAAACATACTGAATGGGTGTGCTGCTAGCATTGATCACTATTGGTCCAGTTGGCATCATATGACTTGAGTGAGACCTGCCTTTTCAAATCTGTCAGATGAAATGAGTTACAGAAGTCGGTTCTTTCTGGACCATAGACAACTCACTTTAGGTGTTTATCAAGTGCCGATGTGCCTTATGAGAAACTATGCAAAATACATTTATCATTTTTGTCCCTCCTGACAAAAGCAGTGCTCTAGCTCTGGATTACTTACAAGCAGATTTAGCTCAAGCTAGTTTTGTGGCTTTTAAATTATAAAAAGAGAAAACATTTGTTGTATAAAATCTAGATGATCATGTGTAAATGTTGCTTAGTTTGGTTTTGTTTCTCAGCTGTGGTGTCCTGCCCTCCTGCACTTCTGTGCACAGTAGAAGAGCTGCCAAACAAAAACAAAAAACCCTGGTTTAAGGATTTATTCATGACAAACTTTGTTAACTGGTATTATATGGTCATTTATATGTATGTCGTAGCTTTGGTAAACTGCATTTCTTTTGATGAGAGGGAGGAAATTAATAAAGTAATAGACGCAATAAAGCAACGTTTCACTATCTGTCCGTCCCTTTATTTCAGCCGAGTTCCTCTGACAGTGTTGTGTAACTTTCATGATGAACAGAGAATTCTTCATCTGAAACCTGTGCAGCAGGTACATTTGGACACAATATCACAAACATGTACGGTCTTTTAAACATATGACCACAACGTTGTAATAAGTATAAAGCAGAGCCCAGGTGAAAGAGGAACTCCAACATTCAACAAACATCTGTCCAACATGTACACTTTATAATTGGTTTTCAAGGTTGAATTCCAAACCAAAGTCCAGTTTGTCAAGTCCTTTCCTTGGTGCTTGGGGGTCAGGAGATCATGCTGTCGAGCCAGTTCTCCAGGTCCTCCTCGGTCATTTCCTGCCTGACGGACGCAGACTTAGGAGTTGTAATGACTTTGTCTTTTGTCTCAATCTTCTTTTCTATTGCCTCTGGTACCACGTCCTTCACTTCCATACCGGCTGCAGATTTAAAGAACATGGTGGGAGAAGTTTAATTTCTGAAGGTGGACAGTGATTTAAAGACTAATCAAATGGTCACAAGCTCCATTACTCATTAGACCTGCTGTCAGAAAGAGGGACAGAAAAATAAGTACAATTCCAAAAAAGTGTTTCTTTGGTGATATTCTCCAACAGAACCAGAACAGCTGTTATTACGCATGGCTGCAACGTTTTATAGTGTCCAAACCACTCGCTACACCAATTCATTACATGCACCTGGAATAATTACTGACTTTATTAGATTTCATGAATGTGCAACTATAATGCAATAACATTGGACCAAAACAAGTAAAAACTAATGTCATAATAAATTCATAGTCTGTCATGAAAAAGTCATAGTATAGTATGTCATGAGAAAGTCAGGATAGTAGGTTGTAAGTAAATGTATAGTATGTCCATAAAAGTTATATTATGGTATGTCGAAGAAAAAAGAAAAAGAAAAAAAATCACAGAAAAAGTCATAGAATAGTATGTTGAAAACAAATTCTAAAAAAGTAAATGTATAGTGTCATGAAAAAGTGATGAGTCATAGTTTAAGATGTTGAAAAGAAGTCAGAAAGTTATAGTATGGTATGTCAAAAAAATCACCAAAACATAATAAAAGTCATAGTATGTCATAAAAAGGTTTTTTAAAAAGTCATGTTTCAAAATCTCAAAGTATAGTATGTCATAAAATAAAAAAAAAAAAGTTATAGTATGTGATAAAAATGAGAAACAAATCCTAGTATGTCATGAGAAAGTCAGGATAGTAGGTTGTAAAAATGAGAAAAAAGTCATAGTATACTACATCAAAGTAAAAAGGTCTTAGTATAGTATGTCAAAAAAAAGTGACGAAAGTCATAGTATTGCATGTCGTAAAAAAGTAAATGTATAGTATGTCCATAAAAGTTATAGTATGGTTTGTCAAAAAAAAAAAAATATAAAAAAGTCATAGTCTAGTATGTTGAAAACAAATTCTAAAAAAGTAAATGTATAGTGTCATGAAAAAGTGATGAGTCATAGTTTAGGATGTTGAAAAGAAGTCAGAAAGTTATAGTATGGTATGTCGAAAAAAAATCACCAAAACATAATAAAAGTCATAGTATGTCATAAAAAGTCATGTTTCAAAATCTCATAGCATAGTATGTCATAAAATATATCAGAAAAGTCATAGTATGTCATAAAAATGAGCAACAAATCCTAGTCTGTCATAAAAAAGTCATAGTATATTATGTCATGAGAAAGTCAGGATAGGTTGTAAAAATGAGAAAAAAATCATAGTATACTACATCAAAGTAAAAAGGTCTTAGTATAGTATGTCGAAAAAAAGTGACGAAAGTCATAGTATTGCATGTCGTAAAAAAGTAAATGTATAGTATGTCCATAAAAGTTATAGTATGGTTTGTCAAAGAAAAAAAAAAAATCACAGAAAAAGTCATAGAATAGTATGTTGAAAACAAATTCTAAAAAAGTAAATGTATAATGTCATGAAAAAGTGATGAGTCATAGTTTAGGATGTTGAAAAGAAGTCAGAAAGTTATAGTATGGTATGTCAAAAAATATTACCAAAACATAATAAAAGTCATAGTATAGTATGTCATAAAAAGGTTTTTTAAAAAGTCATGTTTCAAAATCTCATAGTCTAGTATGTCATAAAATATATCAGAAAAGTCATAGTATGTCATAAAATAGTTTTTGAAAAAGGTCATAAAAATGAGAAAAAAATCCTAGTATGTCATAAAAAAGTCATAGCATATAGTATGATAAAAGAGAAAATGTCTGTCAAATGAGGAAATAAAAGTTATAGTATGTTATAAAAAGTAAATAAATCATAGTATAGTGTTTTTAAAAAAAAATGGTATAGTTTGTCAAAAAAAGCTTTGAAACATTTGTCATAAATGTCACCTCAACTTAAAATATAACGTGTTGATTAGTGAATTTCCAGGCGCTGGTAGGTTGTCTTTGGGCAGAACCAGGCTGGCTGGTTCCCCTGGTGTCCGGGCTTTATGCTAAGCTAAGTGGCTGTTAGCTGTAGCTTCATATGTTCTGCACAGTCATGAGTGGAATCAATCCTCTCTTCTAACACTCGCACAACAAACATACAAATTTCCCAAAATGTTGAACTTGAATATATTTGAGTTCTCAGATAACACGTGCTGATTAGACTCACCGTTCTCTGGAACTGCACTCTGCTCGTCGGCGACACGGACCAACTGGTTTCCTGAAACACCCGAGACTGGTTTCTGTAAACCCAGCAGCTGGTCCAGCTCTTCGTCCCCATCGTCATCCTCCGGCGGCGCTGCAGCGCTGGAGGAAACCTGCGAGTCGGAGCCCGACGCGGGGTTTGGAACCACGGGGACTCTCTGGTTGGTGCTGGGGATTATTAAAGGTGCAGACGGAGGAGTGAAGGGGGCCGGTTTGGGGACCTCCGGTTTGGGGACCTCCGGTTTGGGGACCTCCGGTTTGGGGACCTCCGGTTTGGGGACCTCCGGTTTGGGGGCGATGGTCACAGTGGGCAGCTCCACTGGAGTAGAGACCTGAAACAGGATTGGTGTAAAAATGAATGAAACACAGAGCCTGTAGTGAGTTTATCAACAAAGGGCTGGACGATACGGAGAAAATCAGATATCACACTGTCCTTGACCAAATGCATCGATATCGATACTGCGACAATATTGAAAGGTTGAGAATTTGTGTTTTCATAAACTATTTTCTACAATGACATTTTAGGTGAATAATTATCAATAATGTGGTAAACAGTTTCAAGAGAAATTATAGAGAGACATTTTTCCCCCCAGCTATATATTGACTAGGTTTACATGCATGCTCAAAAAAAGTGATGTTAAAAATGTTGTAATGTTAGAAATCTGCAATTTTTCAAATGATATTCCGTGAAAATGTTTCACAACAGATTTTTGGGGGAAAATTGAGTTAGTATGTGCTTGTTATTATCAGTTTAGACAACGTAATTGTCTAAACAATCCCAATATGATTCCATTGAAAGACGAAAAATCATTTTGAATTATTGCTCAGCGCAAAAAAACAAAAAAAAAAACATTTACAACCTGCAAGCAAATTCCAAAATTCGTTAGACCAGTTTTAATTGGAGTTCTTCCAGTAAAGACGCAGACAGACGGCCTACCTGATGCAGCTCGGCCTCCAGGTCCAGTCTCTGATGGAGGGGCACCCCCTGAAGGACCTGAGCGAGGGCCGGGAGGTCCACGAACACGGACGACATCTACAGAGCAGCTCTAGAGTCAGTGTGTCTCAAACTAACCGAATCCACAAAGTTTAAAGAAAACTGCCTGAGAATATAAAACCTACAGCCACATTTTAAGCCCACAGGATCTTCATCAGGGTATAAATTCAAAAGTCAAACTATAATTTTAGTATTGGGGGATTGATTCTTCGTACAGGGTTTTTTAAACTTGTCACAGTGAAAACGTCTTAAACCAAATGTTATGCTAACGACCAACTAAATATTCCCATTCGATTAGCTAATTGCATTCTTTCATATCTAGATTTTGATATGAAAACGATTCATCCTTCAGCCAATGGTCTGTAGGATTCATCCTCTGGGAAACATGAGTTCCTGAACAGAATTTGGTGCCAGTCTGATAGTTGTTGAGATATTCCAGTGTAGCCTAACGTGGCCCCAACAACGAACAGACTTGTCGCTAGCGAGCTAACAATGCTACATTAGCTCTTTCTGCTTTTTTAACTGTTGTGCATTTTGACGTAATGCCTGTTTGAGGGATTCATACTTAAAAAGTGGGTTAAATCCATGAAAGACAAAGAAACGATGCAGAATGCTGCAGATTGGGAGGAAGATATAGATTTACCTGACTGGTTGCAGACGAGTCCATCTCCCAGTGTTTTTCTTCTGAAAACCGGAATTGAGTGAACGAATCCCCTGAGAAAGACACACAGGGACAGGGTTTGACATCTGCCCACTGCAGTCAACGTCCTGCAGGACTGCTGTCTGTGTTCATTGGAATCCAAACCACACGTATCTCCCTTAGTTCATTCCTTTCTCTTCATTTCAAAGACAACTCGAGGGTCATGTAATCCGAGTGGCCTTCACACCAAAGCTTGAAATGTCTGAAATGCCAAAGCAATGTTTCTCTGTAAAGAAATCCATATCTCTGTGTGAACAGCTGATCAGCTGGAGAGTGAAAGCAGGGTAAACATGTGGCTTTGTTTTTCAAAATATCAAATGGCTAAGGCAGGGCTTAAAGTTAAAAAATTCCTGAGCCTGAATTTTTTTTTACCCACAGTGTAATGTTTCGATATGCACGCATTACAGAAAACAGCTAAAGTCCTTACATTACACAATACTATAAGTCATCATTTTTAAGAAGTAAAAAGTTGTGGATACATTTTGACATCTTCCAACCATATATTAAATTAAGAATCAATGTAGATTTTCATATTGCCATAATATGATCATAATATGATAATCCTACATTGACTCAAGCTCTGCGGTAATTAGCGCTGCTTTCCTCTCGTGTTATTGGTAGGTGAAATCATTTGACTCGAAAATATTAAACTGCATGCAAGTTCCCAAAATTTATTTATTTTTTCCTCACGGCCGCACGCCGGAGATCTGGCACGGTGCCGGAATACTTT
The DNA here is from genome assembly GCF_008692095.1 of Etheostoma spectabile. NCBI lineage: Eukaryota > Metazoa > Chordata > Actinopteri > Perciformes > Percidae > Etheostoma > Etheostoma spectabile. Next base: position 6,592,780 of record NC_045750.1, read on the forward strand.
AAGCCCTGCTGAGGGCTCTCGTAACTACAAGGGCACTGAGGCCGGATTATTAATAAGCACAAACAGCAGCAGCAGCACACGTCGGGGCGGAGACGTCGGCTTCCAGAGCTGTTAGACACAGATGATCAAATGAGAAAACTTTCCAGAGGAGACCCGTGTTTGGTACAGAGGGAAACCATGTACGAGGAGTGCTGAGTCAAACACAACACCTCCAGAACAAACTGCTCGACAAGGATGCCCAGTGTCAGACGTGAAGCACCGCGGTTAAAACCCCTCGTGTTGTGGACGTGGCTTCCACCACAACCAGCCAATCAGTAGTGGTGTATTTCCGGGTGGAATGACCGGGTGAATGTGAATCATTTCAGAGGAAGAAGAGAAAGCTTTTCTGTGTTAGAACACAGAAGGAAGAACTACTTGAACGCTACATGATGTTTGACATTGGGATGAGCTTAGTTTAGCATAAAGACAGGAAGCAGGTGGAAACAGCTAGCCTGGCTCTGTGCAAGGTAAAAAACTAAAATGTCTACCAGCACCTCTGATGCTCACTTCTTAATCTGTACAAAAAACAGTAGAAATTACAATTTGTGGTGCCGTTGCTTTCCTATTATTTATATGTATATATTTTGCGATGGAAACAAAACTGAAACATGCTGGTCAACATCTATGTCCTGGCTAACAAAGAAAAGCTGCATTGCTTCTACTAGCTAACAGCTCAACAAGGTTTCAAGCCAATCCACGGAGGTGTATCAGCAAAAAAAGAGAGAGACAAAGGTCTGAGCTGCAACAATGACTGAATTGAAGTCATAAAGTAAACTTGAGCAATCTGAGCAACACTGTAGTGGATTGGGGCAAAATTGAAAACGTTAAATGTTAAATGTGGATTAAAAAAAAGAAACTCACAAAAAAAAAAAAGTACATGGAATCACAATGGGCACAAATGCCCCAAGAGATTGTTAAAATGTATTTTCCCTCCAAAATTTTTCCGGGCTGTAGCTTCACATCTGTCGTACAATACTGTATGTCAAAAATGTACATACAGTATGGATGAGTCTCCTGCAGGATTCATTCTGCACTAAGGGCAACCTGCACAATTGGTTCATTTACATTTTAGCATACATTTAGCATATCATTTAAGCAGTTGCACATTTTGTTTTCCCATCCTGTATATATTTAAATATTTGTTCTTATGTTTTATTCTTATATTTTATTCCAATTATTATTATTATTATTATTATTTCATGTATACTGTATGTATGTATATTTTTTACTAGTATATCATTTATGTTTATATTCTGTGTTGTGTGACAAATGTACATGTACTGCTGTAACATCATAATTTCCCATTTTTTGGGATCAAGAAATATATATATATATATATATATATATATATATATATATATATATATATATATATATATATATATCCATCTATGTATCCTAGTGCCTTGGTAAGCAATTTCCAAAGCCAGTAAAGTACTGTTAAAAGAAAATGTATTTAATAACCAGTTACATACATAATTTAAGGCTGGGGATGAGGACGGGCTTGCTTAAATCAAAGCATGCTGATGCTGAACAACGTGCAGGTCTGGCAGCTCTGTTACAGCACAGCAGAGTGCTCCGTCTGTCACACACAGATGGACGGCCGGTGGGAGACCGGGCGGAGTGGCTGCAGTCAGGCACAGCCTCTCGTTTTGTTACATTAGAAAGACACTCGGGCCTTTCAGGTGGAGACGCGGAGCACCATCTGCAACTGTCCTTGATTGCCTGGCTCTACGGAAAGTAAAAGGGGTCAAGACGAAGAGGCTGCAGCATGGCGGGATCCCTGCTGTCAAACAGCCGGAGAAAAGATCGTTTATGAATAGAAGCATTATCGAGGTTACAATGACTGTGAGGCAGGCGGATAAGGGAAGGGAATGGAAATGTCAGCTTTATGGGACGGCTAAGGGGTTGGGTGACTTTATGTTGGGGCGCACGAGGGTCTGTTATCGGGAAGATTGACTAATTTTTCAGCGAAATCGAAATCTTAAACCTAATCCACAAGACTGGTGACGTTGTTTGCTTACAATGTCCTGAGCCCCTCTCCTTCAAATAAGGAACCAGAGAACCATTAACTTGGTGACAAAGTCAAGGAAGATCCAATCAGGTGAACACGATGAGGCCTGGTGAAGTAACATGAAACTCAAATGTCACAATGGCTTCATAAACACTACCCCGACCTGTTTGAAAGCATGTTACCAAAGAAATATCGGCTAATAAATGGAAGGGTGCTCCGATCAGGAGTTTTGGGGCCGATCACTGATTGCTGGAAGCAGTATTGGTTGATACCGATCACCAGGTCTATTTGAAGCCTTCTATTCATCATGTCCTATATTTATCATATATTCATTTTAATAGTCTTAATTTATATGTATTAAAATTAACAGACGATAATGTATTGGGAATTGTTTACTTTTATTGACAGGAAACGTTCAACAGTCCACTTCTTCTATTAGAAAGACACCTTAAACAGCTTAGAGCTTAAATAAGCCTTATTACAAAATAAACACAGTCCTAATGTAAATGTTGTTAATTTACACAAACTTAAAGTGTACTTAAACTCTCACGAGTCAGCTACCAAGCTGATGTTATTGCATTTACCGCTCTGATAGCCAAACGTCAGATACTGCTACATTGGAAGAGCCCGAAGCCGCCTAGCACAAAGTCCTGGTTAGACGATGTATTGTCATTCTTACACCTAGAAAAAAAATCAAACACACTGTCAGAGGATCCCTGAAGAAATTTCATAAAACCTGGGACCCGCACCTTTCCTATGCAAACTATCTATCCTGAGCCAATGGTAGTTACCCCCCCCTTTTTTCCCCCTTTTATTTTAATTTTATTTTACTTATGACGGAGAGTGACGGAGGGAGGGGATGGGTGGGAATGTATGTGTTTCTGTTCTGTTAAAAAAAGCAAGGAAATGTCAAACCTGCTACCCTTTGTTATTTCCAATACAGCCTGTAATAATTGATGACGTTTTGAGCAATAAACATACTTTGAAGAAAAAAAATAAAATTAAAAAAAATTAAAAAATCTCACGAGTCGTGTGTCATCTAATCGGCCCTTATGGAGACCAACCATTCAAACTAATTAAAGCCTTTATCGGCCGACAATGATCAGTGACCGATCAATCGGAGCACTCTGACATAAAGGCTTTAATTAGCTTGATAAAGATTCCGTCTTTACGTGGACTTCTGATGCACTAATATCTTTATTTTATTAAAGCAGTGGTTTCCAATCTTGGCTTGTCTTGTGATCTTTTAACACAATGCAAAACATCTACACAGGTTGCATGTGTCTATGAACTGTTTAACAAAGAGTAAAGTTCCCTTTTCAGATTGGTTTATTTGAATCATTTTTAACCTCATGAAGAAGTAAAAATATCCAATATTCCACATTTTTTAAAGCATAGATTAGAGAGAAAAAAAACAGAAAACTAATTAAGAAATGGTTATCACCTTTCTCTGGTTATCCATGGTAACCCTGCGCTGCCCATCTCTACACACATGCCCCGTCTCCCCCGTAGTAACTGCACTCTGAACCTGTAATGAGCACATTCACCTGATACATTACCAGAGTCTCACATATATCCATTTGCCATGTGTTTCAGATTTTTTCATCCCCAAATTGCTAAAAATAAATTAAACATCCAACAGCCTCTATCCCCCCCGACTGCTGCAGCATTACCCAAGCAACAAGCTTAGGCTGGTTAGCACTTTGGCTCCTGTCTGCCTCTGCTTTCAAAAAAGACATAGTCTCCGTGCTTCAGTAAAAACAAAAAAAATGCGGCCAACTTTATTACTATAGAAGTAACTGAAGGCCTTGGTGCTTTCATAAATCTCCTCACGATCCAGACCTTCCGAAAAGATCAAATAATTAATGATGTCAATATGGCTAACTCCTGGCCACAGCTGTGTGTTCCCCACCCAACCTGTTCATTTTGAGGGATGTGGCACTCTGATACGGTCGCCTTCACGATCTTTTGCGAAGTGTGAACCCACCATACTTCTTATCTCGACCGAACAATTATCAACTACTTTAATAACTTTAAGAACTATTGCCGTAGCTCTTTACGCTAGTGCTAGCATGCTATGTAAACAAACACGTTAGCTAACCCTGCGGCCCCTCTGCCCCCCCGCTGAAGTACACGCTGTATTCACTTACTGTTTAAAACTTTTTTCCAGTTAGTTTTTACCACTCAACACCAAAATGAAAAAAACATAATAATGTTCCTTCAGCATTTTGTTTTGTTGTTAAACGGTATGTAAAATGAGCAGGGACGTTAAATCACCTGTTCCACATAACGTTATTCTAAGGTACCGTCTATGTGCTGGATTGTTCCTTAGGTTAGCCAGCAAACAAGCTCACTGATGGCGACATTATTGTTGATATTTTTGGCACAATGTTTACTAATAACAGTAGTAGTGGTCATAGTGAGTGAAAATGTGATGTGAGATGCACATTGTGTTATGTATCTGGAATTGTTCATTAGCTGTGTAACGTTACGTGTGATATCCGTAAAGCTGAACCGACTCACAGTAGTAAAACAGATTTTATTCTGATCCAAAGACACTAACATTTTACATGAGACACTATCCATTATACCCAAAGGTTAATGAGTAATCGTGCTAAATAATCGTGATTTCAATATTGACCAAAATAATCGTGATTGTTATTTTTTCCATAATCGAGCAGCCCTATGTTTGAGGTGATTTAGAAACGGCGTCACTATGACAGAGTTTGTCCACAAGTACTGTTACATATACATACATATCAATATATACATAACATCCATTTAATAAGTGTTCTTAAAATTTGTTATTACTTCTTTTTCATCAAGATATACTGTATTATTGAGACATTTTACAGTTATAATATACAGTGTATATATATATTTATATATACACACACTACCGGTCAAAAGTTTGGGTTCACATACAAATTTTTATTCCTCTCCATTATGGACAGAATACCAGCTGATCTGAGTGGGGGGGCTGATCTTTAATGTAATCTCTACATTGCCCATTATCAGCAACCATTCATCCAATGTTCCAAAGGCCCATTCTGTTACTAATCTGAAATCATCTTAAAAAAACTGAGAAAACATTGGCGAACTCTTTTGCAATTATGTAAGCACATAATGTAATCTGAAAACTGCTGCGCTGGTTAAAAAAACAATGCAACTGATCTCAGCTGGTATTCTGTCTACAATGGAGTACAATGGAAATTTGTGAGTGACCCCAAACTTTTGACCGGTAGTGTGTATATGTATACAATATATATATATAAATAAATAAAACACACACAAACACACACACTCTCTTTCTTTAAAATCTATATATCTATACAGACCTTAAAAGTTCCTTATTGGTCCGACTATAGTCAAAAGATCAGAATCAATTCTGATCTTTTGCTGATCTTTTGATTACAGTCCAGCCAATAAGGAACTTATGACCCAAGGACAATTATTACTACCTAAGGGGGTAGATTAAATTAAATGTATTACGTACTACTGCAGCACCAAAAATATACCGGCCAAAGATAGAAAAAAGATCGAGCAAAAGAGTAGGTAAGTGAACCTGCACCATAAATCAATATAGAAAGCTAAATACAGATGTGAACAGGCTGAGCAAAGTAAACAACTGAAAATAGAGAGAAAAATCGATAAATGAAACTCTAGTATCTTATTTAGTTCCTCCCATTTCATGAAGTATTGTGATCTAAAGATTATGTCTACTATATACAAAGACAAATGTCATCAAGCACAACAGTTTCATGAATATAATCGCTCCAAATGAAAACTAGGACCTGATGTTATTGCCATATCACAAACATATTGGTTTTAATTACAATAATAAATTATTTGTAGGCTTCATCTTTATAGTTGCCCTTCATCTTTATGAACAAATGTTTGTATTGTTGTTATTATTATATTATGATACTTAGATTTCTAAGTCGATATATTGTTGTCCGATTCACGCTGTTCTCAAATATCAGTGTCAAAAGATCCAGTTCTTCTATTTCCTCTCATGGAAACAGAATGATCCATTAAAGAGTCACTTTAACATTTAGGCAATAGTTTGCAATTCATCATGAAGTGCAGGAAAACCTGTATAATCATGTCATTCAAATGGTATGTCCACTCCGGTGTTAATGGAACAACTCCAGGATTCAGTGTGAGACTTCCCCTGGGGGTTCATCCCTCTTGTTTTGTTGTTCACAGACCCAACTTGAACAACTCTGTGCTAAAAGGGTACATCGAGTAGAAATTACCCTTCAACCGTGGCCTCTCACTCTGGTGTTCTCACTCTTTTTTTCCAACTCCTGCTCCTCTCTGGTTAATATCTTCCCAGACCCTAATCCTCCTCTTCCTCCTCCACTGTCTCCTTCAGTCTGTCTCCAACACACAGAACCGCTGACAACGTAAACTGCCTCCCTCCTACACCTCACAGCCCAGTGCCAACCTGATCTGTGTCCATGGAAATACCATCCCAGGTAGTTCAGAGAGGGATGACACAACCATGGCAACAGCTGGCGGCGAGGATGAGAGAGACTTCTGTCCAAGCTTCAGAAGACAGAGAGACAAAGAAAAGGAGGGTGTGTGTGAAGAAGAGGGGAATGAAGAAAAATGAAAGAGAGAGTGAAGCCAACTCTTCATTCTTGCTAGTCCAAACAGATGTGAGAGACTTAAATCCCCTCTCTGCTCTGGGCTGACAATGTTTAAAATGCATAGCTGCACCTGAAACCACACGTGCCACCAAGCTGAGTGAAAAACAGTCCGCCCTCCTCTATGATTGGTCTTTATGTCAGCTAGAGCTGCGATTTATACATATTCTTTATCAATTAAGCTGCCGGACAGCACACAGGATGGGACCAAAATTTTGGATTCATGATTTGTTTTACAAGTAATTGTCCATGTCTTACACCGAACAGTAACTTTTATTATTGTATTTTATACCTGTCTTATTCTATTCTAGCCGTTTTCATATTCTTCTATATTCTATACATGTTTTAACTGCTCTTTCATTTTAAGTTGATTTGTCTTGTGCCGAAATGTGCTACATGAATAAAGCTGCCTTGCCTTCAGGACATGGTTTAATAACAGAGCCCAAAGGTTTTTGTGCCTAAAATCTGGCGGTTTGGGTTGACTTGTGTTTTCGTTCGCGAAAATGCTTTTTAAAAAGGGTTAGGGTTTGAAAAGAAAATGTTGTTAATGATGTGGATAATGATATTACATATTATATAATGTTGTTTACAAGTTTCCTGATCATGTGGTAAATGACAGAAATAAATATGCAAGCAGTTTCTGAGGGGGGGCATGACAGTTACACTGGATTTATATTGATTGATAAATAATGTGGATTATAAAATATAGGAAAACAGTCAAAATCACAATTTCTCAGATTCCAAGATGTCCATCTTAAAATTGCCTGTTCTGTCCAAATGGCAGTCTTAAACCCAAAGGATGTTCAACTTATAATTATATAAACTGTCTGAATCGGAGGGGGGCATTTAGCTTGGATAAATAACTTAAATTAAGTTATTTCTGCACTAATGTCAGCAATACAAATGGAGGGAACTGAGAGAGATCTTTAGATTACCTAACATAACCCCGTTCTATGATAACAGAGTGAAGTGTTTCACTTTGGGAATCTCCTTGGCGTGACCAACCACTTCATTGTGCTATCCGAGCACCGTTAGCATTTACAACAGACCCGCTTCACTATATTGTTAGATAATGTTTCATTACAGAGCGTGCTCGAGGTGGAAAATTGATGTAAACAAAGTTGCTTGCATTGCGCCGTAGGCTAATGTTAGAAGTCCCTCTAGTGCAGGGGTTCCCAAAACTTTCAGCCCGCGACCCCCAAAGTAACGGTGCAAGTGACTCGCGAACCCCCCCCCCCCCCCCCCCCCAACCCCCCCACTATAAACATTGCGCGCAACCGCGCACGCACTACAGGCGTATCCAAACATGAGCATATTGACAACACAAAATACACAACAGCCATGACATTATTCTACAGTAATTTACTCATTACTTTAATTTGAACTTAATCTCACCTAATGAGGTGGATGTGCAGTATGTTTGGAGCACAGCAAGTTAAAAAGCTCTATATTTTAATTTAAAATAGTTTTTATATACATTACACACTAGGCCAAAAAAAAGAAAAATCCCTTTTACCTATTTCGGCCTTACAGTATTCGGTATTTCGTGGTGTTGGTTTTAATCGGTCTGGAGTAACAACTGTGGGCATCAGCGATGGGCCGAAGGTAAAGCCCGGGTTGGTAACGCTGCTACCACCGTGAGTACGGCGGGGATGGACTCCGTTCTGGACCAGGAGGCAGCGCCGGGCGCTCGCTCTGTGGACGGAGCGGGACACGGAGCTAGATGGCCGGTGGCTGCTTACGTGTTTATACAACTTTATACATCCTCAAACTGGCTTGAATCACACACATCCTCTCCAAGGAGGGCACCAGCAGGGACATTGTCTGGAGGAAGTTCAGGCAGCAACTGGCAGAGGAGCTGAGACACGAGTTTAGAGGAGGAAAGGGAGCGGGGCACGGTCCGAACCCCGGGGTGGGGGGGACGCGGTCCGAGGAGCAATGCGCACTACGGCAGACACCAACACGGAGGCAGTGACAGGTTAGGTTAGGTTATAAATGTTCAAAGAAAATACTTTTAGGTGTTATTTGCATGTTTACATACCATATTTTTCAGATGTGAATGGAATAATTACGTTTTACTACTATGCCATGTTATGAGTTATTGAAGCACCTGGGCAACTCAAGTGTATAATTAAACACGTTAAATTGTACATTTTGGTGTTATTTCGTTTTTCTAAAGATATCCTAACACAGTACCTGCATTAAAATTGCAATTAGGTATTTATCATGACAGATTATAGAGTTTAGAATCTTGCGGTTCCAGTAGCCTACTTTTGGAATCCCGGCAGTTGTAGTGTTAATGTTGGAGACCGCTACTCGGAAAGAAAGAAAATCAAAACAGCTGTTCCCTTTTTATTTAGTTGCTTGGTTTTATTTTAAATGTATCCACTAGTTTTATCTTGTGTTAAAATCATGGCTAACATGCTATTTCTAATCGTTTTTAAATTTTTATTTTATTTCTGGAAATCAACTCGCGACCCCCACTTCGGGAATCACTGCTCTAGTGGACAGAACGTGTAACAAAAACCACATGCTTTTAGTGGCGTTGGCAATGCAAAAGCCTGAGTAGTGTAGAACACATTAATATTATGCTGCGTTTGAGAATTAAATATTCAAATATTTGAAAAAAAATAAATGAAATTCAAATGGTATCATAGACGAAGGTTGACAGCTCTAGTAGGAATTAGGTTAAATATTACTCTGATTACTAAATGTGCCAGTAAAGCTCCTGGCGTGAACGTACACAACTGATTAAAGACCAATTCATAGCTCAAATGATTGTCTAAGTGCGTCAGTTGGGCCGGTGAACTTCAGAGTTATTTCACAGTGAATAAACACTGCATTACTCATGCTGTGTGCTAAGTGGCTTGGCTGGCATTGTGTAACTTCTGAATTATGTGGTATCCTGTCTCTTGACATCTTGCTGGCTGAACCCCACATTAACAAATGCAGCTTTTTGCTCGCAACCCCAGCTTCGCTGAGCTATCTATGGCTCGTCCCGCTCTCATCTTTTATATTTGGGATGTGTCGTGGCCCTGCTACTGCCTTTCTGTTCCGCTCTGCTCTTTTCCTGCTACACTCAACTCCACTCTCCTCTCACCCCGCCGCTGTTCATCTTCACCCCCCTCTCCCCTCGTTATGCACTGTTAGACAGTCAAGCGCTGGCACCGATTCAGGACGAAGATAAGACGTGCTGGATCTGGATGGCTTTAACAACTATTATAACTTGTCTTTTCTTAATGGCAACATGCACCTTACAGGACCAATAATGCCACCAACGTTTAACTGTTGCGTCTTCTTTTATCCTCAATAAGAGTCCCGTTAAGATTCTTTAAAGTCGGTTTTAAATTGATTATGTTTAGAGCCTCAATTAGAGAAGAAGTATGAGAGCTGTAAGACAACTTACATGTGGACTGTGCTAATCAATATGGGGCTGCAACAATACATGTAATCCTACATGTCCTGGGTTGTGTTTCCCAAGCCTTCTTTCTTAGAGCGGTGACTTGTTGGATTGAAACAGGAGGGACATGTAAGGAGCAACAGTACCGCTGCTCATTCTCTACTAACACCTGCAGTAAAATGTTGACATTTTATGTGACTGGAAGAGTAATACACACATTCCCCGCTCCCCTTTTCCTTCTCCATTTAGCAGTAGAGTTATGGCGTCCGATCATTCAACAATTACTTCTCTTTTAAACTGGCTGTCTTGGCTGATCTTCACTTGATAAGAAGCTGGAGAAAGGCTGCTTATAAAAACTGATCAAGTGTTATTACTATTGTGTCAAATCCCATCTGATAGGCACTGAGAGAGGGGACTGGATGGAAAATGTTAGAAAAAGGGAGGGAAAGATAAGAGAGGAAAAGACTGAAGGACATGGAAGGAATGAAGCAAGAAAAAAATGTTACAAAGACTTGCAGAGAACTTGTTGTTGTGATCTATGGAGCTCATCCTCTTTGTAAAAATTACAGTACCTCCAGCGTGCTCCCTGTCACGCCTTTTTAACCAAACCAATTAGCTTAACACGGCACAGCACTGAAACCCACTATGCGTTGATAAAACACTGTCTGCTCTAATGGCAATTAAAATTCAGAACAAACCAGGCAAAACAAAGAGGGCTGAAGCCATTTACTCTTAACATTTAATGGTGATTGCGTGAGGCTGTGTTTATTGCAAAGTCGTATCAGAAGAGCTCCAATCTACTCGAAGCCTCGCTCTCATTAGACGTGAGCTTTATGGCCGTGCAGCTTGTTTAGACGTAAGAGGCTGCAGCTCAGGCTCTACCTACCTGGGATCTAATCAATCATATTGAAACAGGTGACATAGCCATCCATTTATAACTTTGCTGGATGTTATTAGGCAACAATCTAAGTTGTTTTTCATATTTTACATTTACTGCTGAGATCAAAAAGTGTCAAAAAGAAATATGTGGGGTGCATAGTCATCCTGCTAGTGGAGCATACACAGTACTTTGATATATGTCAGTGTAAAAGCCACTTCAAAACATTCAAAATATAATTTATTAAAGTTGCAAGCAGCGTTGCTCCTCTGCGCGCGACCGTGCATTAGCGCGAGAATCTAAAAATTGTCACCAATGAAAAGGGAACTCCCTGCTGAGTTCAATGATACCTCACACAAGACTTAGTCATACAGTTCATTAGCTGTGAAAGGGGGCGTGGCAAAAGCATAGGGGTCTGTGCAAACCTTTACCAATAAAAAAGGAAGTCTCTGCTGAGTTCATAGATACCTCACATAAGACTACCTTAAACAGGTCACCAGTTATGAAAGGGGGCATGCCAAACCATCACCGATGAAAAAGAAACTCTCTGCTGAGTTTAATGATGCCGCACACAAAGGTCCAGATCAAACGTGTCATAAGTTATAAAAAGGGGTGTGGCTACATCATAGGGGGGGGGGCCAAACCATCCCCAATAAAGAAGAAACTCTCTGCGGAGTTCAATGATACCTCACACAAGACTATCTTAAAATGGTTAAAACGCCATTTAAAGGGTGCGTGGCCTAATTATATGGCCTTGGTTAAATATAGTAGGCGGCTCATTATTACATGTAGACCACACATAAGTTTCATGTAATACGGATGATGTTTGCCGTATAAGACAAATTTCCTGTTGCCAGCTGGGGGGGTTAACTCGAGATAAACGTAATACAACTTTTTTCTGCCACTTGGCATCGTTTTGTCATGGATTACATGCCACTTTGCAACACACAGAGACCTTACTTATTGACATTGACTGATTTCAATATTGATCGACCCGACACCAAAGATTCTTTTGTACCTTAAAATAATCTTTCCAAAATTGTTTCAGTGATTAACTTGTTCATATGAGACAAAAAATTAATGGTAACAGTAATGGACAATTCTGCTTCCAACCTGTAGAGGGACTGAAGAGGAAAAGTGCTTTGGTGCCTACTATAAAAGTGTCAGTTGACCAGTAGCTATTGCTAATTCTATTACATTAGCTAATTCTTGGTGGGTAACATAAGATTATGACATTATTCAACACACAACTGTTTATTGTTTTGACCACGATTAACAACTCTGGGCTAACACACAAATTCAACCCTCCCCCGCCCCCCCTCGCAAGCTAAATTTATTTGACAAAAGGGGGATAAGGCACCAAAAGGACTAATGCTAATAGTAATTTAAAGATGTGGTAGCATTGGATCTGGACGGGAAGGATAACTCTGGGAGTTGGAAGGTGTGTGTCGCAATTCTGCCTTCTTACTCCGCGACACAGGTTTGTGGATGTGAGTGTCGCAATTTCAGTTTCATATCAGTACAGCCCTAGAGAACAATGGGATTTTGTTCTCACAAGCAAAGCATTACCAGGGTTTTTCTCTCTTTACAAAAAGGCCTAAAAAAAACACAGGAATATAAAAACTATGCACCCACAGGCAGCTAAATAAAGCCAAACTTGTGGATCTCCTTAAATAAGCACCAAACTACCAGAACGCATGAATGATTTAATCCTTTGAAGAGCGGATGAAATGTGACAAACACTGCAACACTGAAATCCAAACAAGATTTCCAGAGCAGCCACCAGGTTTGATCTATTCGCTCCAGAAATCCAGAGTTCCTCTGTTCTTGTAGTAAATTCATCAGGAGACACTCATAACTGACTGAGTCATGGCGCTGCTGACTCAAAAGACACAAAACACACTTGTACTCTGTAAAGACACACTTAAAGACATATAAAGTTGGTATGACCATTCATTGTACTTGTGGCTACAAGACAATGTGGTAGAATTATCTTCAGCAGCAAGGCTTCTTTGTAGTGAATAAACAAAATAGTGTGTCCAAGCCCGCAGTCTTTTGTGTAACAATTTCCCAGAACTCATAGTGACGTCTTGAAACTGCTGATTTAGTCTCAACAGTCCAAAACCTGAAGAGGGCTAAAGATATTCAATTATCCAAAACAGAGAAAATCTGCAAATCCTCATTTTTTTAGGCTCAAACCTTAATAAATGACTCAAAAGAAAGGCTGAAACTCATGCAGTTGAATGAGATCCTTCTATTAACATGAAGTGGGTGACAAAGAAGAAGGCTGAGGCGAAAGACGGTTGAATCTGGCTTAACTTTTGCGAGACCAAAATACATCAAATACAATCAAATAAGTGCAAGTGGTAGATTACTTTGCAACATGACTATGCAGGCATCTAACAAGCCTTCAAACTCATGGTTCGAATAGTCCAAAGGGACTCGCTGGATAGCGTTTCATTGTCTCACCGGTACCTGAAGCGACACCAATGGTCAAAACAAAACCTCTCAAATAACACGTGCAGAGATGCCGCATTGTGGAAATCAACTACTTAAGTCAATAGGTCCACATGGAGGCGCAGAGAGACAACGTCTTTCATTATCCAGAAACCGAGACGCATGTGCTGCACTTGTTTGATATTGGCATAGCTCACCTGCCTAACACATAGTGGTACATGCAGACACTGGGCAGCCATAAAAGGGTCAACCTGTCTGGGTCAACGAATAAAGGGCCAAGTCTGTTATTCTTAGAATTCATAATATCCATGACTTCTTTGCTAATATTTTTTCTTTGGATTGTAGGACGGCCATTTCGTAAATGCAGGGATAGAAGTAACAAATTGCATTTACTCTCGTCTATTTTACATACTTGTACTTTTTGGAGTTGAAAAACAAAAACTGTAATTTTACGTTTACTAAAGTATATTTCAAGCAAAAGAATTGTACTTTTGTACATTTCCAGTACCATCTGTTACAGAAAAAGTCAAAAGAAAGAAAAGTGTGAGTTTTGACCTCATTTCTGGTTAATTCTAATAAGGCTTCACTAAGGACGGTGGTTATATATTTCAATTGATAGTCAGTTGTGTGCACATGCTGCAAAGTGCCGCCTATAGAAATGGAATTAAATGTTAGTTTGGACATCAGGGCTTGGTGACTTGATCTTTTTCCACTAGTGTGTATGTTGACATTTAGCACAATTTATTTTGTAGCCTCAAGGTGTTTTTTAATTTAACAGGAGTATTAAATATCATCATATATACCATAGCACTGATACACTGTTTAAACATTATTACATTTTAATTGACCTAGGTAACCCTTTCTTACCCTTTCCTTCCCTGGGTAAATGAAAAACTAGAGAAAAAAAAAAAACAATAGGAGATTAATAAATGTCAGTGGCTACCACTTTCTATTAGAGGACCTTATTCCTCAAGACTGTCTCGCCGAGATGCTGTGAGGCACAAATATCCCGCAGTAAACTCGGCTTGTTTTTCAGTTGGAGCTTTTAATGAAGCTCGTTTATCTTGGTTCCCCCAATTGCAGACTGAGGCCAGGTTCAGATTTGAAGGCAGGCTCTCACGGACTTCGGAGAAACAAGTAACTTAAGTAATGTGGCCATTTCATGAAGGCCCCATTGCAGAAGCCAATCCGTCTATTAACTGCTATTGATCCCTTGTTATTTACATTTGAGGAAATATTACTTCAGTGTACTAAAGTAGTCTTACGTTATTCAAATGCTACCTGAAGCAAGGGTCATCCTGGTTTGCTTATGACAGCAACGCCTGTTTACAGAATTTGGCACACACCGTCTGGTGCTTGTTAAATAAAGACTGTTTGACTGACGACAAATGTTTGGTTGGTCAGAGCTAATGAGCAGCCTGAGTAGACATGAAATGCAAAAATGTTCAGGCAGGACGAGGATGCATCTGGTGGAAAGCTTTGTGTGCCATTATCATCAGCTCCTCTATTGTTATTTACCACAAGAAAAGCAACACAGTGTGGGAGGTGTGAAGCATGCAAACCAATTATCTTTAATTGAGGCAGAGAATCACACCATTAAATGACTAATTTGGTTTTACTTTCTAAACCGCAGTCTTTTTAAATAATTGGCTCAGCTTTTGAGAATTAAAGGTCCTTTGACAACGTAGCTCTGACAAAATGATATATCTGTGGACAAATATCAATTGTCATTATATATATATATATATATATATATATATATATATATATATATATATATATATATATGCAAGAAAGAGTATGTGAACCCCTTGGGATTACAGAGAGTTTTGCATGAATTGGTCATCAAATGTGCTCTGAAATTCATCTAAGTCACAACAATAGAAAAAACAAAGTCTGCTGAAAATAATACTACACAAACATTAGATGTTGCCATGGTTTGACTGAACATAACATGTAAACATTCACAGTGCAGGGAGGAAAAAGCATGTGAACCCCTAGCCTAATGACCTCTCCAAGAGCTAATTGGAAGCAGG
Source organism: Etheostoma spectabile (assembly GCF_008692095.1). NCBI lineage: Eukaryota > Metazoa > Chordata > Actinopteri > Perciformes > Percidae > Etheostoma > Etheostoma spectabile. Next base: position 6,608,255 of record NC_045750.1, read on the forward strand.
AGTGAGCCAATCTTGACTCCAATCAGTGTGATGATATTGGATGTGTTGCTGACACCTGTCCTGCCTTTTAGAAACACACACCTCTTTTGGGTTTACTGGTTTCAAGAGGCACTGTTTGATGTGAACCATGCCTCGCAGAAATGAGCTCTCAGAAGACCTACGATCAAGAATTGTTGACTTGCATGAAGCTGGAAAGGGTTAAAAAAGTATCTTAAAAAGGCTTGATGTTCATGTGTCCCCGGTAAGACAGACTGTCCACAGATGGAGAAAGTTTAGCACTGTTGCTACTCTCCCTAGGTGTGGTCATCCTGTAAAAATGACTGCAAGAGCACAGCGCAGAATGCTTCATGAGGTAAAGAAGAATCCTAGCTAGAGACCTACAAAAATCTCTTGCACATGCTAACATTTTCGTTGACACATCTACAATAAGGAAAACATTAACAATGTAGTACATGGGAGGACACCATGGAGGAAGCCATTGCTGTCCCAAAAAAATATTGCAGCATGTTGGAAGTTTTCAAAAGAGCACCTGGATGGTCCATAGCACTACTGGCAAAATATATTGTGGACAGATGAAACCAAAATTGAGGTGTTTGGGAAGAACACACAAAGGCGCAGCACACCAACATCAAAACCCCATCCCCACTGTAAAACATGGCAGAGGGAGCATCATGGTTTGGGGCTGCTTTGCTGCCTCAGGGCTTGGACGGATTGTTGTCATTGATGGGAAAATGAATTCCAGAGTTTATCAAAACATTTTGCATGAAAACGTACAACCATTTGTCCGCCAACTGAAGCTCTGCAGAGGATGGCTAATTAAAAAGGACAATGACCCAAAGCATACAAAGTAATTCAACAAAAAAATGGCTTCAACAGCATAGAATACGCCTTCTGGAGTGGCCAAGTCAGAGTCCTGACCTCAACCCGATTAAAATGCTGTGGCGTGACCTTAAGAGAGCGATTCACACCAAACATCCCAAGAATATTGCTACACTGAAACAGTTTTGTGAAGAGGAGCGGTCCAAAATTACTCCAGATCGTCAGAGGTCTGATCTGCAACTACAGGAAACGTTTGGCTGAGGTTGTTGCTGCCAAAGGGGGGTCAACCAGTTATTAAGTCCAAAGGTTCACATATTTTTTTTCCTCCCTGCCCTGTGAATGTTTACATGTTATGTTCAATTAAACCATGGCAACATCTAATGTTTGTGTAGTATTATTTTCAGCAGACTGTTGTTATCTATTGTTGTGACTTAGATGAAGTTCAGAGCCCTTTTTGACCAATTCATGCAAAACTCCACGTAATCCCAAGTGGTTCACGTGCTTTTTCTTGCAACTGTGTGTGTGTGTGTGTGTGTGTGTGTGTGTGTGTGTGTGTGTGTGTGTGTGTGTGTGTGTGGTGTGTGTGTGTGTGTGTGTGTATATATATTAGGGGTGTGACGAGACGCTTACTCCACGAGACGAGACACATCACGAGATTGGGTTCACGAGAACGAGACGAGATTTTTAAAAAATTTTTAAAGAAATCCTCGATGAAATATATGAATGGAAAATAGTTTTTTTTATTCAACTGAAAAATCACAAAATGCAAAACAATTTAGGTGCATTTTAAAATCAACTATTAATGATGAATGTTATTTAACTTTTTTTTTTTTTACTTCAGGAAAACCAAAATGTTGCCACACAAATGATTTAAAAGTGTCAGGGGGATCTTCAATAGTAATTTCACGCTCCATCACGCTGATATCACATCGCCTCACGAGACAACTTTTCACCTCGACGAGAAATCTCGTCACGTTTTAATCTCGCAAGATCTCGTAAAACGAGATCTCGTCACACCCTTAGTATATATACTAGACAAGAAAACTTCTTTTAGACCATCTGAACATCTCATACCAAAGATTTCCCAAAGCCATCCGACACACAATGCATCACCATCATCTACAGTCTGGCCTCCTAATACCTGAATACGATCTACAAGTCTTCTGGACAAACCGAAAGGTCTCGTTCTTTAGCTTTGTGGTCTTCTTCCCTGCTGGTGTCTCAGGTTGCTGCCACAGCAGAGAGTATAGCCACTGATCTGGGCATAAGGACAAAAATATAATAACACCACACCACTTAAGTTCAGATCTGGGCTGTTCTTCCTAATCACCCAACTCCACACCCAGAAAGGCCAACTTCTAGTAGTATACACAGAAACCATAGGCAATGTTGAATGAAATAAAACCCTGAAGTCAAGGACCCATACAAGAAAAGAAATAGATGCTGAGAAAAGGCCATGCAAAACAACAAAAACCTTTATTTCTCCCACTATTTCTTACTTCATTCAAAAACTTCATTTCAATTGCCAAATAAATTCAGTTTTGAAGTCTTTGGTATTCATGCTACGTCATTAAACGCAGCTCATAAGTGCTGGTGTCACAGGGGTCAGCTGTGTGGGTGGTGGCCTGTGATGTTCCAGATCTACGGAAATCCAGTAATCACCTTGTCTGTGTGCTTCATTACATGAACTCCCTGAGCGATACATTTAAGACATGCCTCATATCCTTTGTTTTGCATTTTCCTGATAATCAATAGCTGGCCTGTGGCTTAATGGTCCACAGGAACATGCATGATTCCCATGAAATCAAATGCACAGCACCTGGTCTCCTCAACCTGTTTGAACACAGAGTGAGGATTAGACAGCTGTGGTCCTTTCAGGACATTTGGTTAAGATGTCATATTTTATTTTATTTTATTTATTTTTTTTAAAAAGGAGCCAGAAAATGTGTGTCTCTTCATTGGATCCTTCTGATAGGCAAGAAGATGACGAACAACGGTCAACAACCCCCCCATTATAATAATGACATTATGGAGTGACAATTTTCATAGCTAAGACTTTTGTTACACAATGCACAAAACTTTGATCATTTAAAGAGTGGAAACCAAGAGTTCTATTTTTACTGCAGCAGGAGATTAAAATATTAACTTTTTTTTTTTAGTGTTCACCATGTTATTTAATTTTATCATTAAACACAACCCGGCACATTTGCTTTGATTGCTCCATCATGGTTGATAATGTCAATCAAATGTGCTTGAAAACAAAGCCAATGCATTGCAAATGACACATTTCACACCCAGCTTGAATTTTCATGCAAAATTAAAACCACAGCCCAGTGGCATCACACTTTGTTAGCAGGACCAATTTTCAACATTGTAAAGTGGCCGATTTAAAATTTAAAATGTAGGCTTCTGCGGATGTTTCTGCAACAACTCGGCCATCTTTGCTGCAGACCTCTCGCCACGGAAAATGTATGGCTATTGGTTTTAATTCAAAGATATCATTTCAACACCCTCTATTTGGTACATATAGCCGCTGGCAACAGTGTAGAAAGATACTGCAGACTCAAATTCATGTGACATCTTAGCAAACTGGGGTCAAGAGAATTTTCAGACTCAAATGGTCCAGAAAATGGTCTAAACATTGCTGAGAACACCTTGTTGTTGTTGTGAGGTTCATAAATAACTCAATCTTCGTAAAAATGTCATCCAATAACAGCATATCCACCTGTATGAGGCTTCATGTCAGTGTGGTGGTGGGTGCTGATGGCATGTTCCACAACACGTGACGATAGGTTTGTCTCATTGTGTCAACAGCAGTCACCAAGCGGTTCTCCACTCTGCTGCTTACTGAGATGAACAGATGCTCATCAATCCAGCAACAAGTAGGACGTAGAAACGAGGCTGAAAAGGATATCTTAAGGAAATCACCAAACACAACAAACAGCCAAAACCATTGGTGCCAAGCATGTTGAGAGTTTGCTGGGGACGTTAAAGAGCCAGTATCCTCAACTAGCCTTCTTGTCTTTTCCATGTTTCTCCTCATCCAGGCTCTGGGGAGAGATTCTGTCTCCCAAAAATATGTATAGTATTTTTGTATGTAATTAATCGAAAAGTTACTCGAGCAAACATCATGGCTCTATTTAACCAACCTAATTTCACTTAAAGCATTAGCATAGCCTCTCTTCCTCTCTGCTTTCCACTAAATTTACATTTCAACCACTAAGAAAATGTTCTCAATTCAGTGCAGCTACTTATGAAAAACCTCATATTTGTTTTCTCCCTCTATTTGTGTATCTACAGCAAGAAGCTTATCTGAACATGGAAGGTCATACCAGCAGAAAAGGAAAGCGCACACTGAAAAGCACCTCACACTGACGCCAAGCCAGGCAGTTGAGATTACTTAGCAAACTGAAAGCAGTATAAAAACTCTGCCAATCACCACGGACTGCTTCCACGGTCACTCACTCTGCTTTTAAAGAGGGCCGCACTCTGGGGATCGCCATTAACGGGGACAGCAGTTGTGCGAATGCATTTTCCCTCTGATGAAGACATGCAAACGCAAACAGTCGGCCCTTTCTGAACCGCTGCAGACACCCACATCGTCTCCTCCTCAGGCTCCTCCCCTCCTCTGCTTCATCCACCTCTTCCCCTCTTCCTCCCTTTCTTTCGTCCTCTTACATGTTGCTCAGTGCTTGGAAACAGGATGACGCTTCTGGACATGTGGGAATTTCTCCTAATAGTGCCTCACGGTTGAATCTACGTGTTGCTGAGGATGTTAGAGCAGCGTGCATCTGAGAAAATCTTTCAGACATGGCAAGCGGAAGCTTGGTAGAAGACAAAAAGTAATTCACGCTGTGTAGCCTTGGGGACTAAAGAAGTTTGTCTCTGCTTACCTTGCCAGTGGAGTTGCTGGAATTTTGCAGAATGAGGTAGAAACTGTGGCTTTCATCAATTTCCCAAAAGATAAAAAAAATTATGAGATTATTATTATGAGAATTATGAGATCTCCACTTGATTATCACTGTTGAGGACCAGGAGCCGTTTCCAGTAACTCACCCTTCTGTGAAAAAGGTCTGAACAGCGCCAACGAGGCACCGAAGCTGTGCTGTCACATGGACATTGAACAGCTGTTAGATTTACCATCTCGTCTCAGAAAGAAACCGGACCGCTCAGGAGCTATACAGCACTGCACACGACAATGCTGAAAAAACTTGTTTGCATCAAAGCACCTCGTACTTAGCAACTGGTGAGGATGAGAGACTGTGTGATGACCCACCTGTATTTGACAAGTGTGTTTTTCACCTCGTTGGAGAGAGGAGCGCAGAGGGAAAAAAGTCAACGAGAGGAAACAGGGGAGGGGAAGAGCGAGCCAGCGAGGGAAGGTGTGAAGCCAACACTGTGAAACAAAAAGCTAGAGAAGACGAACAGAGCTGAGAAAGACAGAGAGAAGATAAGAACTCTGCCAGGCTGAAAAAGGAGTAAAAGCACAAACAGCAGATCAAAGACCTGGCCCAATGCCAATTTAACGCTGGAGGATCGTGTTTTGTCAGAGCCATAGAGGGTGAGTATATATTCTGTTTGATGTATCTATTATGGCAGGAAATTAACAGCACACGGGAGCAGCTGTCAACTTACTGTTCAGTCAAATCATATTATAAATTCTAACGTTGTACAATGCTTATTACTAAATAGCAAACGTAGCCTGAGTTACTACATTAGTGAATCATGGAACAAGTGCTGTGGTTCATCAGTTGTCACCAGTGCTTTTAGAGTTCAGACTCGCAGCTCTACAGTGCATTTTGCACAATGTCAGTTTAAAACAGTCACTTTCGACACCCATACAGGTTATTAAATTGATCCGGAATATGAAATGTACTTCAATGCGTTTGGGCATGGGTGTGTAGACGTCTTCTGTGTTTATTTTTTTTACTCGTGGAAGGTACAAGGAGTAAGATGATTTGATTTAAGGTATCGTAAAAAAAAAAAAATGTAATAAAAAAAATTTAAAAATTACATTACTGGCATTGCACTTGTTGTTGATCTTGCAGGTATTTGAACACTACACGCTTTTTTCAAACAAGTTTTAAAACAGAGCTAGAACTGAAACGAGCCATTAGTTGATCGCCAGCAAATTAATATCCAACTATTACAATAATTCATTTTTTAAGCAATTCTTTAAAAAGTAATGCCAAAAAGCACTAATCCTAGCTTGTAAAATGTTAAGATTTGCTGCTTTACTGCAAGTGACGATTGTTTTCATCAATTCATTTGCTGATTATTTCATTGGATCCATTGCTTATCATCATCGTGGATGGTGGTGATGTCATGAAATTTTAACACAAATGTATTATTTTACTGAAATCTTATACCTTGAAAAACAGCAAATTCTTACATTTGAGAAGCTGGAACCCTTGAAGAAATTTTTGGTATTTTGGAATTACAAAATTACTTAAATGATAATCAAATAGTTGCCGATTAACTTTTTATTGATTTAATTGTTGCAGCTCCAAAGTACAGTGGACAAAACAAGCAATTTGACATTGTCTTCAACTCTGGGAGACTATGGGGCTCATCTTTTGAATATTTTCTGTAAAAACACAAACCAAAAATGTCATTTTAATTCAGAAAATAAATGCCAGAAAAATTACTTTATTAAAATTAATAAAGTTTATTTCAAATTACTAGTTAAAACACTCATTTTATACCCTATTGTATGATTGTAAATAGGGCTGGGCTGCGATCCAGCAACATTTACATTATTCGGACGACACTTAATAAATTACCAGATAACGTCATGTTGTAATATACATCATTACTGAGATATGAAACTAACCTATACAAGGATAGAAGATATTCAAATTGTAATTTGAATAGGTTTGTCAGTCAAAAGAAGCAACTTGACCGACGGCTCTGGGGAACTTATTATACTTATTATATTTACAATTTCCTGTCAATAATTGGGGCAATTCTTTAAGATGTTAATTTCGCAAAAACTGATAATGAAAGCAGTTGCAGCCCTGAAACGAGCCCTCATAAGGGACTCTCAGGTTTTTAAGGATGAAAGTGGGTAGACTGTGGGATGATCTCAGTGGAGTGTCTATGATCCACCTGCTGCTTCATTTGGCCTCACACCATCCTCTACTGGCTTCATCATGATCAGCAATCACAGGGAAACGAACAACCTGTAATGCTTTGTTTCCTATTTTTGCCAAGCAGACTGTACATTAACAGCCTCATTCCTCTGCTTTTGACGCCAGTCTCCTCCAGTCTCAAAGGCTAATCAAGTATCCATAACGTCACCGGAACATATAAATTAATGCTATGATTGGGACTATTCATCTTAGTTAGGAATACGTCCTTGTGTTTGTCAATCTAGTTAGCTGAATCACTGAAGCTCTAATGTGATTTTCTTTTTGTCTCATTATGATTGAGCCCTGATAGGTGCCCATTAGCGGCTTTTGTAAACTACGGCTGCGGGGGAGGAGGATTGATCCTTGTGTTAATGTGTACAGATAGATGACCGTGTTAGGATGTAAATAACTGCCCAGCAAATCCCCCCAGTCTTACAGACACATGGACACACACAGAACAAGGCAATTGCACCATGTGTGCATAGCAACAGCACAATCAACCCACAACAATGCAAGAACTGAGACAAGACCCGGCAAAATGAAATCAACCTGGGGATACACAACAGTCTACAGCCAGTAATTCTGGAATAACAACTTGATGGGTTTTAATCCACTCAATACATCCGCCTTTCACCAAAATTTCTTTCTGATAAAAACAATTCGACACAAAAGCAGCTTCTGAAAAGCCCTGGGCAGGGACTATTTTGAATTTCAAAAGCGCCAAGGTTTCATCCTTGTAAAGCAACCTCAGTCTGGAAGTCATGAAATGGGTCTACTGCAGCCTCACACTGTGAATCTCAATGTATTAATAGAAGGTGCAATCAGACTCAATAAAAACACATGATTGCTAAAAGCTAAAAGCGCTTGGAATGTTTGGACAAACAGTGGGGCTGTAAAAGCCATCCACGGGGCCACAATACAACAGAAAACATGAATTTCTATTCAAATCAAACGTCTGCATGACACCCTGTCAGGCCCCAGTTTTACAAATCACACTGAGTACAGTTCAGCTTTCAATAGAGTAGAAAGTCAGCCAATGTATGTCCTGATGACTTCATTATATATTTTAAATAGAGCGTCAAGGCAAAAAAGGTAGAAGTCTTTATAGACCTTGTGTTTGATTTTTTTTTTTTTTATCGTATGAATTCATTAATACATGAAGAAATCAAATAAAAACTTGATAAGCTTTGTGAGATTACTGCAGCAGCACATGCATTTTGATACAAAAAGACAAAGTCAAACGGAAATTTAAGCAAACTGAGGTTATATAAACGGAGATTATATAAACAGCAGTGACAGCCAGAACATCTTAGGTAGAAAGTAAGAATGAAAGGAGTGGGATGTATGGACTTCAGCAATACCAGTACTCAGATCTTTAACTGACAAAAGAAGCAATACTACAGTGTAGAAATTGTCTGTGAAAGTACAGTAAAAGTCATGCATTCAAAGTATTATCATCAGAATATACTTAAAGTACCAAAAGTAAAACATACTCATTATGCAACATATTAGGATTAGGATTATTGATGCATGAGTGTGTCTATAATGCCGCAGCTGGTAAAGGTGCAGGTCATTTTACATCACTTACTATACTGCTGGATTTTTTTTTTCACCAGGGAATCACTGAATTCTTATTATAATCTATAATAATACATCAGAATGTTGTTCGTTGATTATACTTTGTATATTAATTATTAATCAACAGCGGCAGAATGTGCCAGGGCAAAGAAAAAGTTATCATGTGAAAATAAAATACACCAAAACAAAAATGAACACACATTATCTGAATCTTGAAGTCGAGGATTAGACATTGATCAAAAGATTTGATCAACTTTCTGTTATAATCTGGAACACAAATTTAGGATTATTATCATTTCAAATGCTCAAAAATACAATCTCATCTCAACTTTTATTAAGAATCTGTTCTGGGGCTCTCAATCATATCTAATATAAAACTCAAAAATCAATACTGCATAGTATCACAATACATTCTGTGGCAACACAGTATTAATACACAGACGCCAAGTGTAATTTTCTAATTAGATAAATTAGACATTAGAATTTTGTAACTTTTTGGTACTAGAAAAATAAAATAAATTGCTTTTCAGTCAAAACTGAAATATGGCAATTTGTTTAAAATAAAAAGTGTTATAATAATATATCGTGGGGCCTCTGGTGATTCCCACCCCTGCCTAATAAATGTCCAAATCCAGCATTTAGTGAGAATGCTGGAACCAGAGGCATTAATTTGGTCCACTGAAAGTGCAGTTTTTGCCACTGAAAGGCTAATATTATCATTTTAAGGTTCTAAAATTATGGAAAAGATCCTTACAGAGATAGACTTTTTTTTAAAAGGAGTAAAATCCTCTTTGTTTCACCCGGAACAGCTCAGATATCGGGATCGCTAAACCCACTAGACTCCATTTCAAAGAACAATACTTTTAGCATGTATATACGGTATGCTAAAATAATAATTATCTTACTCTTTAACAGAAAGCTTGACCTCCTTAGAAATCCTTTCCATAATGTTGTGAGACACTTAATATTAATCTGAGTCTGCCAGTGGCAAAAAAAGCACTTTTGTGGACGGTAATTGAAGGAGTGCAATTGCCCAATAGATTACATTGTAGCTTGTTTTGCTGACTGCAGACTGCAGCCATCTCGATTAATACTGGACCAATGTCAAAGAGAGTTGTTCCCATCAGTCGCTTAGACACAAAAATAGGGTCCAGGTTGAAAAACAACAATGTTTCCCTATCTGTTGTTTCCAGAGATTTTCAGTTGTCTTTTATGGAAAACAAAGAAAAGCTGCAATTTACACATCTGAGAAGCTGGAACAAAGTTTGGCTTGAAAGATTGGTGCAGATTCATTTTCTGTCAATCAATTAATACACCAACTGTTTCAGCTCTAAAAAGATCTTCTTTCAAAAGTGCTTTGGTCCTCTTTTAACAAAACTTCAATGCTTTCTGCCCCGTAATGTCAGGTAGTACAAAACAATCTCCACCCACGCAGAAATATATTTAAAACAGTTTTGTTTTCGGTTGTTTATATGAGCTCAGCTCTGACAACCGTGGACGGCAACATTATCAGCCTCTTTGAGTCTTCATCAGGCACCATCCCTGTATTGAGATTATGGCATACTGCTAATTGCATTTCTTTGAAGCTAATATGTTGCAAAATCTCACACACATCTAACGCCTCCAACAGATTGTGGATAAAGCACTGCTCTCAACCTCTCTGCAATTCTGAATCTCGTAAGATACATTACAAAAGGTTGAGGAGCACTGTTAAAAGCCATTTCTATCCTAAAATACATAACATCTGCACATTCTTGCCAACCACAATCCTCAACACTTCAACACCTTGGATACAATAAGTGGCAGGGAAATAAGTTCCACAATACGAAGTATTCTAATAAGAAGTACTCTTAATAATGGGAGGTTTCTGTGGCAGATTCCTGATTTCACGGCTACCTTAATTGGCCAGAAAAACGACTCTTGAAAGCATCAACTCCCACGTACAATTAAGTATCCTCTAGAGAGCGGCAGCCTCTTGCTGTACGACATGACTAATCTGACAATGTGGGCAAAACACAGAGACGAGAGAATCGAGTCAAACAACTCACAGGAGCACCTTTGGCATTAACGCTACAAGGGCAGGGGAGAGAGACACGGCGATGCAACGAACTCTCCAATGGCGTGAGAAAAAAAAACAATTCTATAAAAAAAGTTACTGCTTAAACACTCATCCTGTGTTTAAAATGGCATCATAACGTACTGCTAAAAAAACAGCAAGTCATGCACAAATGATCAAGAGTCAACTCTTAGATAGATAGATAGATGTATATTTATAGTGTTCCTCCCAGAATTTTATTATATTTCTATTACTTCAAGACTCTGAAACTACACTTGCATTAATTGTTTGGGGTCAGGCTGTTATAAGCTCCATTGTGTTGACCAAATAGTCGCTAAATGTGGCTGTCTGGTGCAGCACACAGTGGGCTGTTGGAGCTTTTTACTGAAACAGGTTCTGAAGATAACACTGAGATGGGGAGAGCTGTAAGACTGAATCAAAGTTGTGGGCCATTAAAACCAAAACAAAGTGCTGAAAAATGCTAAAATGCCCCAAAGATCTAATGGGGAGCTGCACTCAGCTGTTTATTCTCTGTGCGTTTTGTCACCATTAGCAAACTATTTTAAAATGACACACGTCAGTTGACTTAGTGCAGCTTCAAACATTATGAAACCCACAACAGGCTTTTAAAAATGTACCATAAATGGATAGTACATTTTTCTCTAAAAATTAAATGTGCAAGAAAGAAAAATCTCATTTACATGCTTTCGAGTTCATTTACATGCCATCATGCCAAATGACTGGTGGAAGATGTTTGTTAATTAACACAAGGTCAATGAATGGTGTAGCCCTAATTTGAATAATGGCATCTTGATACCCAAATCCCATCCTGTTGATTTATAAAATTCAAATGAAACAACACTAGACAATATAAAACCAAAGATTCCTCGACTTTTAACACACAGTTAATAATACAGTGAAGTGCAACGCTAGAAAGCCAACAGCCAGAGCAATATTACTAAATTACTGCACGCTCGGGCGCTTTGAAACTGAGCTAAATGTGACAGTCGGTCTGTTATCTGTGAATTAGTCATATATAAAAAAAATCTCAAGCTCAGCCCTAATAAGAGAGCACTGAGATGTCTACTTGTGTTCCTTTGGGAGATGAAATATCAAAAGAAACCGGGATGGGACTGTCAAGAGCCCCGGGGGCTAAAACACAGACCACTAAGGATGAAATTAGCAAACAAAGACAAACAAGGATTTTTCTATGCAGCCGTCTGACAGCAGTGTCCGACACACGCATTTCCTTTTGACTAATTAGGCTACAGAGACAAGTTCAAAATACTACAATTAGACTCAGTGGAGTATTTGACACACAGTGAATTTTCCATGTCATTATTCCAGTAGAAGGCTAATACACAAATTAAAAGTCGATACAAAAGTTGAATACACTTGTACTTCCTCTTCAATCCAATGATGGCTTGATCATTATTAATGAAAAAAAAAATGTAAAGACAGCAAAGACAATGGACTGAGAATTTGTCACTTAAAGAAATATTTCACCCTGCCTTGAATTCTTGAATAAATTATTATTTTTCTCGCATGCCTCCGCGGTGAATGGAGAATTGTCTGTCCTAGTATTCCTTTAAGTTTTTGTAGCATTGGCTTTATTATGTTTCTTTGTTAAGAAAAATCTATGTCAACGAAACTAAGCGTTATATAAGATCAGATACCGGACTTGTCTCTCCTGCTAAAGGCTGACTGTCCCCTACAGGTGTGGTTGGCAAAGCAAACAGATGTTACCTGCTGACCCCAGCAGGACGTGGTAGTCCGTTCCTCTCTGTGTGGGCATGTCTTCGTCAGGTTCCGGTCTCTCGGACACCTCATAACGGTCCCAGTTTGACTCCAGTTTCCTCCTGGAGAACACCTCCATCCGGTCGCCTTCCCCCTCAGAGTTGTCCCCTTCATCTTGGTCCTAAAAGAGAACAAGGAAGAATCTGTGATTCACGTTAAAAATGGGAATAATGATGCACACTTCTGGACAAATTGTATTTATGAAAAGTGACTTTTCAAAGCACTTTGTTTTGTTGCATTCTGACGCCTTTAGCTTTAATCCACTTTGTCAGTGCCCAATGTGAGGCGAGTGCAGATTTCAGTCGCGCATGCGCCACTTTGCGAAAAGTAGCATATAAGATGCTAACGAGAGACTTCTGTAATGTCAATACAGTAAAAATGGACCTACTTAACCAAGTTTGTTCAGTGCTGGCTACAAGTTAGCATCAAACACAACAAGGGCTGTCAGTAGAATGACGTTTTGAGCCAACGTTAGCAATCAACCAATCATAGATAGCTAAAACATTTCTGAAATGATTGCTGGCTACAAGCTAGCAATCAAACACAACATAGGCTGTCACTTGAATGGCGTTTTGAACTAACATTAGCAATCAACCAAACACAAGATGGTAGGATGGGACACATGGATAGGACAGACTTTTTAAAGTGTTCAAAAAGCCTTTGTCCATCAATCAAGTTAGGAGAAGAACACTGTAAAGCTGACTGGTACACTTCGACAGAAAATAATTGGCGTTTTACACAAATGGTTCCAGTTCCTTAGATCTGAAGATGCTTTTCTCCGTTTTGTATCATTATAAACTGAATATCAACTGAATAGTTATTTGACCTTAAGATATACATTTTAGAGACTCAACGTATAAATCAAGGAAATAATCTGCAGATGAATCAATAGTGAAAATAATCGTCACACATAAAAGTACTACCGTACCTTCTTGCAATTATCATGGGGCACACATTAACAAGCAGGTGCAATGATCTACCCAAAACATTTTATCCTACATTGTTGTGACCAAAAATTGTCTTTCAAAGTCCTGAGAAGACAATGTGTAGAGAATTCTACATCTTCCTTTTCCTGTACCATGTTCCTACCGGAATTGTTGGTTGTAAAATGTATGTGCACCAACTGGCACACAATTACATAACCTCTGAAATACACAAGGAACACAAGGAACTAGAGCCTGACCGATATACATGGGCGGGCCGATGTTATCTGCCGATATTAGCCATTTCCCAATCTATCAGTATCAGCATTTATAATGGCCGATAAAATAAATCATCATTCATTCAGTGATTCTGACAAATTAATTTAAAAAAAATAAAATACAAAACGGAAAGGTCAACCATGTTATGAGTGTTGGCGTTACATAGTTTGTCCACCAGAGGGCGCTCTACAGCCCTGTTGACAACACTGATTTTTTTTTTTGTTATAGTGTTTTTGTTCAAAGGACTCTTAAGTTTCATATCTTAAGTTTTTGATACATTTTATTCATCAGAATGTTAATATATTTTGATGTTCCTCTGTTATGTTGTGACAATAAAACAGATTATCATCATTATTTTAGCGGGAACTCATAACTACAAATAACCAATGTTAGGGAATTTGCATTTTGATATTAAATTCTTTGGTGTCATTCAGCTGGTGTAAATCACAACATACAGAAACGGCAGATTGTGTGAACAAAAATCATTAAGACAAGATTTTTTAGATTCACTAACACATTGCTCCTATTCATGATTGGTAGCTAAGCTTAACAAAAACGGTCAAGGTAACGAACATCTAAAACGGAACTAATTCAGTTTGTCTGTGTCATAGATTTCTTGCTGCTTTGTGAAATAGCGGCACAAACCTTTCCTAAGGTTGTCATGGAAATGTGCAGTTGTGTCAGGGACAAAGCATGCTCAGTTGTTCTGGTGCTGTGTCATAACTCTACGGCACCGTGGTAGCTATGTATCCATCAAAGGAGATTTTTTTTCATGAGTGCAATCAAGGAGCCCCTATGTACCAAAGGACATTTGTTTGATAGCAATCATTACAGAGCCCCTGTTGTTTCCCTTGTACCCGCTGCCATGGCAGGAGCATCAAGTGACAAACATCCCAGTGGAAAAGAAGCTGAACTCTGGTATCATATCCGACAGCGTGGAAGATTTTTCAAGAGCTTGATCACTCTCAGTCTAATAAATCTATACATGCCGACAGGATGACATGATGTTCAGTATACATGTAAGTTAGAGTAAAGGGGTGGAGTGATTATGCTGTGACACAAACCCACTTCTCCAATGCACAGCAATCAACCAGCCGTGCTACTTATATTGAATATGACTCACCACTTTACAAATGCTATAGCCATGATAGATTGTGTGGAAACACACAAGTCCCACATCGACAAACGCGTTGACGTCATATCACTTTGCCCAACATTAAGGTTGTCTACACATATAATAAACTTTATTTCAGACCCAGGGGGATCCATATCAAAATAAGAACATATACAAACACAAAATAAATAAAATAAAATAAAGCCTTCCACAATGTTCAGTGCCTAGTACACAGACATGTTCGCCAATGGTTCCACAATCTGGAGGAGAGTCTGACAGAACTACGTACAGGGTTTGCCAAAACAGTGATTATGTCATTTTCTGACTCAGATACCCTACACATAAATCTATACATCAGGTTACGTAAAACAGCAGAGCAGGCAGGTACCCCAACGCAGACAAACATATGGCTTGTACTGGAGCTTCTTGGAGCTTTCAGCAGCAGCCATGCTGTCATTATAAGCCACTGTGAGTTTTCTGATGCTGCCTTGCTTATAACGACACCACAAGTAGGCCGTATACAAAGGTGTACAATACGCTCTAAAAAGTGAGATTTTCTCCAGGTACAGAGCACATGCTAAACTTACGACCCAGCATGTTGGCTTGAGCATACAGCTTCCGACGCTGCCTATAGATATCCTTATCATCAGAAAGGTCATTTGCAATGACCTGGGCCAAATATGTAATCTCAGTGCACACCATAAGTGCAGTGCCAGACAAAAAGAAGTCAGGGAAGGTTGCCTGTCTGTCTTCTCTACTTCTGATAATCATAATCTTACTCTTTTTAGCATTGTATTTTATATCAAAATCCACACCATACTTTGTGCATCCTCTCAGAAGCTGTTGGAGACCAGCACTATATGGGCTAAAGATGACCAAATCATCGTCATACATAAGGTGATTAATTAGTAAGTCACCAACCCTACAGCCTGTAGCCTACCACATTCATTTAAAATCAAAGACAACGCATTCATATACACAGCCTAACGTTAACTGTGTTTATAGAAACGTTAACTATTTCAACGTTTTTGGTGCAAATGAGCGAGCATTTACACTGACTTTAATATCACTTTTAGGCCGAGTTGAAGAACTGTGTGGGTTTTCTTGGTGACCCAACTACAAAAATACAAAAAGTGTCAATGCTGTTTGGTAACGTTGGAGCGGGATACTGGGGCAGCCTATGGGACGCAACTTCCAAGCTCTCTCACCCCGCGCTGGAACACCGCTGCATGGGCGCTTCCCCCGCGTCCACGACCGCGGTAGTGGTCTCTTTTACTCCGGCCGCGGCCTCCTCTCCCTCTGCCCCGGTGTTCACCGCCAAAGCTGTCGCTGTCGTTTGCACCCCGACCACCTCTTTTCCAACTGCCTCCCCTGCCTCTGTTTGGTCTAACCTCCATTGCTGTGGCCGAACAGTTTAGCATGTGACACCACAAAGTTGAACCAGTTGAACGTAATGAGTGTTACATTGAATGGTGTCCTACAACAAAATGGCGATTGTAGCTTCCAAACCACGTTCCAAACATAGACTGTGTGTGTGTGTGTGTATTATATATATTATATATATATATATATATATATATATATATATATATATATATATATATATATATATATATATATATTAACAGTTTATGGTCTATGCTTCAAAATGTCATTTAATCTGTGGACGGAAGTATAGACAATAATCAATTTACCATTTCAGTTATTTGTCAACATTTTTTTTTTATTATTCTAATGGGAAACATGATTCAGGGAATAGGGGATGAATAAAATAGGCTACCATTCAACGAGGCTCTATTGCATTCAATACAAATACATTTCTAAACACATTTCTAAACACAAAACAGTTGCAATGTTTACATACCAAAATAAACATGTTATTGTTTTCAGTAACTATCATGCATTCTGTTTTATTAAGTTTCGAGCTGTATTGAAATAAGTGAAATTTCAGAAGTGATTCAAGGTTCTTGCGAATTAAAAAAAGTGTAAAACTCACAAATAATTCAGTAGATTTGTTTGCTATAGTAACATTTGGCACATGGTACTACAATGAATACTGCTAGTATTATAAGTGCATGTCTGTGACACCTTGAAAACAATATCTATTCAAATTGATTCAATTTTATTTATAGTATTAAATCATAATCATCATTATTTCAAGACATTTTACAGATAGGTCTAGACCACACTGTGGTCTGGTTGGGGTATTTATAAACATATATATATATATATATATATATATATATATATATACATATACAACAAATCCATACTCAAATCACTAATGCTCTTTTTTTTATTTTAGGAAAATTCTTAATGGAACCACAAACGGGGACCTCTCTCTGACCTGTCAATGGTAATGCAGACTGATAACAAAATGGATGTAAACTCTCCAAACAGCACTTTTGCCAGCAACACATCACATACCCAGGCCGCTCCCCACAACGTTTGGGAGGTTATAACCATTGCTACTGTGTCGGCCATTGTCAGCTTGATAACCATTGTTGGTAACGTGCTGGTGCTGCTGTCCTTCAAAGTCAACAGCCAGCTGAAGACTGTAAACAACTACTACCTACTGAGTTTGGCCTTTGCTGACCTCATCATAGGAGCGTTGTCCATGAACTTATACACCACGTATATCCTGATGGGTTACTGGTCCTTAGGAAACCTTGCATGTGATCTCTGGCTATCAGTGGATTATGTAGCTAGCAATGCTTCAGTTATGAACTTACTCGTCATCAGCTTCGACAGGTACTTCTCCATCACAAGACCGCTAACTTACAGGGCTAAAAGGACTCCAAAGAGAGCTGCCATCATGATCGGCCTTGCATGGCTGGTGTCTTTTGTCCTCTGGGCACCACCCATTCTATGCTGGCAGTACTTTGTAGGAGAGAGAAACGTCCCTCCTGACCAGTGCCAGATCCAGTTTTTAACAGAGCCTGTGATCACATTTGGGACAGCCATTGCTGCTTTCTACATCCCCGTCTCCGTTATGACCATCCTTTACTGTAGGATCTACAAGGAGACGCAGAGACGCACCAAAGATCTGGCAGAGCTGCAAGGGCTCGCAACTGAAAATGTTCTAGAGGGGATTAAACCACAGAAAACTATCATTCATTCTTGCTTTCATTTCACCAGAGAGAGGAGAGATCAGAGTCAGGCCTCGTGGTCCTCATCTAACCAAAGTAATGCCACTAAAACTACCATCAGATCAGATGAGATATGGGTGAAAGCAGATCAGATCACTTCCTTCAACAGCTACTCTTTATCTGAAGAGGAGGAGCAGCATGTGTCAATAGAAACGCCACAGGGATCTTTCAAAGAGCAAGGTAGTGGACAAAGTAATAAGAACGGGCAGGTGAGTGATTATACAGAAGATCTGTACTTTTCCACTCCTCAAAAGAAGAGCAGTAAAAAACACATCTCTTATAAATTGAAACCTGGCTCAAAGGGTAAAAATGGCAACTCTACAACCGTCACACCCTGCCTGCCTGAAGCAGAGCAGCCCACCAAAAACGCCTCCCCTTCCTCCTCCACCACCTCCAAACCCCTTGACCCTGTCCTGAAGAACCAGATCACCAAGAGGAAGAGGATGGTGCTTGTGAAGGAGAAGAAGGCGGCCCAGACTCTCAGTGCCATCCTCCTGGCCTTTATCCTCACATGGACGCCATACAACATCATGGTGCTCATCTCCACTTTCTGTGCCGAGTGCATCCCCACGTCCCTGTGGCACCTGGGCTACTGGCTGTGCTACGTCAACAGCACCATCAACCCCATGTGCTACGCCCTCTGCAACAAGACCTTTCAGAAGACCTTCCGCATGCTTCTGCTCTGCCAGTGGAGGAAGAGGAAGAGGAGAGGGGAGGACAAGCTGTACTGGAGTGGACAAAACGCAAACGTCAACAATAAAATGACCTAATGTGGCAAACTGCAATGTAAAGCAGACTTATTGCTTTTGTCCCCAATTTTCTTGATATATACTGTAGTTAGTGGTCACCTTCAGCATGATGTGCTGCATGTGATTTTTGTGTTAAAGTACATGTTGATAGAAAATGAGATGACCCTGAAGCAGCACTTAAACCAATGCTCAGGATTATTACAGAAAAGTAAAACCCGGTAGGGACATTGTTACAAAGGTTAAAAAGGGGTTCAAATTATTATATGAATCTATTTCAAAGGGGAACTTCACTGATTTTAAACATCAAAGTGTACAGGTTGGGTAGTATTACTGCATATCTGAAAAGAATATAAACCCTTTTGTGTCTCTTTTTTTAAGATTATTTTGTTGGGGGCATTTTAGGCCTTTAATTTCACAGGACAGAGGAAGACATGAAAGGGCAGAGAGGGGGGGAATGACATGCAGCATAGGGCTGCAGGTCAGAGTTGAATCCAGGCTCGCTATATCGAGGATTAAACCTCTACATTAGTGAGCCTGCTCTACCAAATGAGCTAACCCGGCCGCCCTTTCATGACTCTTGATGGCGCTGCACAAAGTCTGATCATTTGCCTCAAGTGATGTCACCTGAGTCGCTGTTGGTCAGGGCTGGAAACTACAACAATGAAAATAACATAGAGTTCTTGCCTCCTCTCCATACTAGTGGTAAAACGATATCTTAAAGCAAACTGTAACATGACTCCGAAGTTGTTGTATTTCAAGTAAACACATGGCTGGACAGTCGGGATTATATACGTTCAACACTGACGACAGGTACATGTTTACAAAAAAACGTTGAGTTGAATTATCAGAATATCTTCTCATTGAGCGATGATGGGATCAGGCTAACTGTTGACAGACTGCTGAAGCCATATACTGTTTTAGCCTTGGCTAAAACTTTAAATTAATTTTTAATAGTAACGAGGACTTTGGATTTGGCATGAATCTCGTTCATTGGAGTCATTTGACGAGTCACTTCAGGGCCAATGTGGAAAGGAGAAACAGTTACAGGAACTAGTAATAACATACTTTTAACAGACATAGTGTATGAGCATGAGGGTAAAACCTTGAAACCTTATATAATCCTCCTTTATTATAATGCTCACATGCTCTGTATATAAGGGACATATTGTAGACTTTCACATTTCAAAGTAATTTATAGTATAAAGAATATATTTCACTGATTCTGTTGGATGTTACACCTCCCAAATGGTATATGTAATTGCTTAGTGTATATCAGTGTTAAGTGGATGTGTTTGTTTTCTATCTTGGCTCTTGCAATCGATATTTTATCTTGTGTTCAAGGGCTAATCTGTACATTTCTGTGCATTTACAGTTGCATTAGTTTCACAGTGGTAACATGACATTTGTTAATGGATCACGTCCATTCCTTTCAATTACTGTAAAAAAAGATTGGTATCTGTGCCTTTTGTTCTGCTGAGGAAAAAGAGCTTTGATAATGAACCTGTGCTCATTGTCTGTTTGTGCAGTTTTGTGAAATGGAGTCTGTTTGTACTGATTTGAACAGTGAAATACAAACTCAAAAGTTTTCTTTCGTCGGCATTTCAACATCCACTGTGTTGAATCTGATCTGATTTGTACATTTGTATTGAGAAATATTATCCGCTCCAAAAGCATCGATATAAAACTTGCCATGGATAACTTGTCGAGACAGCATGACAGTTGCTGAGTGGAGAACAGAGCTTACCAGAGAAGTTATCAGAGGTCTCGCTGGTCCCAAGACTCCATGGCAGTGCAGACGTTCTGCCACTTCAGTCTGATGCATCTCCATTATTAAAGCAAGTATGGTGATATTTGATCTTTTTCTTATTGTCGACAAAAAACTGTGGAAAGATCAAAGCCAACATCAAAGTGACGTGTAACCAAAGCTTGATTATTCCGCTTTCATAAACCACCATTGTTAAAAACTAAAAACCTTAGATTAAACCACCCTCTTCCTTTGCGTGACATGTTATTTTATTACAATGAACATGGGCACTGTAGCTTGTTTTGAGTCAATCCCACATACACCATTCTGCTGCCGTAAATATTCACCAGTACAGAATCCGCAATTAAAAATAGTCTGTAAAAAATACACTTAGTGTTTGCTAAAAACTACAATCGGTAGCTGTTTTAATAAATCATGTATCATATACTGTATGCATGATCCTGTTTTGTCTTTTCAAAGGGCTGAGAAGTCAGATATATTGAGAGACAGACTAAGAGAAAGTTGGTTTTGGTATCCCATGGCATTTGTTGATCATAAGAAAACTATAATCGCCAGATTCATCACTACAAGCTGTGATTCTCAACCTCTGTGACCCCGTAAAATCTTCCCCTGCTCACAGGTTATGGCCTTAGTGTGCCTGACAAAGATCTGTTAGGTAGGAATGTTAATCTGTTAAATAAAATCAAATGAGCCATCAGTACAGTGTGCAGATCTTTCTGTCTAATTTGTTTATTAAAGCAGCAGCTGTGCGCTCTCTACACTCTGCTACAAGACAAGCCGGACCAAGGATGTTAGAGGCCTGAAGAAGTGAAACATGTTCTGTCTTTGATCCCATTAATCATTTTGTAACGCTATCTAACTTTTACCTGGGACCCTGTCAAGGGTCTCAACCCTTAGGTTGGGAGCCATTGCCTTAAAGCATCCAATTTCGTTCTTAATCTTGGTAGTTTCACAAAACCTAATGTCCACATAATGGCTTTTTCCTGAGATTTTAACCGTATTACCAGGTCTTTAACAAATTGAGTTTGCGCAGTCGTCATGGAGATTCAGCTGTCGATGTGTGAGCTCAGTAGCAGTTATGCCCTCATCCACAACACTAAGGATTTCTGTGTTTAAACTTAACTTCTACGCAAACATTACAGGACCATGCGATATGGTTGAAAGCTCTGGAGAAAGCTAGAAACTGGAGTTGGGATTGTTTTTTCCAATGTTATAAAGAGCCATGAATGAGGAACAGTCACTTGTTGTTATATCCATCCCATCAGCAACTATGAGTGACATATCACAAACTGAGGACATTATAGCACACACATTTTATTGAGACTTTACTGTTGCTTTATTAAAAGTTACATTCTAGAGAGCTTAAAAGCAACCACACAGCTCTTGCATCCTTTGAACTGCCAATTATTGCCATTTTAATTTATACAGCTTAGTAATGTAACGTACTGTATGAGAATTTTGGCCATGCAATACGCCACACAGTAACTTTAAAAAAAAAAAAGGAGGTGCCCATGTGTTCACTCTCAAACAAATAAAATGATCTCAAATAAAAACAAAGTTGTTATATACCATTGCAATTTATTTATCTAGGCTTTTAAATAAGAATTTATCAGTCTTAAAATTCAATTCATCATCATTCACAATAACATTACTGAAATTGAAAAAAGAAAAACTCTTAATATATTGTTCTCTTTCAGGTAGCGGAGTTAGCAGCAGTGGAAATGCACAGCAGAGGGTTAGCACAGAAAGGATGAGTAGTAGAGCTACATGTAGAAAGTTTAGAGCAAATGAAGGACAACAGCTTCTGCGGGGGGTTTAAGAATCAGTGCAGTATGAAGAAAAAAATTCTTATTATTTTCTCAGTTTCCAACAGCATATTAGAAATCAAGATGTGCTTAAAACATCTAATAAAGAAAACTGTACAATAGACACAGAGGAAGAAAAAAAAAATGACACTTAAAAATCTTGCTTCCAT
Organism: Etheostoma spectabile; assembly: GCF_008692095.1. NCBI lineage: Eukaryota > Metazoa > Chordata > Actinopteri > Perciformes > Percidae > Etheostoma > Etheostoma spectabile. Next base: position 6,630,590 of record NC_045750.1, read on the forward strand.
GGCATAACTCAACCTTTTTCCAGGCAGACTGAGTGGACAGTACTACCTCCTCTTGACCGCTGGCCGGGTGCCCTTGCTGCTGCTGCTGCTGCCGCCCGCCTTGCTGGGGCCCTTGGAGCCGGAGAAGAGCTTGGTCATGAGCTCAGAGACGTCTGGAAGCTCGGGGTTGGGATTCAGCATGTTCATGGACTGCTCCATTTCCTGTTAAGGTGGCAGTCAAATGAAAACAGCTATAGATGGGAAAACTGGAGGCTGGGGACAAACTATGGAAATCTTCATTGATTTAAAAAAACAAAACAAAAGTAAATAATTTACACTTTAAGATGAGGGATACTGTATCATGATAGGGCTGGGCAAAATAGAGAAAATCAGATATCACCATATTTTTGACCTAATAACTCGATGTCGATATTGCGACGATATTCTATGGTTGACAATTGGTGCTTTAACAAAATGTCTTCACATTTCAATTTCAGATAAATAACCATCAGTGAGGTGGATACAATAACTAAGTGGTTAAAGGCAAATAGTAGAACAACTAGAACAGGCTGGTAAGTATAAAAATAAATTAAATAAAATGTATTATTATTATTATTAAGTTCAGAAAATTACATCACTTTACTGTAATGCACCCTTTACAACCAGGAAACAGACTAAAACTTACCATGTAATGGTTTTGCGATATCCAAAATCTAATACTATATCTAGTCTCATATCATGATATTGATATAATATTGATATATTGCCCAGCCCTATATGATGATTTTCTTAAGATTTTTTTTTAGGACCGAGCCTACATGGGCCTACATTTAAAGGACGCCCCGGTATCATGAATTTAATAATTCAATTTTATTTATAGTCTCAATTCATAACAATTTATAACAAGAGTTATCACTTTTCAGATAAAGTAGGTCTAGAACACACAATATAATACAATTAATAATAATTTACAAGGACCCAACAATTCTAGTAATTCCCAATACAAGCGTTCCTTTGACTACTGACATTATAAGTGCTAGTCTTTTACCATCTAGTGCCAATTAATAAATACATATTAATCTAATCAGAATGCACCAAATACAAGTCAGAGGCACTGCAGGATAAACTCAATGTGCCTGAACTATTCCAAAAAAACACTATTAGGGATTTGTTTTTACCTTTCTCATCTCTGGGTCATTGGTGTTGACCACCTTGGGCAGTAGAACAATGATCAGCAGGGGCAGAACCATCATCATAACCTGCAGGAGGAGCCACAAACAATCCATTTAAACAAGAGACTGAAATCTATCTCTTACACTTGGATACACCATGTATGGAATGGTGTGAACTGAGAATGTATAAGGCCAGGCGCGTAGTCAGTAATGGGCCAGGGCGTCACTGGCCCGCCCAGCCAAGTTTGATCAAAATATGTTTTTAAAAAAATTCAAAATGTATGTAAAAATAGAAATAGTAACAGAACTAGTTGTGTGTGTGTGTGTGTGTGTTTAATGTGTCTTCTCTTCTGAGGGGAGGATGACATGCAGCAAAGGGCCGGAAGTCGGGGTCAAACCCGGGCCGGCTGGGTCGAGGAGTAAACTTCTATATATGGGCGCCGGCTCTCTCCGAGCACCCAGTAACATAGCTTTTAGTTTTCTTTGATCCCGTCACTGCCGTGGACTTAAGACACTGTCTAACATTTGCCGCCTTGCTGGAAACTTTTCATTATATATTTCATAATCCAAACGTTGCCTGCTGGTAGTGCATTTGCTGCTCATGATCTGACCGTAGTCCTGAAGCAACAATGCTGTTATGAATGCACAAGGATGTGTTACAAGTACGATTTCTGTCTGATGTAGGCTATTCTATGTTGTGCAGTATGTAAAGCATGTTTAGTTGCCACTTTGTGCGATAAAATGCTTAATTTTTAAAACTGTGCTGTGTAGAGCCAATGCTGCTGGTCCTGCCTCTGCAAATATATTTTAGCCTGAAAATGTTCAAATCGACAGGTTTTGTCTATATTGTTGGAGACAACTGAGCTTTGTTGCATGTTGTAATACAGTATATGTTGGAAGGTAAAATTGTTGCTGTTTTTTTCACTTTGTCCTTTTGCTACTTCTGCGTCTTTTTGAAAATGGCCCACTCACTTTTGTACTGACCCACCCAAAATACTATTTCAGCCTTCCACTGGTATAAGGCCAACCTACACTCGAATTAAGGATGAGCGTGTCTTGTGTGTTTGACTACTGAGTAACCTTTGAAGACCATTTGGCTTGTGCAAAAGCTGTACACTTTTGCACACCACACGGTAACTGTTTGGTAATACGATAAGGTAATCATCAAAACTTTCACTGACCTCAATCCAAACTCATTTGACCTGTTGGAAATTGATCCATCCCATGAGGGTTTACATCATACAAATTAGGCAAATTCAGTGCAACATAGTCTATTTCCTTTACCATTGGGTTCATGAGAAAGTCTGTCCAGCCCCAGGTTTCTCTCTTCATGAAGTAGGTGTGAGGGCCATTAGCCCTGATCTGCAGGGGATATGGCTGGCGAATTACTTCTGAAGTCTTGATATAGTTCACAAGACGTGCCCTGTGAAATGCCACATGGTTACTTCAGTGGGTTACGGATGCCTCTAAACAGTACGCTGAATAATATGCTAGGCGGACTCAACCAATGGGAAACGTTTCTGTGCCTTTCTGTTTTCTCACATTAGTAAGGTCTCACCTCATTTTACCCTTAGATGTGATATCAACCCGTACTGGTTCAAACCTATGGGTCGGGGTGACGATTTCCACAACATAGGATCCTGAAGGCACGTCATTCACAGCAAAACTTCCATCAGTTCTGTAACAAGAATCAGATTTTGTCAAGACTGCACACGTATACAGTTAGGGTATTGGAAAGAGGTGTTCAATAATATACTAGTAGCAAAACGTACTGTCAAAACCTCAAGTGGAATATATAGCTTTATATGAAATAGTTAGCTCCGATCAAGCAATCTGATTGGTTAATTGCAGTGCTCTCTATTTCTGTAGCATTTTGCTTCTGATAAAAAACAGCAAACTGGCAATTTGCCTAGGGTAGTTTCCCCCTTAAATGTAACGCAAGTACACCTTATATTTTACAATTACTGCTTTCCGACCGCACTTGAAAGCAGCTTTATTTCACAGAAGAGAGAGAAAGAGAAGAGGAGCGAGACACAGCGCGTGCTTTGTTGTTGCAGGAAACATTCAGATATTACACAAACTCCTGGGCAGCGTATTGTTAGTGTCTCGTTGTCAGCGACAAAGGCAGTGACTGTTTCCTGTACCAGCAGTGTGAATGAGGTTAGCGAACTGATAGCTGCTGGTGCCATAGGGTGAAGCCGTTCACCTGCAGACACGCTGCCATGACAGTGCTGGTTTAAAATCGGCAAAGTATCCCTTTCAGTGTACGCTATATATAGAATATTTTCACAGCTTTACCCCGCCTTCAGACGGAAGAAGTCGCTATATATGCTCTCCTCGAAGCCACCAGTTAAAACAAAAAGTAGTTTTGACTCTCGGAACACGGAGTTGCTGCTCTACAGCTGCCTCAGCCCGTTTAGTTACTGGTCTCCTGCAGTTTTAATTTCAGCAAAAGAAATAGTCTGTGCTAACTGCTAGTGCAAGCTAACCTTATCGTGCGTGCACTGCGTCCCATAGCAACCGCCTCGGTATGCCCTGTCCAGGAGGGCCTATTCAATTGTTAACATTATTATTTATTAATACAAATCTATTTCAACTGGAATGTGACCATAAGTGGTACGTTGCTGTTTATATCACAACTAATGGACGTTGGGCCGAAAGATGCACATTTAGCTGCAATATAGAATCACAACATACCGTGAGCTACTGCAAAACATATAGCTACACACTACAGTGAAAGCTTATAATAGTTCGTGGTAAGCCTTTGATTAAAACTACTGTCAATACTACTTATAATACATGAGCTGGAACGACTGCAACTACGGACACGTCTCTCGTGGCCAAGGTTTGTTATGGTTACAGCAACTGAGCCCGAGAGGTCTGGCTAAGCTCGTTAAGTTCAATGACATGTTACGTTAAGTAATAGTTAAATATCAGTGTTTTTGTCCCTATTGACACGAGTTACATGCACAGCAAGTTAGTACTGTTAGGACCTGCCATCTGCCGAAAGCAGCTGTCGTCTACGGTTGACGTCAGGCAACCGTATAGGCTAGCTTTGCTATGCTAATGCTACCTAGCCACGCTTACAGGCTAGGTAGCTAACGGGTGTACCTGATGCTGTTTCTTACCTCAAAAAGCCCACGTATTCTTCACCTTCCACCAGGATTCTGGCCGTGGACACCCAGTCCTGTGTTTTCAACCCCGGAACTATTGCTCTTCCCTCGATTTTGAACCGATCACCGTTCGACTGTGTCGATACACCTGCGCCAGGCCCCGTTTCCATATCAGTGAAACACCACGCCACGACGACCACAGCCTGAAAAAAAACCCATAAAAGCGGTATTCTTTCCCTGCTCAACATATTGGCTGTCTTTATTTAATTTAAAATTAAGTCTATTCAAGAGCAGTTTGGCTAAGGAGCGGAAGCGGCTCTGGAGCGGAAGACTCGGCACATCAGCTGTCGCTGCGGGTTATGACGTCACAAGAAAATGACAAAACTTTATTGCACAAACCGAGAATCACACACAGTTGATGCCTGATGTACACATAGACAGTTACAGAAGGGATGTACATTATATTTTTGCACACGTGTATCACAATCGTTTCCAAATGTGTTACATAGACTTTTTGTGAAGCTGAGCCAAAACATTTTTTTGTCACTGCCCCTTTTCATCTTTTGGAAAGACAGAAAAGTTTGTTTAAAACAAGACTGGAGATCAACAATTACACCTAAAAAAAAAATGGATTTATTTTTCATTCACAAATTAGGTTTTTTAAATTATTACCCAGATTTACTCCAATTTGGCCACTTTGAATGACTTATTAATCAAGATATGTATGTTTACTTATAGGCATATGTTGTGCCAAAAGTTATCCTTATATCTAAGAAACTATTTTGGAGCAAGACTTAACCATTGTGTTGTCCTTGGGTCAAATTTGTCCTGTTTATCTTTTTTTAAATTTTTAATACCAGGAACTTGGCTTCCTTTCATCCAAATTGCCTAAAAATAACATGGATGCCACACAATGTTCTTCAGGTAAAATGAATGATTACATTTATTGAATGTTTTTTTTTGTATTGAATTTTATGGCATTTTAAAAAGTGGCCAAAACTTTGGAAGAAATGACAAGAGGCAAAAAAAAGAAAAGTGTGAATTTTTTTTTATAATGTCATAAAAATTAGGTTTATTGAACGGGAATTTAAAAAATAAAAGCGTAGGAAAAAATACCCAAAACATCGGAAAAAGCATCAAAAGATGGTTAATTGGAAAACAACACAAGGGTTAAGCTGTTTTTTCTCCTGCACTCTAACAGGCCATACATCCGCACGCCCTGCACGCTGTGCATGCACAGAATATTAAAAGAAATACATTTTTGATTTTTATCAAATTTATTTAAAAGATTAAAAGAATCAGTTGTTTTTACAATTTACATGATACAGTCAAATGTCATATGAAGAGGCAAAATGAAAACACGAGGAGCTCTAATAACTTAAGACTGTTGGAGATTCAAGTTCCCGATCCCGGAGAACCGAGGCGCAAAACACATACAAACAGCGGAGCATTCATTACATCCACAAGTACATTTGCATTCCATGGCAGAGCGATGTAGTGAGAGACAAAGAGCTTGGCACTTCATAGAGCGACATTACACCCAGTCTCATGGAGGTCCACTAAATATGCTCCTTCACAAGAAGGCCCACTTCAATGTGAAGCAGTCATTTGCGGTGTGTGTTTTTGCAGAAAGGCTCTCTCAGCCCTCCTCAAGAGTCTGAGGGAGTTGTCTGAATTTTGAAGTTCAGAATGAGTGTCAGAATGAACCAGTCCATTTCTCTGCCGTCATTATCAGTTCAAAACACAGCCATGATCCGGCAGCAGTGGTCACATCCTCCTAGTGCTACAATGACAACTGTCAGGGAAGCTGTGATAGATAAGACTCAATGGCCTGAAACATGAAGGGAAAATAACACATTAGTTGTCAGCACAGCCAGTTCAAGGTGCATACATTAACATATTCTTTTTGTTTTACATAGCTTTATAAATCAATCAGTTCAAACACTAATTTCTGCCATTTAATTTGCATGATTTTTACATTACAAACATACTGAATAACTTGAAAAAAGGAGCGCATGTTTGGCTTTAGGCAAATAAAATCAATTATTCCTTCATAAACTAATCAAGGAAACAGGATGTGAAGATGGAAACATATGAACCACAACCACAATACAAACTCAACTCATGTTACTAACTACTTATGCTAGTAAGCTTATTGCAGACTTTGTTTGTTTTTTAGGATGGGAGTGGTTGGCTGTGTTCACCCAAAATCAACAGAGGGTAGAAAAAAACAGGAGCACTTGTATTTATCTTTGCAACACAATGTCCATCTCAAAACCTTTACAGAGATGTGACGAATCAATTATGTTGCAATTATTTTTTTAATATATTTTTGTTCATAACAGGAAGAAAAACTGTGTTTCAGTTTTAAAAAAAGTAAAAAAAATGTAACAAGCACTTTTCATGAAATCTTCCAAAAAGTACTCCAGACAGTGAACATTTGAATAATCCATATTTAGAAGGATGGTTAAATGCAATTTCTCCAACTTTCCCAGTTCTATTTAGACAAATCTTTTACAGCTGATGCACCATCCAATAACTCCTCATAAGTCGTACAATAATATCATCTCTCTCACCTTTGCCAGTTCTCCAGTAGATCCTGGAACCAAACACAATCGGCCTCCTTCCTTCCACAAGTCCTTAAGCCGCTGCTTCATGATTTCAATATTCCTGCAATAAACATTCAAACATTACCATTGCAACATATGGTGAGAGCACACAGGAACCCAAAGCCAGTGACCACAGAAAAGTCCACTCTTTACTTTTGTGACTAACGTGCGTCGCTTTGTTACACACGTTATAATGCCTGCCTAGCTACTAGCGCGGCACGCCCTCATGCTCTGCTTCTGACTGGCTAGTAGTCCTAACCTAGGTACTGCCAATGTGCGACTCCCAACAAAGACGGAACAGAAGTGTGATGCCTCACTCTGTAACTAAAACAGAGAGCTCAACACACAGGGTGAATAGAGAAGCTGTAGCAATGGGCAGTACAACCAAAATATGTTTATTGAAAATGTAAACATGTCAACCTATTCTGGTACAACCTCTGAGTACAATTATTAATCTGAAAATGAGCATAATAGGAAGTCTCTAATGTTCTTCTAATTATAACACCAGAATTAATATTTCAGTTCCCATATGAGGCACATAAACCTTTTAAATGTTCAAAGAGGGCAACACTGAAAAAAACTCCTCCTTTGTTTAGAAGCGAGAGCAAATTTGCTAATCTGAAGCTTTGGTGTCATTTTTAATTTCCCTCTTTGAAAAAGACAGCAATGTTACTCGAGCTGATTGTAAACTCTGTTCTGACAAAGTTAGGCACGGCAGATACAACCAACCATCCGCCTTGACCTCATCCAGAGATGAATGCTTAGGAAAATAAAAAGGAGGGAAGAGGTAGCAAGGTGGAATATTAAGCAGTAGCAGTACTAGTAAAAGACAAAATACAGATAAATAATACCATAAAAGTCATACATTATTTCATAATAACTACTGAATCCTGCCTGGAGGTCAATGCCATTTCTCATTACTAAGAAACTTGTCATCACACCCACTGACTTGAATCTAAAGAGATTACATTTTGATGGTAAAGTCTTTCAAAAATTAATATAACTGAATAATTTATACTTTATAATCTTTATTGATCCCTTATGGGGAAATTACAATTTACACTCAGTTGTTATTGCACACTAGACTGGGTAAGCCCCTCCCACTCTTCTGGCAATTTGATTGCACCCTGCTGCCCTGTCTGGAAACCTGCCCGTTTAATTCTCCTGCTTCAGTTCCGTGCAGGAACCAATCACAAACTGGCATATCTACCTGCCGCGCTATTGGCAAATGAACATACAGAGCAGACTCCCCAGACCAACGCTTAACCTCAAATCTATTGAGCTCGGCTTGGTCTGGTTATAGCCAGACTAATTACACACTAAACACAGCCATGAAATACACACACATGCTCAGGTCCTTTAAATGCACTAATGAATGAATCCATCAATGATGAATCAAGAACACCTTGGCAGAGCCCAGGAGGTGAAATGGCATCTCTCCAGCTACCAGTCCAAAGTCTGTACTTGGGTCCGTATGGAGACTTCAACCAGAGACCCTCCAGTTCCCAACCCAACTCCCTATGGACTGAGCTACTGAATATTGTACATTGGTTGTACAGTTAAGTCATTTCAAAGATTTGCATAAAATCAAACCTTGGAAACTGAGGCTAACTTTTGAAAATAGCTGTAACTACCCTTTGAGTCTCGGTTATATTTAAGTATGTGTTGCCCACCTGTCTTCTGAACTGTCCCGCAGTCTTTTCTCATTCTTAGAAAGTTCTGGCCACCATTTCCTGATGACGGACTGAACCCAGTGTAAACCCACCATTATGTTTCTGTAAAAGACAGTTCAAAATTTGTCAAATCATAATGTCAAATGCATCCAACTTGTTCAGGTCGTGAGATACTGCTGTGCTAATCAAAGACATTTCATCCAAGAGGCTTTGTCACTTCCGTTTACTAGTTGTTCAGACCAGCTAAAGCTTCTCGGATGAAATTTGGATAATTTAAAAAAACTTAAAACAGCTAATCCATTCCCTTTTAACCCAGGATACGGAAGATATAATGTCAAAGAGGTCATTATTACACATGTATGCAATTTGTCAGTGACACTTACTCTTCATATTTACTGGCAAGAATCACTTTCACTTGGGGCATGAGGTCAACGCAGCAGCCAAGTGACAAACATGGTGCTTCCGTTTTAAGGCTGACGAGAAACAAGAAAACACAAGATGAAAGAAAGATAGAGAGCCAATTGTCAGAAATGTGGGCAGGCACAAAAACAACAACAACTGGCTTAAACGGTCTCAATTGTTACCTTCAGTCAAATTATCAGTTGAGTTTATCATTATCATCAATATTATTTTCAATGTAGACCGAAGAATTGCTTGGAGTTGGGGGTGATGTTGTGTATGTGTGAAGGGGAGGGAGGGAAAGGAAGATGGGGATTCTACTGTTAATGTCACTGTATAAATAAATATTGGGGAAACCACATCAGCAAAAATCTTCAAATTTGACACAAAAAGAGAACTAAGACACAGGAGTTTGGGTATTCCCTCTCTGATCTAGAACAACATCACGCTCAGTTTGGCCCCTTGTGTATTTCATATGATCTATTTATATGAAGATAATGCCACAAAACACAATTTAGATTACATTAGAGCTAAAATAATTGATCAACATACATTTTTGATAATAATCTGTTGAAGTAATCTAACAAGAAAAAAAAAGTATTGGTTTGAAATAATAAATATCTAAGTTTTAAACAGTTTGTGGCCATAACAAGAAATTTGAGATGGAACCGTGGCCTATGAAAAACCAAGCAGCACATTTTCCACTTCTTTCTGACATTTTACAGTCTTTCAGATTAATTGAGAAAAAAAAAAAGAACAGATTAATACTAATAATCATTAGATGTGATCTAATGATGCTACATTATCTTGTTTAATACATGTTTGGAAAATTATGCAGTTTAGACATTACAGCTGATGCTTATTTGTTAAAAACCTAAATTGGTGAAACACCCAGATGATACTCACTTGTTTGTTAAGACAGGTAAGCAGTCAAGCAGCACCCCTGTGTCTTCAATTCTGTGAAACCAACAAATGATTAAATATGAAGCCTGTGTGAATGAGGAATGAACACAAAAAACTACCAAAAGGCAGTGTTACTGTTTTACCTTATCAGGTAGGCCACTAATTCACTAGGAGTTTTTTGCCATAGTGTTTGGGCTACTTTTAGTCGTAGGTTCCTTCCAAAAAGGATGCGAGTCATAGCTTCATGGTCCTTTGATAACTGTATGTAGACACAAACAATGCACTAAGGAAATTCCGTCTGCAACAGTGTTGCAAATTTGATCAACCCCAAGAAAAAAATTAAAACAATTGTCTTTTACTACAACAAAGCAATAGTTTGAACTCTCACCTCAGTTAAGTCACTGTACTTGGAGCTGGCCCCTGCCATCTTGGATGCCTCTGCAGAGTTCATAGGGAGCCCGCAGTGGTCATTGTAATGCATGCCCCGCACATCATCGGAGCACGTCAGCTCATTTTCTTTGTTGGCCATGCCAGGCTCACAGACACGGCCTACATCTGATGTTCTGCGGTGCAGCTTCAAGCCCACCTCCACCAATGGACAACCCTTCCTTTTGTAAGATGACAATCGCTTCGCTTTGCCTGGGCTGTGTACTCCGTAATGGACTTGAAATCTGTCAAAAGGAAAGCAAACATGGACCAGATGCAAAGCTGTCATAGTTTGGAAAACCGTAGAGATCAAAACCACACATATGGTGATAATGGTTATGGAAAGGTGTCTTAATGGTCCAGTGACTGAGAGGGAAGATCTGTTGGACACAGAGTGAATGAGTGATCATATTTAGATGAATCCCACAGATGTGGATCAGAGACTCACCTTTCTTTATCTAATTCTTCCTTATTTATAATATCCACCTAAAACAAAAGGATAGGGAATGAAGCCACTACTTCAGTTTCTATTACTAGAATACCACTGAACTGTACTTAACTGTCACCAGGACTTAAGAATCACAATTATATACTGTAAGACATGATATTCACTTTCCCATCTCCATACCTGCTTCATGTTCTTTTCAGCAAACAAATGCAGGCAGGATCGCAGAAAGCCATATGGATTTATTCCGGTTGACCTTTTACGACTTCTCGTTACCAGACATGCTTACCAGCTTCCATAACAAGAGACACTGTTGAACAAACAATTGTGGAAAAATAGGAGGACAAAAAAAATTCAGGAGTTGCAAGAGTCAAAGTCAATTTTTGGGGCCTAACAGTTTATAGGTTGCCTTCCCTCGTACAATGTGATCTAACATAAAGCAAGGTGGTTCAACAAGTCTAAAAACAAACATTCAAATGAGATAGCTAAACAAAACAATACCGCTAACTTACATTTGAGTTACAAAGGCGTTGGCTGCTGCGATACAAGCATAGCTAGGTAAGCTGTAACAAATGCCACTGCATGTTAATTAAAGTTAGTAGCTAGGTTTTAAGTGTTGCTACAAATTGGACAGCCGACATTTGTTGGAGACAATTTTGTTAACGTCACGTCCCTTAGTTGAAAGTTAGCTCGTGCTCCTAGCTAGCTAGTAAGAGCAGAACTACAGTTACAGTTTGCTAGCTTTAACTGTTAGCTTGTAGTTCAACTATCATGAATACACGGAGACGTTGATAGCAACTAGCTGGGCCGCTAATGCGAGCTAGCTGGTTAGCTAGTCTGCAAACTCGGGGAACATATGGCTTCATTAATGGCAGTTTATTATCACAATTTAAACAATGAAGTTGAATACCAACCGGTGCACGGGTCATGAGGTTTCCACAGATGTGTAAATCCAAAACGTGAAATTGTGGTTAAGCTCAAGAGCAACTCTTCTAAGCAGGTCCGCTAGCTAGCGTTGCACAGTTGGACCATTCAAATGAATACACCGCCGGTGTGTGGGGATTGTGGGATTGATTTTGGCAAAGAATGGCAGGAGATTTAGCGACGACTGCTGGACATTACGAAACACATTTTAACCCTAGTGTTCCACAGCGCCACCCAGGGCCTTGAAGGCTGTGTTGCAAAAGGCCAGCTATGTTTTCTCTACCCTCTAGCCTCCAAATATTAATATAATTATGATTTGTAAAAGATCAGCCTAACTTCTTTGCTTCAGCGGTGGAAGAAATATTCATATCCTTTACTTAAGTTAAATTACTAATACTTGAAGTAGGCTATGCTATCGAAGTTAAAGGAAGGCTTCTCATTCTGCAGAAAAATGCTCCCTGCCAGTGTGTTGCTATTGTATATCATTAACGTCATACATGTATTTTGTCGTGTGTGTGTTGCATTAAGGTGTGCAGCACGTACATGTTGCAGCTGGTAATAATGGAAAAGAAAAATATATGTGTAAAATGGCTAATTTTCCATATATTTTTTCTTCATAAATTAAAGACATCCCAACCTCCCCTCCTGGACCCCCTGCAGTTTGCCTAAAGAGCCAACAGGTCTGTAGAAGATGCAGTCAACTTGGCCCTCCACTACATCCTCCACTACCTGGACTCCGCAGGAACCTACGCCAGGATCCTGTCGTGGATTTCATCCCTGCCTTTAACACCATCATCCCGCTGCTGCTTCAGGAGAAGCTCTCCCAGCCAGGTGTGCGGGACTCCAGTATGTGTGTTACAACAATATACTATATATTACAACAGTTAACAGTAGTATGAATATACTAGATATATGCAGTGTGAAAAGTATGAATATGTGCAGCAGTTTCAGTGCAGGTACATGCCACACAGAAGGTTTCAGAATTGTTAAGTAACTAGTCACCTTCATGTCTTCCTTTTCCCCTTTAAAAACTCTTCAGAAATAATGAATGCTATAAAAATCGTAATAAACTACGGTTTATCTTTACACTCCTGAATAGTTAGAAGCCGCCTTAAAAGGCAGCAGAACTTGCATAAACGTTAAATAATGTCCTTCACACTTAACTTCTGCACAATATTCATGACTCCCTAATGAAGGTTGTTTAGACAAAAACGCTGTGTGAAATGAATGTGAAATAAAGCAATAGGCAGGACAGCATTGTAGAGGAGAGAAGTATAAGGTTACATTAACATTTGTGTTAACATGTTAAGTTGGCCGGAGCTCATCTGCATTTAAATTGATTTGTTACAGTTGACAAAGTTTTTCCAAACAGATCATTCTTATTTTTATAGTCTTACATTTGAATGACCCCATCTTGCTCACGACTCCAGGAAGACCAGAGGCACACCCATGTGCTTCTAATGGGGATCCTAACGTAAACAATAAACAATGATCCGGTCCTTTGGCTATGCTACAGCACCCTAAGCAATGTTCCTTAAAAAGGAAACAAATAAAATACCAGATCAAATACAGAGCCAAGGCAACTGAATGATTTCAGCCTCTCACTTCCGATGTGGTCTACTTTAAAACTATTTAACTTGTCTAAAATATTGATTAAGAATCTCAAAATAATGAGAAACATTCAAATATTAAGTTAGTATCTTAAAATATTGACCTATAATCTCAAAATAATGACTTAGAATCTCAAAATAATGAGAAACTTACGTTGACATATTTTCAGAATCAGAATCGGAAAAAAGGTTTTATTGCTACAATAAATGACACTAGACACTAAATAAACATGCAGGATAATATGTCAACCCTTTCACATGAAGTCTGTTTGTCATCTATAAAAAAGGAATAGAGATCTGTGGCATATTTTACCTATCAACTTATAAAAACACCTGACAATTAAAGAGCTTTACAGGACAGTATTGTCCATTAGATTCAGCCTAGATGACACAGTACTTTTCTCTGTTTGCAGATATATTTTCACTTCTAAACCATTCAGTGAACTGGTCCCACAGTAACTGTTCATGAGAGCACGTAACAGAAAGCTGATATGTTGCAGATCACTTTACATGTGCCACAAACTAATTGAAGCAATAGTTTTCATTTGGACTTTGCTTTTTGCATGTGAGATTCATTTATTTTGTTTTGCTTGCAGATGAACAATTCATGAATGAAGCTCTGAGTCTGGACATCGTTGACGGTAATCAACTGCTCGTCACAGCAGGGCCTTGAGCAGAGTGTGACTCGTGGATAGATATTGACAGTTCAACTTATGAATTTATCCGAGCACTGTTTCTCAAAAGTGACTTCAGTCTGCCGTAGACAGTATTTTGTTTTGGAAATATTTAGACAGGTCTATTTGCAGTCGATTTGGATTGCTAAAAAAATGTGTTTGGGCAAATCTGCTTACAATTTATATCCTGAAGCACTGGCATACCACAGAAATACCAGCGTAGAAAAGATTTTTTGTTTTTTTGCATCTTTTCAGGCAAACATTGTGTAAGGTGATTAAACAATAGAAAAAGATCCACAAAATGTTGAAATGTCACATTGAAGTGGTAAAATAGTAGCCTAAGTATTATGGTAATTATGTAGGAACTCTGAAAGCTGTTTTGCTCTTTATATTTTCATTATCTCAGTTAAAAAATCTGGCAAGAGGTGCAGGACTATTTCTCAAAGTAATAATTTGGCAAAAGCTAATTCACTTCCAATCTCACTTAAATAAGATCAATATGTAGCTGGAGTCATCAGCCAGGCAGCTTAGCTTAGCTTAGCTTAGCTTAGCCTAGCTTAGCCAAAGACTTAAAAGAGGGGGAAACAGCTCAAATGGCTCAGTTCAAAGGTAAACAAAGCTCTCAGTTGCTAGGCAAGTTGCTAGGCAACCAGTGGAGATAGTGAAAGTAGCTGCTCCAAGAAATAGTTGGTCACATAAAACCCGGAAAAACAACAAAATGTATTTAATTTTTTTTTTTACACAAGATAAAACGTGTTAATTACAGAGTTTTAGAGGTGCAGCTATGTTTTGTTATCTTTGAGCCAGGCTAGCTGTTTACACCTGTTTCTAGTCTGTATGCTAAGCTAAGCTAACCAGCTGCTGGCTCCTGCTACATAATTAGGCCTACAGTAGAGATGTAAGGGGCATGGATCTTCTCATGTCATTCTCAACAAGAAGGACGGAAAAGGACATTTCCCAAAAATGTCAAACTGCTTTAAGGAATCACAGAGTCATCTTGACAAAACGTTGGAGCTTAAAAGAGGCACAACTACAGAGTCAGACACAAACCATATTATCTCATCTCAAGTTCTTTAAGAAGTGAAAGTTAGAATGTTAGAAAACTGCTGCAGACCCTTAATCCTATCCTTTTTCTTTCAAGAGGTCTTTCACAATATCTTTGATTTCACCAGGCTGAGCTTGTTACAAAAGAGGAAAATGTCCTGGGATGTTAAAATGGTAAATTAAAACACGTAAATGCCAAAAAATACAAAGCTATTCGGAGTGATCACCCTCATCACGTTATGGTGAAGAGTTTCTATCCTGATGGAGGTGGAATGTTTTCAGGAGGGTATTGTCTCTTCAGGCAGTGAGTGGTTAGTGAGAGGGAGGATGAAAATGAAAACAATGTGTACCAGGTCAGAGAAATTTAAATCATCGGGCTGTTGGTGTACTATATGAACAACAAACCAAAACAAAATGTTCCAGTTGTTTGATGGAAGTATGATTCGATTTTTGTAAATCTTTGGTAAATTACCTTGTGCAGATGGCAGTCTAGAGCAGGGATCTTCAACAGGGTCAGAGTGAAGGCAGGGGGGCCTCCAAATTATTGTTAATTTTTGAAAGTTTTAAGGACGCGTTCCTATGTCCCAGTGTATTGTTTGATAATTGTTTGAATAAAATAAAAATATTTGTTCACAAACAAAAATAGTTTTGCAGGTATTTAGTCAATAATCAAAGTATTGGACACATTTAAACCTTGACCCGATGATGGCGCTGGAAGAAACATTAAGGGATCACCAAAGTTATTAGGATTCATAATGAAAAGAAACAATTTCAGTTAAATTGTGTTCTCGCCCAGCATGTTTCCACGGATCAGGGAGGCTCCAAAATCATAGTAGCAGCTGTTGCCATGGTCCCGCTGCATGTTCTGCGATGCCCGGTTACATCCTGCTACGCTCTGCTGGGCCCTGCCACGTCCTGTTGTGCCTTGTAATGCCGCACAATGCCCTGCTATGCCATGAACTACTACAAAGAACTACTACAAACTACTATTTTTTGTGACTGTTATTGCCACTCTTCATTCTAACCCCAACCGGCCCGTCAGACACCGCCTACCAAGAGCCTGGGTCTGTCCGAGGTTTCTGCCTAAAAGGAAGTTTTTCCTCGCCACTGTCGCACTGTTGCTTGCTCTGGAGGAAACTACTAGAACTGTTGGGTCCTTGTTAATTCTGGAGTGTGGTCTAGAGACCTACTCTATCTGTAAAGGGTCTCGAGATAACTCTTGTTATGAATTGATACTATAAATAAAATTGAATTGAATTGAATTCCAAACCATCCAATAGTTTTTTAAGATATTTCAGTCTGGACCAAAGTGGTGGACCAACAGACATGCCTAGGCTAGAGCCATGACAAAGAAGTAACCATAGATAACTTGAAAGGAATTAAAGGGGTACTCCAGCAATTTTTTACTGCACTTCCATAAAGGTGGGGAACTTGTGAGAGACTGATTAAAAAAAAAAAAGAAGATAAACAGCAGAGGCTGTCAAATCCTGACTTTAAGCCCTTATTGTGTGTCAAACTCCAAAAAACACCGGATCCCACAGTTCCCAAAATGCAACTGTCTTTCATTAGACTCTCCCTGCCTAATAAACCCCAACGTCTTTCAACCCCACACTTCCATTCTGAAACACAGGCTCGCTGTATGGATCATATATTGTATGTACGTATACTGAAACTGAGATATGACTTGCGACTGAGAAACTCCCGCCTGAGTTGTCCAACGACGTAAACTCTGGAATCTTTCTCATCTCTACCATCCATCCCACATGACGCAGCATTGGAAAGCCCATTGCATTAGATGTACAAGTGTTCATGATATTGTGTCCAACACTTGTATACTTCACAGTGAAGGTTCTGTAACATAAACAGCAGTCTCCTAAGCACATGCTAGGCATTACAGAGTGCACCATTTGACTTTGAAACAAATTAGCACACAGATGTTTTAGCTTAAAATTCAGGCAGATTGAATTATTGTTACTGAGTAATGCAATTAACTTTTACCCTTGGCAAAGTAGAAGGGCATGCCTTCTGTATTTAAGAGAACAAAAAATATGATGTGCAAGACATTAAAGGGTCTAAAATCCATAAACCATAGGTAACGTCTCTTCTTCCAAA
Source organism: Etheostoma spectabile (assembly GCF_008692095.1). Taxonomy (NCBI): domain Eukaryota; kingdom Metazoa; phylum Chordata; class Actinopteri; order Perciformes; family Percidae; genus Etheostoma; species Etheostoma spectabile. The sequence continues at coordinate 6,647,673 of NC_045750.1, forward strand.
ACATTAGTCATGCTTTACTGTCCATTAGAAATGGACTATTTATGTTGATGACGTCTGTCCAAGCTGTGAAGAAATACAATACTCAAATATTAACTGCAGCCCCTACCCTTCTGTCTAGTCAGATAACTTGCTGATATCTACAGAATCTAAATAGTTTGAAAAGTTGAAATTTATTTTGGTAAAGCACAAACGGTGCTCTTTCCAGTCCTCTGGGCCCTTTTATAAATACATTTCCTCTAAAAACTAGTTAAGAGATAAACATGAACCTTTAAATCTGACTTTCTCAGACAAAGGCAACCACCCACAAAGTCAGCAAAAGAGTATTAGGAGATTTCCAGTACTGCGGAAGGATTAATATGATCCTTATGAAAGGTTTCCTGCAGAAAAAAACAGAGTGCTTGCCTTCATGTTCATGAAAAGTTAAAGCTTTAGTGCGGGTGACCTTCCTGCACAGAACCTTGAGTAAAGCTGATTACCTCTTCTGAAGAGTCCATCATGTTCTAACCCTCAGTGACCTTCAAACCTTTTGTTGCAGTGAAACATGAATGAAACTGTGTTTTTCAGCCAGATTGTTTTCTGTACAAGCTAATGGACAAAATAAAACCAATCCAGTCTATGAGCAAGTCCAACTTCCAGGGGGTCTCGCCAGAAAACCAAGAGCTCCTGCTAACTTTTTAGCATACAACATGCTTAATAACCGCATAAAGTCATTGTAGAAGTGTGAAAATGTTGGCGGTTATGAGACCTGATGGACATTTTGCTTATGAACTAAACAGAGTAGAAATTAGCTAATTAGCTCTTTGAATTAGTGCTCTAAATTAGCTAAAATGATTAGCTAAATTAGCTAATTAGCTCTTTAAATTAGCTATTAGGTAATTAGTGCTCTAAATTAGCTAAAAATGATTAGCTAAATTAGCTAATTAGCTCTTTTAATTAGCTGTTAGGTATTTTCTCTAAATTAGCTCAAATGCTGTTACAAACCCAATACCTTTAATTATCGGGTAGAGAAATCAAAAATTCATACTCCTTAAAGCAACTCTAGAGAACTTTTCCTGCTTTTGTCCCCCGACAGGTTGAAAACAGAATTGTCCAATCGTGTCTCATTGGAACTACAGATCCGCTAACTGATCTGGCAAACTTGCATAGTGCGGTTATAGCCGGTAAAGAGTTGCAAAGCGAATGCAGAAGTGCCGTTCACCCTGTTACGAGTTGGTGAACCACAATCAATGATTTTGGAAACATTGTTTTAAGTTTTATTGTTGCTTCGCATCAACATAGTCATGTGTTGCATGTTAGCATGCTGACTTTAGCATGTACAACCTAGCAGAGCTGTTAGCATGGCTGTTGAGTCTTGGTACTGTTCATTTATTCAAGTTATCTATCAAATGCTGTTGTGTGCTTTTTTCGCAAGTAATAACTTTTAATTTTAAGCATGTTAAATCAGGGCCTTGAGTTTCCTGCAGAGCCTGCCTATGTAGAACCAGATCTATGCTCTAACGTCAACATAAAGCGCATTTCAAAGTGTGAAACATTTGAAGCCATTACCAAGTTACAGCTCCTTCCCTTGGGCCTGACAACAAACAAGAAAACTAATCTGCTACTTTCTTAAATCAAGAGAGGGAGAGGAGACGGTATTGAAGAGACCAATCAACCTTGCTCACTAATCTGTCTTTTCCTGTCCCCCGTGCCCCTTCGCCTTCATAAAAGCTCTCAGATCAGGGAGTGAAAAAGCTCAGGCCTGTTGCCCTTGAATTTACTTGTAGCCACTAGAGCTTAATGTGGGTAATTGTGTTGACATTATGTAAGACTGTTTTGAGAGGTGCTACACGTACACACAGCACCTCTCTACTCAGAGTGGCTATATGCCACGATGAATGATTCGGGGTCCTTGTCCGCGAACTACAAGCCAAATAAAATCAAAGGGGTGGCGAAAATGGCAGGAAGGGAAAGGAGCATTCCTGTCATATGATTCTGGGACAGATGCCCAGGATTTCTCAAACCAAGCAAGTGTTTTTGACTCAGAAGTTTTGCAGGGAATAGTCTAAAAACCGTCCCAACCAATAAGACTGCATCTCAGCTCTATAGAAGTCTATCCACTAGAGATCCTTTAATCTGCACCTCTTCTCACAAAGGCCTTTCACAGAGGACCAGCAGGAGACATGCTGATGTAATTTTACTGAAGTAATGATGTCTAACACGTCTCAGCTGTATGGCTGACAGTAGAAATGTTTCCAAACTTTGTCAAATAATCAGGGACTTGTTTAGATTCAGATTTAATCTCACAAATTTGAAACAAGAGCACAGTTGGCTCTGGTTTTAAATATTACTAAATTCTCTGTGCAGTTTTGTTTCCTCACGGTATAGAAGAGATATTGTTTGGGAAATACAAAGAAGTTGGCAGACTCTATTGTTATCAAAGCTGCATATTATTGCAATTTATTGTTTTCTTCATTTGTTTTCTAATTAATTTCTTAGTCAACAAATTGATTTTTGCATTTGGTTGCTTATCTGACAGATGAATGTGTTCTTTTTTTCACCCCAACAGTAGTGTCCTGAAGGTTCATACCTCTTCCTGCTAAATTTGTTTGTAATTTCAGACAGAAGTGCTGGTTTATTTGAGCCTCTAGTCGGCTGTGGAGGCATGCTTGGATGAGTGGCAGATCCCTTTTGTTACACTGGGTCAGGACATACAGATCTCCACGTAGGTGGCCCTTTACAGCAAACAGATGCTGAAGGTATGAACTCTCATCTTTTCACAGCCCATTGCAACACTAGATGGCAGTGTGTGCCTGTTGCTGCTGGACATCTGGCTGTGTGTCTAGACAGAAGCGTTTGGTGCCAGCAGCTGTGGGATGCAGTTGTTCGGTCCCCCTCGGTTGGTCTCACAAAGATTTTTACTCAGTTGCAGGGCTGCCAGTCTCCATCCCCAAGAAGCTACAAAGATCAAAATCACACAGTGCGCAGAGCGAAAGAAGACATGCTTCACCAGACATGGCAGGAAAAAGGTGGTGTGGTTTGTTTTCTCACTGGCCTTTAAAATTCTTCTCGGGGTTTAACCATATCTATCTTGGAGTCCAAGAACCATACTGGTTGAGTATTTCAAAATGTAGAGAAACCGTGACCATTTATCCCACAATGATAAAGGGGCCAGTTGTCCTGCAACAAAAGGAAGAGTAAAGCTTCCAATATGTTTTATCAGAAGGGCTTGTCATATGCAGTGGTGTAGTGCTTAGTTGATGAGGTGGGGTGATGGGTGGTTTACCGAAGAAGAAGTGGGTGTACTCTCCTATATAGTGAATGTCTTTTGGACCAACAATGAGGTGGGCATAGCTTCAGAACCTCTTTTCTCTGATGTTGGAATTAGGGGTCTGCTTCTGACAATTTCAGTACATTTCCAAACCCAATAATCCAACATTCACAAGCACTTCACTCCATGATTGGCTAGGTGTGCAGAAGCAAGAAAGGAGCTGGGGTTTGAACTTCTCTCTCAATCTTTCAGTGTAGCACCATGGATGGCTTACAGGAAACAGCGTCTGAAAACTGTTATAATAGTTCACACATATCACATCACCCCTCTCTATCACGGTTGACTTTTCGCCCGCCTTTGAGTATAGCTGTTCAGCACAGCTATGAACACTTTTATACATAGGGGACACGAGGTACAAACCATTTCTTTTGGAGAAAAACCCATCCCTGAGAGAAGCACAGTCTGTACACATACCACAGTCCTGAGATGAAGTTGAATCAGGCACAGTAAATGCAACCTGTGTGGTTGGATCATTGCTGTGTAGCGGCTTTAAATTATATGTGTTGATAGTTGACTGTGTAGAAATTCATGTTTGACCTCATGACATAAAGTAGTAAATAACATATGCCCATCTAGAAACACAGACACTTTATGAAAAATTGTCTCTTGACAGAGCAAAAACGTGTAATTTCTCTGATGGCTAAATTTGCACTTGTCAGTATTTGGAAGAATTAGGTGAAGGTTTAAGTGCGGACTTGAAGTTAGAAATCCTAAAAGTTTGAATGCAATCTGTCTCTTGAAGTTTTCAATTATACCTCTTCTCCCACTCCCACACACACACACACACACACACACACACACAAAGGGGAGTTTAAGAAGCAGCTTGTTTCTACCCAGGATGAACAAGCTGCCCTTGGCTCTATAGCAATTAATAAGAAGAGTTAAATTTCCATCTTAACCCTTTCCCTCGTGGCTCCCTGTCAGCTGCCTGTTTTGGTAACCCCAGGATCCCAGCACCCTAACCTGCAGGCCAAAGCAGACATGCAACAGTGGCCCCACACAGAAGGTCAGTTGTCCCATTCCGAGCACTCAGAGATGAAGTCAATATTCCACAGCTATATACAGCTGACTGGATGAATAAACATTACTAGTGTCCCCTGAAAGAGGGTTCGCACCACTGGCTACACTAAACACTCTTTAATTTTAAAATTGAGACAGGAAGAGGTTGTCGGGCTGTGTGACACTGATCATTATTGTTGCTTTGCCAGTCAGGATTTTCCTCTTTAAATGTGGCTTTGGATAATCGTGGCACCCTGATGTTTGCACTCATGCGCGCGCACACACATGCACACACGCACGTGCACGCCCACAATAAAAAGGATGTGAAGAGTCGGTCAACTGAAAAAAAATTGAATTACAGTACAAAAAGAATTACAAACTAGCTAGGACAGGAGGCCCGTTTCTGTTCCATTTCACGTCTGTTATCTTACAAGAATTCATTCATAGCCTGACCTCAAAATACAAGGATTTAACAAAAGTATCTTGAATTGGCCCCAGTTTATTTTTCAAATAGTTTGTCAAAAGTTAATTAAAATATTTCCCAAGGCACAATTCTTTCTCACCAGTTTGCAAAGCCACTCTTTTTTTCCTTTTTCACAGATTTACATTTTAATTATTCATCTCACAAGTCGTCACCTTCCTAAAATAATCGCCTAAGTCATTTTTTGACAAAAAGTATTTTCTTGCCTATATCATCTCCTCATGGTGTTGGCCACCTCTGGTAAAATTTCCTACATTCTCAGTTGAACAGGTGATGTGATTCTACGCCTTTGTATAACTGCCTAAGTCAAAATATGTTCAGTGTTTGGTTCAGTTTTTTGTGTTTTCTGAAAAACGTGAAAAAATGACTTAGGCGATTATTTTTGGAAGGTGACGAAGTGTTATATAGCTGTGTGCTTGTGTGCAATGCCAAACTATACGAATATATACATATGTGTATTATGATTGATTGTTTGAGTAAACAAAAACTAAATTCAGAAATTCAGGGGTTGCTACTTCTTAAACGTTTAATGTTTTCTACTTTTAAAATTATATAAATATATAATATGAATATATTGAATAAATGAAGGTCTTTTACAGCTGGTTGTTTGAACAAAATAAGACTTTTGAAGACTGCACAGTCACACAAAAGCACACAAAGAAACCACAGGCAACAGAAAAAAAGGAACAAAAATTTTGCAAACTGCATTTATGTATGTTTATAAGTTTGTTAACTCAACACACAGTCCCAGTCAAACATTTGGACACACTTTCTTATTCACTTGAATGGGAAAGTGTGTCCAAACCTTTGACTGGTGCTGTTGCTTATGTTGTTCACCACAGTCATGCACAGCTGGATTACTAGCTGTGAGAGGAGGTATGTAAAAGCAATAAAGAAGATTCATGTTTAGCTTTAAAGCAGATCCTAGTACCGTCAGTGGTGCACATCAATAAAACACTACACCCATCTCTTATGTGGCCTAAGTGTGTGTTTGTGTGTGTGTGTTTGTGTGTTCCCCTCACAAAACACTGCAAGCCGGTTAAATTTGGCTACTTTCTGGATACCCCTTCACTAGTGGTACGTGCCTTGCCTGACAGCTCCACCAGGTCTCTGGAGGGAGCTACCATCTGAACATTCAGGTGCTAATCTCTTTGGCTGGAGTTTAACCTCAAACTGCACGGGTATTTAAAACACTGAAATCCAAACTAGAGCCAGAAAAGGCTGATATACTGCCCTGCAAATCAGCATCCAGTCTGTCAACTCTTCAACCTGATGGAAAATCACTTCACAACACAAGAAAAACACACATGTGTACATCATATTCAATTCTAGCATTTCTAATCAGTTTACATTACTGCTAAGAAGCAAATACATTTTCTTGTGTAACATCTACAATTAAGCTGTAAAGCTACATGCATCCAAACAAAAATAAATATCTTCTTGTAATAATTTTAACTGTAGCGGTCGTTCAATCTGGAGAGACATGTTTGCAGATATGCAAATGAGGTTCATTGTACTGAGCTGTACTAAATCGTTGGCGATTAGACTCCATCTCTATACGCATATTTCATATATCTGTATAGGGGTAGAGAACCATCAGACCCCCCGATGGAATCTAGACGCTAAACGTCTAAAACGTCTAAACGCTGGTGGTGTCAAAGGAGCCCGAAAACCAGATAGTCTCACTTGATATTAAGTGATAGTCACTTGACTTGTTATAATAACTCATGTGCCTGTGTGTGTGCTGTGTGCTTTGAAAGCAGAAAGAAAACTCAACTGACAGTCAGTGCCAGTGAAACACCATAATGACACATTTTGAAATTTCAACAAACATTTGTCACTATACTATTTAGTACGGAACTAAACCTGATGCTAACAGCAATGCCCCATTGTTAGCATCCTAACCTATAGACATACTGTAAAAACCGGTAAATACAGAAATTACAATGTGCTGTTTGATTTTAGTTCAGTCACATTTTAATTGGATGGTGCTTTAAAAAATGTAAACAAAGTATAATTGTCAGTGTACTTTTTGCCTCCCTCATAAAGCCGCTTCCTCTCTCCTCTCTCTCTTTTTTTGTTTACACTGAAATAATCATATCTAAGGTGTTTAAACTTCCATGGAACGGGGATTATCTAGGTTAACTAACTAACACCCAGTGTGGGAACTATTGAGTGATGAGGGTGCCAGAGAGAGAGGAACTCACAGCACCCACACAAGCACCATTTGTTTTTACGTGGTAGGGCCTAAATAGTTATATATTTAGCATTCTATGTGTATTTTTTTCACAAAGCTGTCTCCGCTCTCTTCTGTCACAATTCTACCTCTCCCAAGTGATAGAGCAGTACAGCAGCGTGTAACCAGATTAATGCTGCGTTCCAGGCAACACGTAACTTGTATTTTCACAACCTTCTACCCGTATAAGTGCCCTGGAACGGCAGTCAAACCCGTAACTTACTACTTGTGAACTCGTACCAGATTTTTGTACTCACAGTTACAGTTTTAACGACACACACACACACACACACACACACCACACACCAATGGCGACCCCTGTTGATTCTGTTGCACAGACGCCAGTAATTAACAGTGAGAAAGGGAAATAAATAGACATAAATAGGCAACGTAAAGTAATTCTGCACATTGTAATCAAAACATGACATGTGGTTGTGTACTACTACAGGTTATGTTTATTAAATGAAGCCCAAAATCTATATACACAAGTATATTAGCTACAATGCCACTACAAACCTTGAGCTTTCACCCATTTCTAAAACTTAACAGCCCTGTGTAGCCTTTTAGCCTCTGATAGCTTGTTTTGTTATTACAGTTGTTTGGTTCAGTCTCACTGCCTTTCAAGCAGCCAGCAGCTTTTTTTTAATGCTTTGAAAAACAAACTGTAAGCTAGCTAGCTAGCTAGCTAGCTGCCCAGAACTAAATTGAGCTGAAAAGGTTAGCGACCTGTAAGTGAAGACAGTTGAACAGCTAGCAGCTAAAGACCAAGATATGTTTCTCAGGAGTTGGTGAAAAACAGAACAGAGCTGAGAGAAAAGTGAATTTTGGACTCACACTCATCCGGTAACCAGAGACTTGACTCAAAATGTCGCTGCATGTCTGCTGGAGGTTTGCTAACAAATTAGCGATAGCAACTTTGTAAGGAGCTCAGTCATAGCACACATCATTTGGTGAGCATTCCTTATTTTGTTCATTTTTACAGCCTTTTTTGTCACAGCTAATTTTGAGGCAATTTGTCATAAGTCAAAAAAATAGTAAAACATCTCTTACAATTTACTAGTCCTTCTTCCATGCTACATAACGTATGATTAAGTGAAAAGTTTCTCCTGTTTAAACAGTTTAGTCAATTAAATCAAGTTATTGGTTTAGCTGTAGATCTTACTTAAACAACCTTAATGAAAAGAAAGCATTCCAGGTTAGAAAATAAAGTTGTATGTTTTTAGGGAAACTGTCCTTTTAAATTTGAAAACACCTGTCAATAACACTTTATGGCAACATTCCCTAATTCATTCCACTAAATGTAACCAAATGGCTCCAGATTGGCTTACGTGCATGTCACGTGTTTCTTACCACTGTTCCACCTGGCCACAGCTAGACTATAACAATATTGCCACTGCTCTCTCACTCATACTTTAATTCTCAATGGCTAAGTAGACACACCAGGAAAGAGCATGAATCATGGACAACTTAACCAAAAAATATCTGACTACAATTTGAACCAAGAGGGAATAAAAGGGGAGAGGGGAAACACTAAGTGAATAAAACCTACCATGCAACACTAAACAGCTCAGTCAACAAGCCACAAGGAAATATGAGGATCAGAATGCAGCTTTACTTCTGTTGGATGGTGTGTTGAGCCGATGTAGTTGAAAAATAGAAGTATGTAAGTACGTATGGGCCCAGACATGTGTGTCCTCTCCAGCTGATCAGGTCGCCAGGACAGCAACACTGGTCTTCCTCTGTGCACTGTCACCACTAGCTAATGGTCAGAGAACAGCCCCGCCTCCTACTGGAACTGAACACACAGCAACATGCTGAGCAGATGTGAGACACCCGCCTGTGGCTCTCTGTGCTGCTGGAATAACAGTCTGCACATCAACAGCGGCCATGTGAAGAAGAAAAAAAAACGTTCACGTTCTGCACAGCATACCGAGCTCCTGTCCCACAGGGTGGAAAAGGTCAGCTGAGAGAAAGTCAGGCAGAGATAGTGAAAACACCTGGCTGCTCCTTTAAAGCCTGATCCTTCATAAGCCGACTGCCAAGTTTCTACTGCATTGTCCTCTTGATGAGGACACAGACAACACAATCCGTGATCTTGCCAGACAGGCAACATATTAAGACTGCAAACCTTGGATTTATTAAGGAGGACTGGAGACATAGAAATGCCTCTGTGGGCTTCCTATGTGTCCTAGACTTCCTGTTGGTTCCTTGCACTCATGAATGGCATCAAATAACGTCAAATTTAAATCAAACAGCTTTTCTAGACCTATTGTACATGAGCTGTTGAGTAAGAATAACAGGCCCCACAACATTTAAGAACAAACTATGGTTTGTGGCAAATTATGCACAGAAAATATGACATTGTACTAGTGCCATACAATAATAAGTCAATAAATGCCACACAATGTGCTTTTTTCATAGACCCTAAGTCTACTGTAATACAAGTTTCTAACCAGGACTGTTTTCACAAAACCACAGAGTAGTGGACTCACAAGCAGGTGCCAGAGCAGTTGTTTGGCCAATCTGACAAATCATAGGAGAAAGGGAGCTGGTGTACTATATATGCAGGGGAAATAATAAGGGATTGGGGAACAGGTGTGCAGCAGGGCAGGTGGGGAGTTGGTGTTTATAGTGACTATATACTGTATTTATATGTATATATATACATATATATATATATATATATATATATATATATATATATATTAAGTGATTTAATGCCACCTCATTTATGTGTTCATCATCTTTAAAATCACTTTAATTTTACCATTAACTAATAAGAAAATATGATTGTAATAACAAAAAATGATAATGGGTTTAAATAATCTTTAAACCCACAGCTCTGATCTTGAAGATGAAGAATAATTAAGATTGATGAGCCATCCTCCACATCACTGCTGACTGCATCTTAAAGTAAAATATCTTCACGTCTTCTCACTTTCCCTTCTCCTCACATTTACATTCCTGCTGGCCCTGAATATTCAGCAAGCCTTTCGCTGTGTTATTATTATTATTATTGCAAGAGTATCTGAGGTCAAGAGACTTAAACACCAGCAAATTCCTGTCCTCTGTTCACCCCCCTTTTAGGTTCTGTACATTATTACTGTGAATTGGGGAAGAATGGACGTTCAGACGTGGGCTTGTTGAAAGGCTGCAGTTTCTGCTCTGTGGTTTACAGGCTGCAGTTAAATAATACACCATTTAAATGTGATTGGATTGCAGTCTGGGGGAAAGCTTTGTGGTTTGTTTAAACAATCTGCAAATCAATTCTGCTATGAAGTCTATATTTACTTGATCACCAAAGTTATTTGTGGTTATACTGAATTTAGAGTTTTCCTGGAACTTGTAGCATGAGAATATGTCATGAATTTATACAAAGAGTCTTTGGAGAGAGATTCTACTAACTGTCAATCGAAAACCAAACGGATTTCTATTTAATTAATAAATTGCTAAACTTGGATGGATCCGTTCCAGCACTGTTACACTGTGCAATAATCTCTTCTATTGCTTCCATACCTTAATTACAGTAATTACAATTAACTGGCCTAAGAATGACTGACAGCATGATTGTGCCCACTGAAAGTCCCTTATTGTTGCCTCAGCCAGATGTAACAGACTTGCATTGGTGGAAATAAAAACACATGCACACACAAGAACACAGTTGTCACTTACGGATACTAAAATCAGACAAACTGCACAATTACAGCCTAACAGCTACTTTTCTGCTCATTAAGATGACAATGTCCTGCTGATAAGCTTTTAAAAATACTGGGGAATGGGCTCAGCGTGAGTTGCAGATCTCACGTTACTCTTGGATCTTGGGCCGAAAACAACCATGACTTAATCAGTGACATTCATAGAGATCTTTAGACCGGGAATCAAATTACCCAGGTAGGGTCCAGAGGAATGTGGCACATTCTGTACATGTTATCAACTCATGACCAGAAGCCGATGAAAGGTCGACCTTTTTGATGATTAAACATGATGTAAGTGACGACGGTGACGGTCATGTAATGCTGGGAAATGTGCAGCCACCTGGCCGCTGAAGAACACACGGCTTGCAGCTTGTAGTGAAGAAAAAGGGTTTGTTCCCTTCACAAACTGGGAACTGTCCTTGTTCTCCAGACGTCTGAGTCACTGCAGACATCTCAGCGTTGTTGCAAGTCGGCTGAACCTATAACCCTGAAATCTTTTTCTTATATCATTGGGGGAAAATGTGAAATGCCAATCGCCCCCACGGCTTCCATCTTGACTGAAAATGACTTCAGCGGGAAACAAAAAAAATCAACAAATTTGTAATTCAAGAAATTTTAGCACAGGAGTGCCAAAGATATTTAAATTAAAAAATGTAAGTTTGTCCCCTAAAGAGCGCTGACAGGTTCATTTTTTAAGTTGTAAATTGCGCTCAGTAATGGCACAAATCTTAATTCAGTACACAATTCTTAAATAACAAATGCAAAACGGTGATTGTGCATGTTATGAGTTTATATATATACATATGTACATATCTAAATATCAATATTGATACCTGCCCAAAACACCAGCTTAGTCAGAATCTAATCATTAATGATTTATTTTATTTCTCAATAAGGTTTTCAATGTAAGCTTACATTGTACGACACTGGACAGTGTAGATAAATATATGAGGAGAAACGTAAAACATCATAAACATCAAGGAAGTATTTAGATACAACACAAAGCTAACAGAGACACAAGTGTCCCGGATAGAATAAAATTTTTGGCAACCACTGATTAACTAAATATAAACTTCTGATAGAATCAGGGTTGACTGTCATTGGAACGCATTTCTTTTTTTAAACGATGATTTAATGGGGAAAACCTCAGCTAAAGGCTTACAATAATTGATTGATTGATGGATTGAAATTTTTTTTCAAAGATGTAGAGGAAACAGAAAATCAGGCCATACAGAAAATAATAATATAGGTAGCATAGCATAGATACACATAATAACAAACATTTGACCTAGCGCGCTTGCGGGACAATACTGGCGGCTCTTCTACAGAGGGTCTGTAGCTATTCGTTGTTTTTTTTTAAGTTGCTAACGGGGTCTAAAAAGTCCCTAAATCTAGCGACAAAGCCACAAAGTTGGCAGGTGTCACTCCCTGATGTAAGTCGAGTGCAAATTTGAGTCGCACACACTCAGATTTAAACACTTTATGCCATAACTTGTCTTATTGAAATTCGTGAAATCCATGAAATGATAAACTTTTCTTTGGCACAAACAATAACAGGAGATGGAAATCATTTCAAAAACGTTTTAGCTATCTCTGATTGGTTGATTGCTAACGTTAGCTCAAAACGGCATTCAACTGACAGCCTTTGTTGTGTTTGATTGCTAACTTGTAGCCAGCAGTGAACAGACTTGGTTAAGACGATTGATTTCTACTGTATTGACATTAGAAAAGTCTCTCGTTAGCATCTTGTAGGCTACTTGTTGCAAAGTGAAGCCTGCACGACTCAAATCTGAACTCGACTCACATTGGGGAGTGACAGCAACACGTATTCGGTCGTAAACCAAAGTATTGGACACATTTCCTTTCTGAACTGATGGTGGCAAATGTAAAGCAAAGGGGTCGTCCTGAGGGGTCGACGATGGCTGCACCAAATGTCATGACAATTCTTGTAATAGTTGTCAAGACATTTCATGCAAAACAACAAATGTCAACCTCACACCGGCCCTAAAGGAAAACGTCAGGGGATCACTTCAGTCAGAAGGATTCACCCTCTAGGGACCTTGAATATCCCTCCAATAGTTGAGATATGTTAGTCTGGACCAAAGGGGTGGACAAACCAACAGTGACGTTCCTTAAATATTACTAGTAGTATTAAAACAAGTAACCCTGAACAACACACATACACTTCATCCAAAAACATTGGCTTGCATGAACCTATTCAAAAAAAGACAGTCATCCTCATTCATGTAGAGCTGTAAACCATGAGTGGAAAAATATGACCGTTAGTTCACTTGTTCCGTTAAGGGGAAGATTTTCTGGACCATTTGCATGTTATTTTACAGCAGTAAAGTTTTATTTCAGACATATCAAAACATTTTTGCACACCTGCCGTTGTTTTTCTACGCCACCTCTTGTGACCACACATCACATAACCCTTCTTCTCAACAGCTTTAAATAGAGCGACTTCCTCAAGCCAAGTTTGGTTACAAATTAATGGCAATTCATCCTGAATTAGCACGCGTCATTCATATGCTTCATTTGACATTTGTAAATCAAATATTGTTTTATGCAAATGGCACGGCATCAGAGAGACTGCAGGGAAGGAATCGGCATTCCTCCTCACTGAATCCCAGCTTGTTTCAGTCTGAGGGCATGCTGCGCACTGAGGAGAAAACTGAGAAAGAGAATATTGTGGAAAATCTACTCGGGAGAGTTCACAGAAGATGTTCACAGTCGGTTTTTCACAAGAAAATGTGAGCAGCGGCTGTCCGGGCTGAGTCATGGTTGTCAGGCCACAATGTTTACAGTTTCACTTCGACAGAAACACCCAAAACGGGCAGTAGTTCCATGTATAGACAGGGCATTCATAGATATTATATAAGCTTTTTTGGATTTATGTAATTTGTTTATTATTAAACCTATAAAATTAAAACTTGTTCTACTCACAGAGTGATTTCAGTTGTTGATATAAAATTGTTCTTGGATTCTTGATGTTGATTTTGCAGCTCCACTGCAGTAATAATACTGTGTTACCTCTAAAGTCAGACATCCAACTGAGACCTCTTCTGTCTCCAAGACTCCTGCTTTCAAGATCAAACGTTACATGGATTATTTTTGCTTTCTTTCATAGAGGGTCATAAATCAGAACAAAATAAGAGCAATGTGTGTGAGAGAGAAAAATCAAATTGATTAGATGAAAAAAGGTTTATTTGAAGTTTTTGACTTATTTATACAGTGGCACAACAAACATCTCGTCTTTCAGAAGCTCACCACATTTCAAAAGTTGGAAAATATTTGCCATTTACATCGGTACGAAAGGAAAGAAATAACTCTGCATGTATGTGTATGGTTGCTGTTAAAGCAATTTTTGTTCTGCATGTTTATACCCAGACCTCCAGATGTAAGTGCCGGTGGGTTTTTCAACTAACAGCTGTTGTGAAAAACAAACAGCGATGGACAAGCTCATGTGATGATTTAAATACTGGTGTAATTAAATGACTTATATCAGAAAAGCCAACTCAAGCTTTGCAATGAGATTTTAAATAGAGACGATTTGATTTCCCTGAGCATCACAAGCTGGTCCACACATTGCCAGGCAACGTGATGTAATCCGGGATCAAGCAGACGGTTTTGTCGCCATCTTGCATCATCTGGCAGTGGTGCTTCTGTATATAAAATCTGCAGCGGGACTCTCTGTCAAAACCCGAGTGTTGTAAAGGGCTAGGTGACTTCTCAATATTGAATTTCCAAGGATCAAAGTCAAACTGTCCAAATTCAGTGAGGGCTCCCTAATGGAAATGAGTGCTCATGAGTCCGTCTGAACTGTGGATCGCTCTCTCACCACTCAGGTGTTCCAAAACAGGAAAGGAAATCTTTCCAAAGTCAATTAAAGTGATTGGTTACAGTTAAACCGTAGTGTCACCAAGTCGGGTCAGTGGTCCGGGGAAGCAGCTGTTTATTTAAATAGAGGGTCCAGATAAACTCACAGTGATGTGGATTCAAGGAGGATGTAAAGGGGAAAGCTAAAGACAGGATGCAGGGAGGTTTGTTGAAGATACAGGGTTCAATATGAAGGAAAACCGAGAAGGAAGAGGGTTTCAAACGAGGCCTCATTTCCAAGTTTATTTAATATTGAATTAATGTTATCTTGTGTAACGAGGAGAAGCCAGACATTGAGGTACAGTACAAGGGGGAACAGGAGGGTGTCGGGTGGTTTGGGTTTGTGTGAGTCCATTCATACAATGCCCCTCTCTGTCTGGACCGCTCAGCTATGGTCCGATACTCCCTCACATACCCCGTCACCACCCCCTTTACCACCAGATATGCTCCAGGGCTACAGAAACAGGGGGGCTCGGGCCTCCGCATATTTAGTTTTTTCAAAGCTGGACTTGGTCTCCTCAGAGTAAAGGCCCGTCTAGTGACCTTGTGGTCAAATGTATCTTTCCTGCTCTGGCAATCACAGCTACAGTATATCCATCAGAGAATAACCATCATCCACCTGTGCAGAGAATCACATGCAGTGCACATGGATGCTCACTTGGACACACATGTCACAAGCTCTGGTCACATGGGCATTTTAAATCTCTCTTTGAATGTACTGATATTGGAGTCAGAGAGTCTAAAATCTGTCATACACATACATAAATCATGATCTAGTTTTCAAAACAGGTAATATTCTCAGATTTCTTCTCTAGTTGTAGTTAGATTAACTATTAGACCTGCAGTGGATGCTGGACATTTTCTCATGACTTCACTACAGTCTAATTTTCTTGGATCCAGCATTAAGTGGGCAGTGGACAAACAGCAGCTTCAATGTGGACTTTCATTTCTCAGTTTAGGTTGTGGCATCTTTATTAAAACAGCTGTAGAGACCTGTTTTGGTCTTTATTTAACAGAATACAAGTAGTGTCGTCAAACAACCCTTAAACTTTATTTTGTCTCTACAGGGTTTAAAGGAAGGTGGTGTACATCAAAATTACTGGGTTACATCCACAGGTGTACCATCCTAAACCCAAATGAGCTCCCACTACTCCTCCCTACCTTTTCACTGGGATTGTATCTACAACTGCTACTCGATATTTAAAAAAAGTCAAATTTCCCTCAATGTGGCAGGCAGAGCTGGACACACCTCAGCTGCTCAGTATCAGGTGTCATTTGGCATCCCATCTGATAGTTATGTCTGGTATATACTAAATATAATGTAATCTCCTGGTATTTAATGTGCAGATCTGTTGGCATGAAGGCAGCTCAGTGGAAAACCCAGAGACCTAGGTGACGGTTTTTAAGTGAATTCCCCACATGTGCTTGATCATGAGGGGATCATGCATGCGATTGGGCTGTTCCAGGGATATCAATCATTTCTATAAGAGAAGCAGCAGAGCTTGGTAAAAGGACTGTCAAAGTGAGCATCTGTTGAGCTGTTATATAACTTTTTAATGAGACTGTGGTTTTTAGGGTTTGGCCTCCTGACAGAACAGTGCTGTGCCGAGAATGGAGGAGG
Organism: Etheostoma spectabile; assembly: GCF_008692095.1. NCBI lineage: Eukaryota > Metazoa > Chordata > Actinopteri > Perciformes > Percidae > Etheostoma > Etheostoma spectabile. Next base: position 6,663,891 of record NC_045750.1, read on the forward strand.
CGTACTGGCTTGTCATACCGCTTGTGACTTTCTGTAGCGCTCTGTGACAGATGTGCACAAACACACATAATACTGCAAGCACATGCTATTTTCATATATGAATAAATACCCCAAAACATTGATGCAGGCTTCTCTTTACTCCTATCTCTGTTTTATTGTTGTATCTTCACCCCTCCAGGTCTGTCCTCCTCTCTGAGTGTTGACAGAGTGTTTTGAGTTTGGTTGAGGGCGGTCTCATCCATGGAGTGGAGACTGACTGATAACAACTGTGTCTGGCTGGTCCAGGTCTCTGTTCCCTGTGGTGCTATCATCAGCAGAGCCTTTCAAAGTCGGCGAGGAAGAGTCAACACAGCAAGACAGTCAAAGACACCATAACACGGCCTTAAAGGAACACTGCTGTAAACGTTTGAGGGCTTTGTTTGTTCTTTCATACTGTGTAATCGTGTAACACACATGAATCAAAAACTGTGGTCAGAGGGGATCGTGATGACGGCATGTGGAGGTTTCATCCAGTTGTTGTTCCCATTTGCACATCAGAAATCTGGAAATGAAATGTGAGAAAAAAGCCTGTCACAAAAATCTATCAAAAAAACTGTTTGGCTAAAGGTGGAAATTGTGTTTTCTGCTTCAGTTGAATTTAGATACACAGCAGGAGAGAGATTTTGAACCAGAATAATTTCCATAACCCTTGAAGTGACAAACTGAATCTTTGCAGCTAAGACTTATGTGTTATTTTCTTCACTCCCGTTTACAGCAATAATTTGCCAAACAGTGTCTCCAGTGCTGCAACTGCATACCTCATTGTGTGAAGATGTCACAGCCGTCACTACCATGTGAAATGTAACGTACAACTATGGAGATTTATTGTAAACAGCTTTGGCTAGCGCAGTAGGCTTTGACACCGGACTCAACGTGTGTGTGTGGACTCGTCACAAAATTGTGTGTTCTAAGTGGCACATTTGTTGTTAGTGTTCATGACAACAAGCAGAGAGAGATCTTGACGATAATCCAACCAAGGGTGCATAATCTGCAGTAAATATGTAACAACCCCTACAGACAACATAGCCACTCTCTCCAGCTCACTGTCATACCTCATGTTAAGTTACAGCCCTCCAGAAAAACGTACCCCTCCAGGTTATTAGCTTTGGCTAGAGTAGGCTTGACACTCAACCACGGGGGACTTCGTAAAAAAGTTTTGGAGCTGTTGTCAGCAAGGAGGACGCTTACCCGGCATAAGCGCTGAATAAGAAAACAAACACATACAGACACCAAACACTCTTCACTGACTCTAATTAAGGACCAGTGTGTAAGTTTATTGTAGACATCAATAACTGCACTCTAAATCAACTGATGGTAGTGACCGTTTTTGTTTGTAGAAAGAGAGTCATGCGTGTGTAGCTGCGTCCGTGTTGTATTCCACAGTCAGTCATCCTTGTTAATACCACCAAGTGGCACCAAAGTAAGGATTTTTTAAAACAACACACAGTGGCTTTTACATTTTGAATACGGTTTATAATCGACATGTGCCCGCTACTTGAGTGCAAGGTGCAGCACCTAAAGAGTTGTAAGAACAGACGGAAACAGTGTTGTGTTTGAAGAAATCTCTGTGTCAGCTCTGTGTCATGCCAGTGTGGGAAGTGTGTTGGGCTTCCCTATGTGGTGACAATGCACAGAGCTCTGCTCAGATCCGGCAGATGATGCGAGACGCGTCACATAGGTCCACCTAAATGCGCAGGATAACGTTAAACACATCAGCAGACCCTCGCAAATCACACCGCCCACACAAAGCTGACACAGAACTTGTTTAAAGTCTGCAAAGTATTCCTTTCAGGCTACATACATTTGCTAGGTCGATTATTGGGCAGGGGTGGAAAGAGTACAAAGAACAACTGTCACTTACAAAACTTAAAATGAATGCTGTGTGATGTATTGTTGGTGTAAATTCATGTACCGAACCAAGATGCCTGTACCGTTTCGGTTCAATATGAATACATGTACAGTTCCACCCCTAGTACAGGCTAAGGCTACAGTGAAATTTTTAAATTAGAGGGTAATAATAATTAACTAGACACTCAAAAAGTACATGGAGCAGTGGAGCCTGTAGCAGCTAAAGAAAGGTGAATATTGAAATTACATTTATCAGTTGGACACAAACACGGTTAAAATGAATGCCAATGTGTAGCTTTTTGCTAACATGTTGGCCATATGGACTTTATAACGTGATGGTATTGCTTCACTGATGTTAGAATGCACTGGCCCAAAATGTAGATAAAAGCTACTCTGTTACAGTATCAGTGTTTGTGCCCATCATTGGAAAGTTAATCTTTCCATAAAATTCCATCTCTTCTCTTTTATCCACTGTCCCTCAGTACCTCTCCTGTCAGGTTGAGGGTTCAGATGAACAGAGGCCGGCCTTCAGGTTGCCTCACTGAAGCCTTTGGCTGGGTTGTGTATCTCTCTCCTCTCTCTCTCTCTCTCTCTCTCTCTCTCTCTGGAGACCCCCAAGCCCACTGCTGTCTTTTCCTCCTTCCCAAACGAAGTAGGTAAAGTCAACAAATTTAGAGGGGGAGAGGAAAAGGAGAGGGCTGCTGGAGGGATCTGTGTGACAGGCATGTGGTTGTCAGCGGGCAGAGGGACGTTTGCCAAACAGTTGCAGGGTGTGAGCGAGCGAATGAACAACTCACTGAGTGTGAAGCAGAGAGGGTGTTGTAGCATTCAGGAGGCTGCAACCATTCGCTACACTGCTTCGTCTGATGTGATACTAAGACACACACATTTTTGCAGCCGATTTTGGGCAGATAACACAAACCACCGGGCGTAATCTTTCACCCAGCGGTGCTAGTACCACCAAGACAGACAAGGTGATCCAGACTTCACATTGGACCTTGCTGAGGATGGAGAAGGGGACTATAGGTGTGTTTTAGTGTGTATGTGCCCTGGCCCAGTACCAGTTAGTAAATAAGACATGGTGATATGAGCCAAGGTGCTGCTGACCCAGATCCAAAGACAGAAAGCCTCACAAACACTGAATCTAATTCATATGCTGCTCACGCCAAATGCAGGAAGAGAATGTGAAGGACTGGGTTGGTGCCACACCACAAGGATGTGATTGACCCAACTCAAATCAAATATGTCTCTTCATTTTAGTTGAAGAGGTAAAACACTGATTGAATTTAACTACAACGAAAATAAATGTACTGGATCAGACTGATGTAGCAGAAATACTGAGCTGATTTTTAATGACTTTTATGTGTTTTGGCAATTCAACAATGTGGCCCACCTTAGTTATGATGGAAACTCTTTGACCACAGATTAATGATAAAAATCTACTGTATAAAATGGGACAATACTTTTTTTGCACATTTTATTCGTCTGACTGTTTAATAGTCAAGTGGGGATAGTCTGACAGACAGCCTGCCTCAAGAAACCAGAGACCCAATACAAAGAATTCAATAATACATTTTTGATTTCACGGCTTTTGTATCTAAATTTGAAACAATTTTACTCTGATAGGGTTTTCTGGCAAACTTTTGCCAGAAAAATGGCCAAACTTAATATTGTCATATTACATCACAGAACATTGACTACAATCTAAAAATGTCAAAATGACCTTGTGTTCAAACTGAAAATAGCTCTGCATCAATAAAACAAATGGAGGTAGAAGCATGTTGTTTCAAGTGCTGGTATGACCATGAAAAACTAAAGCAACAATCATTTCATCCTTTCCCACAACAATTTGCAGGTAAACAACAGAAATAGAGTCCTCACCAGCACCTGTACCTTGTTAATCCCTAATGATCACATTCAATTAAAGAAGGAGCTGTGCTGTCTCTCTGGACACGGCCCATCAGCCCTAAAAAACTCCTATAGACCGGAGCTTATCACTGCTTCCCCACAAGGTGTTGCAGGAAAAAAACATTTCTGCTACACCAACTTTGCATTTTTTTCTTACTGGAGGAATTCACTTAAATCAGTAATTGGTTGAACTTGACATAACTGGTAGGCAACAAGCGGCGAGGGGTATGGAGGGGTTACAAGTAGACATTGTTTCATTTTAGAGCAACACTAGAGAACTTTCCCCGCTTTGGTCCCCCTACAGGTTGGAAGTGGAATTGTCCCATAATGTCTCATTCAAACTACAGATCCACTATCCAATCTGGGAAACTTACATAATGCGCTCATAGCCGTTAGAGAGCTGCAAAGAGAATGCAGAAGTGCCGTTCACCCTGTTACGAGTTGATGAATTACTGAAACAATTATAAACACCTCGGCCCACAAGGAGAACCCTTCTTCCGGTAGACCAATCACTATGTACTTACAAACATTTTGTTATTACTGCCCGACTCACTCTTTCTCTTAGACACAATGGCCCAATCCCAAAGTGAGCCTTTAGGACTAAGGACTAAAGACTCAAGGCGTAATTGATCTCAGGTGCTGAGAGAGTGAGTGTATGAGGTCACATGGGCTCAGATAGGTAAATGGTATTTGGACAGCATTTCACTAGATCACATGTTACCGTGGTGACGTTAATTAACAAAGATGTTGCTGACGATTTGGGAATTTTCCTTTTTGAGTTTATTGGTTTCCACACGGCCAAGGCCCAGGAGACAGCTGGCTGATTCCAAATTTTTTAAACTCTTGCTTCACAAGCTGGTCTTTTGGCACCGTGGTAGTGTGTCGTACTGTTGTTTACCTTTGTAATTTCCGGATTTCCCTATGGTCTCCGTGGTAAACGTCACAATGCTTTAAACTGTGTGTTATTCCCTTTCGTGAAGTGTGCAGTGATGCAGACTCATGGAAAGGACTCAGGAAGTGTGTACTCAAACCCTCACGCCCTTTAAAATTTAACATTGGGACAACCATAAGCCCTTACAAATTTTGCGAGAACGCACACCAAAGTCCATGAGTCTGTGAGTCCGGACTTTGGGATTGGGCCACTATGACAAAAGTTTTACTTCATTACATAAAAGTAATTAGCAAAAACACATAGTATAAAAAAACAAAAGCAAAACAAAAGCTTGGAAATAAACATAATTATCCCACTAGCTAATGTGGTAATTGCCTTCCACACAATGAAGCTATTGTACGGTAATGTTGTGGTTCCTGTTAACACTGACTAAAACGACAAATATTGTGATCATGCGCTCACCAGTCTCCCATGTTAATTGGTTAATTATAGTGTGGGATTGCCTCATGTAAGTGGCAATAACCTGCAATATTTAACACCCATTAATGTCTGGCAGCACTTAACTGATGATTTCACGAGGAAGAACGAGGCTGAGAGGTCAAAATCTTTAACTGAAGGCTAATGTTTGGGTTGTAGCAGCTGTGTGGCCTACAACGTGTCAAACCTAAACTCCCCAATAAAACGAAGGCTCACTCGGCTTTTGCACACATCTAACAGAAGACTGTCAACCCTCCTCCTCCCAAGTTAGCGGACCCCCTCTGAGACTTGAGATGCTGGCGTGTCGCGCTGCAAACAGCTGCTGCTGTGCTGACAATTGCCCAACTTGTTCACGGCCCTGTGACCTTTCACAGCGAGCGCAAGAGGTAGCCTACAGCACCACACGTCATATCCAGAGGCTGATGTACTTTGGTCCACCTACAGAACCAGTAGCGTACAGGCTGCTGCACATGAAATAGTCAAAGGGGCCAGTTTTACTGCACAAAGCTGCTGTTGATGCACAGGGGCCAGACGTCACTGGCAAAGACGGATGTTTGGCCTGAGGAAAATGCCGAGCTCTGTCTTCTCTTATCCACCATTTGATTTCTAGATTCAATTTTTTACTGTAAAGATTCCAGGTGCTGGACAAAATACATGTATTCTTCTTTTGCAGCCATCCACAAAGTTTCATCCAGCAGTTTTATATAAAAGGGTCTCTGAATTCATATTACACTATCCAGTCCTATGTTCTATCTGTTGCATTAATGTGGAAAATCTTCCATTAAAGTAATTGCTAGCAATGCCTGACTAGTGTCCCAGTTCCCTGCTGGATACGGTAAAAGGATTTGCTTTTAAATTATATCAGCGTCTGGTAAAAGTAATGTTCTCCCATCCAACACATGAATGCATTAGTGATTATGATGACATAGAGCAAGTATTTTGGCAACTTCAGTGTTTTTGGCACTTTCTCTGTCTCTGAAGTTGGAGACAAAGTACATCACGCTCCCTTCCGTCCTCTGCCTTATTTTGAGTGTGTAGAAACATTTTAACTGCTGCTCAAGACAAGGACCAGGCGAATGTATGTCTTATGATGAGACAGTGGAGTTGGTACAGCCATATTACATTACCATCCCGGGTTGGTTTGTCAGCCATGGGAGCTACAGTTATTTAGAAAGAGAGATTCATCTGATGGAAACCTACAGCATCTATATAAGCCTTTTTCAGACATTGCATTGTGACTTGTCCAACACTATGGATTACAGACTACAGTATCTATATTTTATGCAAATGGTTTGTTATAGCAGCAACCGCTTCAAAGACCACAACGCTGGTTAATATCTTGTTTTGGAGTTTAGGTTTGAGAGACAGTGTGTGCACTGCATGAGATTTTGTTGCAAAAGAAAATAGAGGTATGAGGCAACAAGTATAACTTCTATGTCAAGTCATGCTGTTTAACCTGCCTAAAATGATGGGGCACTGTACCACAGATTGCCATGTGTCGGTAGTTGTTTCAACGGCTGGAATTATTCTTAAAAATGAATATACCCTCCTAACACGACTTGTTTCAATCATGGTTTGCAACAATATCTTGCATGGTAGCTGGTCAAGCTCCACATGCGAACGTCACCGCTTTAGAAAGCAATAGTACTCGTCAGTATAGAGTTTGGAGTTTTGGCCTTTCCAAAACCAAAAAATATGTGTGTGAAAGTGTATAGAAGGAGTTTTGTGTTTTAGCTCTAAGTATGCTATTCCAGCTTACTAGCTTACTGCTCACAGTAGTAACCTTACCCAGAGTTAGCATAACATTGCTGACTCCAGGCCTTGTGTGCAAGTCAGAGATGGGGACTCGAGTCTGGAGTCTGTATTCGCTTCAAGACTCATCAACAACCTGTTTTCATGCAAATATTGGTTTTTAAATGTAATGTATTTTTGTTTTCTTTTCTTGGCGCATATACGTTCCCATTTGTGCAACATAAATGCATGCGCTATACCTTATGTGCACGCACTCACATGTAAAAAAAGTGTATTGACGATGGCAACACCAAGTCCTCCCAGAGTTGTGCCTTTTGTCATTAGTTTTGCTTTCAATAATTTTGTAAACAGTGGCACCAAGCAAACAGCTGCATGGAAGGTGTGTACCACCAAGAGAAATGATGTCGGATGAACAACGTCAAACTTCATCAGGCATCTCAAAACGCGCCGGATACTTGCAATAAGAAAGAGATATTTAGCATGTCGTCACAGGTGAGAAACTAACCAGTGCTAAGTATTTTGCTAATGCTGGGAAACAGTATCTATGAATTGTATCTTTGTAGTTAGTAGTTGCTGAGGCTCGCATGGATCCATCTCCCCGGGAACAAACGCTGTGTCGGTTGGGCTAACTCATGTGATGCGTAATTGATCCAGTGGATGATTTGTAGACTATTAAGTGAACAAAGTGTACCTGGCCCACCAAACACTGGGCCGTCTTGACTGTCTAAGTTCTGCACTTCTTTCTGTTGCTGTAGTCCTATTTACTGGTTCATTATTTCATCCATGCGTGGGGAAGCAAATCTGTGCGAACTGTCACCTGCCGTGGAGACGCTGGCCTCACTAACCTCTCCTCCTCTGAGTCGTCTCTCTCTAGTGCTGGACTCAGTTTCACTGAACCTACTAAAAAACAAATGGTATTACATCAGTAAATTCAAATTGCTTATTGTGCGTAATCTGGACTGACACTGAGATGCTAGAGGGCTAGAAGGATATGTTAAGTAGACCCAAGTTATCCTACAATTGATTTTGATACTGTATTGTATGGATGGTAAATGCAGGACATGCTTTGAATTCATAAGATTTAAAAATACAGTGTTAGGGACAGATCAGGTGGCCAGACTTGAGACTTGACTTGAACTTGCCCTGCAAAGACTTGACTTGGACTCAATCCCAAAGACTTGAGATTTAACTTGGACTTCCAAAAAAATGACTTGTGAAGATCTCTGGTGCAAGCTGGTCTTGTACACTACTGCTGTATCAGACTACATCAGACTACAGGGTAACGTTACGAGCTGAGTCCTGCTCTTTATTAGATTTAAGGACATACACTCCAGAAACCACAATCTGTAGGAGGTTGGTGGGGTTTGGGTTACCAGCTAGCATGGAGCTAACCTTAGTTTAATTAGCAAAAACAAAAACCTTAGCAATCGTAACTAAGGCAAAGCGAAGGGTCTTGTGGACTCTTCCATAATCAAAATGGCTTAATTTCTTAATTAGATCTACCAAAACAAAACAAGCAGTCAGATTGTTTCTTACATTATTTCTTTCTTATTTATTGCTTTTGGGGGCCAGACTTGGTTTAAAATAAGCAACATTTGTTATTGTAAATTTTGGTATTCAGACTTACAGACAAAATGCTCGCAGCCAGGGTATAAAATCCAAGGTGAAGTTAATTTGCGGTGAAACATTGCAGATCTGAATTGTACGTCTCATACCGCACAGTTTCACCAAACAGGACTGGGCTGGTTCAGGTTAGTTTGAGGCTTTCTAGAAATATCACAAGCATCTGTGTTTAAAAAAAAGCAAAACAATTCCACTTCTTTCGACTTTAACCTACCTCCCCATTTGAACAAAATGCTGTCTTATGCAAGTATGCTAATTGTTGCACACAAAGAATTACTTTATGTCCACAGGCATTTTGGGCAAAGAAAATAAACAACCTCAGAAAGGTTTTCACCAAATCTTATGTGTACTATTGAAGTATTTCTACCAGCTGGAGCCTAAAAATATGCCTTCAAAAAAAAAATCAACAGCTGTCTGTTTTAGATGTGCTGAAAAAACTTTGAAGTTTATTCAGTTTATTGCTTTTACGAATCATTCAGCTTCGACTGGTTTATTAGTTCATTTTGCTTTAAGGCAAAATATAAGAGTCCTTCAGAGCTTATCCAGTTGTCCAGAAAATATCCACTACCACAATTATTGCTAAAACAATTAATGAATGAGTCGATTTACGTTTGAGTCATTTTTGAGTCATTTATCAAGAAAAAATACCAAATATTTGCTATTTCAAGACTGTCAAACAGCAGAATTTGTTGATATTTTCTCTTTTTAATGACTGTTAATGGACTTTTTTGGGGATTTGGACTCTTGGTCGGAAAAGACAAACAGTTTAATGACGTTACCTTGCGCTCTCTGAACTTGTTATGGGTGATTTTCCACCGTTTTTACTACTATTCAAGGACTGAACGATTAATCAATAATGAAAACAAACCACTTCTCTAATGTTTCTATCATTCATGCACCAAGGGAAGTTAGTGAATGACCATCTACGGCCACAAACTCGGCATCTGGAACCCCAAAAACAGTTGGCTGGTGTCAAAACCACAGGTCTATTCGGACATTTGTGCCCCTTTGGTTTTAACCATGGCATGTGCTAGACAAAGAAAGAGAAAGAGCCTCCAGACATTTGTGGGTGTGCTGAAATGCCATGGACAATTTGTGGCGGGATGAAGGTGGATGTCACTGCTTTGGGTAGTACTAATATTTACATTCATCCCATTTGTTGCAGGAATTATAGATTTTCCAGTAAATGCGATGAAAAAACCCCACTAATTTGCATGCCTTTTGGGATTTAGCACACTGAGCTAAAAAAGAAAACATTCTTTAGCACTTCACACACACTTTGTGGTTGGAGAGTTTAAAGGGCATGTTTGCAGGTAGCTCTGTCTTCTCCCTGCAGCAAAAAAAAAAACAGAAAAGAGGAATGATGACAAAAATAGGAGAAAATGAAAATAGATACATACAAGAGGAAAAGAGAGGAAAAGGAATAGACATAAAAATAGAGATAGTAAGTTGGTGGTAGAGAGAACTCCAGCGCAGCACACTGTATCAGTCTGTTTCACACTTTCACAAAGATACTCTTATGCAGACTGTAAACTCTCAGGCTCAGGGGAGACGGAGAGGCCAGACAGACAAAATGTCCTGAAACTGTACAGACAGCCAAGAGTACCAAGTTCAAGTGGTACTTTACTATGAAATATGTTGCTTCTGAATACTACAAACATCCTTTTTTTAAACAAGAAAGGGAAACTGTCGCACTGCAAAGTCTGTGGCAGCTGACGCCGACAGTTAAATAAATAATACGTGACGTTTTCATAGACATTTTACTCTTTATTGCTCATTGCATAACAGTAATCATATCCAGCACATGAAATCTTTTACAATAATTATTTTTAAACTTTTTAAAGGTCTGGTGGTTAAATCTTCTGGCACAGGAAAGATGTGCATATGAGCAATGGCTGCATAAAAGAACAGAGTCAACATGTGAGGATAGAGCTGTTTTATTATTCTTATAAATTTCATTAATTTTGGAAATTGTCTAAGTTGGCTTGATGTGTTAACTGAGTGGTGGAAGTGATTTCACTGGTCCTCTCTCTTCTCTCATACCAGACAGGGAGCGGCAAACCTTTCTTTTTGCATTTCTTCCATACACTACCAATTTGCAACAGCAAATATATTTTTAAAGAAACATTGTTCCAACCAAATTAATTTGAGGGCTATATTTTTAATAAACATTTCTGCAAAGTTGCAAACTGTAATCACTGAAGGTATCTGCAAGACTTTGACAATGTAACACACGTGCCTTTAGGAGTTGTGCAACAGTGCATTGACTTTTCATTATAAATAAAAAATCCAATTGTTCAATTTTGAATGTGAGACAAGTTATTGATTTAGCAAAGCAGGAGGTTTCCTGAGGTCAAGAGATCTCTAGCTGTACATGATGGTATTACAAATGCTGCTACTGTTTCCAGTACATTGTACTTTAACAACACACACACACACACACACACACACACACACACACACACACACACACACACACACACACACAACACCACACACACACACACACCACACACACACACACACGTATGCGCAGCCACAGCTGGCAGAGGAATGCTGAACTTAGCAATAAAAATGCAGATAGAGAGTCTCTCCCTCGTCTCTATGTCTTTTTTTTTTATAATGAGCAGGTTGTGATGTGATGTATGGCAGCAATAAGCAAAGCTACTAGTTAACTATTTGAATCCCCACCAGCACTAAACACCAATGTGTGTGTGTGAGAAGGCATGAATACAAACAGGCACCTAAGCAGGTTGTGCATGTGTTTTTCTATGTCCGCTGTCCCAGAGCTGCAGAAAATCGTGTCACACACACACAACTTTCTCCCCGTGTTAAGAAGATGAAGTTTTAATTAGAATAGTTTAGAGAAAAAAAATGAACAAATGCTGTCTGTAATAAGCTGCAATAATATGTAAATTTACTTCTCATGTTTCTGGTAGATGATATAGATCAAATATAGAAACAACTTCTCTGGGCTGCAGCCTTACACTTGTGGGATGAAGACAAGTCCTACAATATCCCTTATAATGCATTTTACATTCTCTACACAGCAACAGTGGATTGTTTGGAATAAACTTGTGGGAAACAAGCAGAGGGACTGATTTGCAAGCATTAGCAACAAAAGCTGCCATGGATGAACAAATAAAGAAGGCTGCAGTCTGAAACTAAAACCACATCGAGCAAAAATCTTCCAAATGGACAGGAGTGTATTGTTTGATTGATGCAAGGAAACAAAAGACAACCTATCAACCCACAGTTAGAGAACTTGTCCTACATTTAGGGCTGTAAATGTATATTAATCAGAGCATGTCCAACAAACTATAGTGCTGACAACACAGAACAATGAATCTCTCACAATGTTAGCTTAAGTTTTTTCTTTGTGTGTGTAAAGTAGAACCAGAGTATAGATCAGCCTGTGTAGCTTTAGCCTGATTCTCTGATAGATGAATCAAATCCCGGCATTCCAGAGGGAGCAGTTTCCCCAGCGCCCCGGAGGAATCCTTGCCCGGGCCCTGGAGGAGGGGGCCCGCCTCTTAGGAATGTCCTGGGACATCTTATCTGATGGGCCCCGTGTCTGTAGAGCGGGTGCATGGTAAAATGACTCGAGCTGGCCATGGCCTGAGGAGCAATCGGTGCCCCTGAAGACCCCTGAATACTCAGCGACCCAAAGGGCCCCCGATCCCAGCATCAGTCAGAGTTTGATAGCCATTGGAGGTCCTCGACAAATTTAACAATTCACACAGAGACCTCCCATCTGCAGAGGTGGCTCCGGTATGTCAGGTCTTGTTATGTAGGGTATTCTGAATATCAAGGGTGTCATAAACCCCCGTGGTTGCATAGGAACTAGAACTGCTACTAAAATTGTAATTATCAGTTAATAACTGAAAACTTGACCTTTGATGGCTGTACAACTTTTGCACTTCATGTTCACTGTTTTATTTGCAGACTGGTAGCTTACTAATGCAACACAAAAGGGAAAAACCACAGCATCTTTACTGCATGACCTCGGCTAGAACCTCTAAGCAAAGAGACGTGCAGTCTTCCTCTTTTGATTACATGGTGACATTAGATTCAAAACAAAAACGTAGCTAAATTTACATAGATGTTTTTTTTTTTTACATTTTTGCCAGTCCAAGAACTGGAAGCAGATCAGAGATGAGACTGGAGCCAGAGTGAACCACAGAGAGCAGTGCAGCCAAAGGCTTGTGACAAAAATACTGAAACCCCTCTGGAACCGTTTGTGACTTAAACTCAGTGGATATGGTGTGGAAATTCTTTTGGCCATGATAAATCCTTTTTCCATTTCTGACTGTGCTTTCACTTCGTCATCGGTCATTTCATTATGTAATTCATGAAAGCCGGTCCTGTAAAAAGAAGCTCAGTGGGTGCCAAAGCACATCCACACTGAGTGGCCTGTGCAGGTAAATGCAATTCCTCTTAATTTAATACAAGAAAACACATCAGGCAAGTCAGGACTGGATTAGCAGGATTTAAAAACACATTTCCTTAGGGTTAAGACAAATATGTACAGGGGTAGTGATCATCTCATGGACTTTTGGGGGCCCAGGTAAGAACCATTCCTCTCGTGCAGGGATATGATGAAGATTTTGCTTGAAAGAGAAGCCGAGGGGCCGGGAAGGCGCTGAACTCTAACTCACAAAGGAACCATTCTGCCGTCGCAGAGAGAAACAGCAACACCCAAGAAAAGTATGACACTGGATGTCCAGGTAAACATTTCCAAGGCAGCTAAGTTTACAATTGCACTTCAGCTGACATGCAGTCATGCTTGCCTCTCCTGTTCATCCCTAATGCCCTAAATCACGCTTTAAATGAAGGAGATTTGAGTGCCGGGCGTTGGTATATATGGCGGTTTATTTTCCCTCTTGTGTAAAAACATTCCAGGCGAGGGTGAAGGCGCACGAAAGATTGGGAATGAAGGAGAATTTAAGGGATTGTAGGGCTGTGGGGAGGCGTGAGAGACAAAAAAAGAGTGAATGTGCAGTTAGTGGTATGTATAAGGGGTTGCCAAAGGGGAGGGGGAGTGCATGGACAAGGGGCAAGAAGCCAGCATGGGCAGACCGCGAGCGTCCCCTTCACAAACACACAGCCGTGTGTTCGACAGGAACTGCAGCAGGGGCCCTCTCACTCATGAAAGCTGCTTCTTAAATTGGTAAACCTAGAAGGCCGGTCACTTTCCCCCCCCACAGCACTTTTTTTTTTTCTCATTCCGATACCTTAATGATGAAACGGGCAGAGGGCAAACATTACGCACACAGACATCCCTTTATGAGGTTGATGCACACCTGCAGAGGAGACATACTGTCCATCAGGGGAAGTAGGTGGAGGAGACTGGGGTCAACATCGCCACAGTGGATGTGTAGTCCCCTCGCTGCAGGACACAGGGGCGGCTACTGTACAATCAGGCCCAGGTGCTGCACAATGATGGGCAACACTGTCAGTTCATGAGGTGTACTGACAGCTTGCTTAAACCCTCCACCGAACTGTGATTGTCCAATAACTAGGCCAAGCAGGCCTGTGAAACTCTGGATTTCTCCACATTTTGAGGTGGTGTGAATGGGTGTGTAGTAAAATTGAGACTTTGCAAGAAGTCTTTGGAAGATTTTGAAAGGGATGTGTCAGAAACCAAAAAACACAAGATCAAAAGTGAGGGACAAAACAGCGTGTTTGTCTGCTTTAATGTAAGCTACAAATGTTAGCATGCACGGCTAACGAATGATGTCAGAGTTCAGGGGTAAAGTTAGCAGCTCGGTCCTGCTCTTCATTGGATTTACACTCCAGCAACACCAGCCAAACTATTATAAATAGTACTATGTTTGCCAAATACACTAGTTAGTCCCTCATCCTCAAAGCCATTTCTCTTGTCTTTAAGTAAAATACTGTATATGTGCACACAGCCAAAGGCTATGTTAGAATGATCACTCATAAGTCTAAAGTATACTAAGTAGCATACTAGGACTAACAATCTAATGCACTTTTATGGTTCTCATTTCAAACGAGACAGGTGGAAAATATAAAAAGTCAGCTGGGGATGGTGTCACATTGGAGCAATGGTGGTTCTCAAGGGTGGCAAGTCGGGGCCAGTGCCCCCCTAATATCAACCCCAACGTTGCTATAGCTTATACAATCTGCTAGCAGCAGTTGTCATTTGAACAACAAATAAATAAATAACAAACAAGTAAGAGTTCGGCTTTTGTACTTCTGTTTGAAATCAAGGACTCATTGTTTTTAAAAAAAACTAACTTCATGTAGTAAATCTTCACCTGTGAGAAAAGAAAGCTTCATACTGTTTAAGTGCTTAACCAAGGTCCATATGCTGAATAACTAAACCACTTTTCCCTATAAAGCATCAATTCAAGATGTTATCACAAAAACACCTCTTTGTTTTTTGTCTTTCAAAATTCTTATTTCCTATATCAACTGATTACCAGAAGGGTGTCAGGGCATGCGCTCATGGCGATATGATTTCAAAAAAAGGGACACCAGTCTGCTGGCCGGGTGAAGACTCTCCCCTTCTGCCAGAAAGTCATTTATCACTGGAGGAGACTACAGTAATCTTCCTCTCCTCCCAGAAGCATCCCCTAGAGATCAATACGTCTTCATCAGAGCAACTTCAAAAACCTAGTATGAAGTGATTAAGATGATTTGTTTGATCTGGCAAAGACCATCATGAATGAAGTCACCTTCTCTGAATCTTCGTAGCTGTAAATCCTCTTCACTTTTAAAAGTACACACATATGTACATTTCATAAAGATTAATAGTATGTTATCACTCAAGACTGGTCTTTTGAGAGCTATTTCGTATACACAGATCATTTCTGATAGACTTGATTTGAAGGACATATACATGTGGCCCATAACTCAAAATGACCATAATATTTTTGTGGATAGTAAATGGGGCTGTTGATCAATATCAATGACTCAACAAGTTCTTTACCAGGTCATGAGATTTATGGCTTTCAAAACGAATTTTCCAGGCTATCTTGTTTTTCTGCACAAGCTGGAAGCTGGGCTCACAACAGAAAGCTTTGTCCAACATGTTGAATTTTAGAGAATTTAGAAAACTAGAGATGTAAAAACTCCAGGTCAAATGGTCTGGAAAAAAATTACAATGATGAATTCACTGCATGTATACTTTGCTAAATGGTGGAGGAAATTAACGGTGTCGCCTTTATCCAGGCAGCTGTCTCTGAAATAATTCATTTGCGCTAAAGTTACATTAATGAGATACAATAATGAGCTTGGCACATGTAAAAGCTTGAGGCTGCTCTATTTTATATCAATCTTGGTGACAACAAATTCCCCAAATAGACCAAAGCCAACAATAAATTGATCCTACTAGTATTGCCTGTGTATCCAAAGCCTGATTATCTTTAACCTGCCATTGAGTTTCATTTTTGTCCATAAACTATTAAAAAGACATCAATGAACTACACTGTTACACTACGTGAAATGTCCCTTAATTACCATGAACAACAAGGATGAACGGGTATAGCTGATGCATTTAAAAGAATCCAGCAGTAGCAGCAATATCAGAAGTATTTGGATTTAATTCCAGTCCTACACCTTTTCTCACCTTGTGTTGCTTGGCTCCGACTGCGATGCAGTGGCAACAAATTGGGGTTAGAATAGTCGAACAATGTTTAAGACCTTAGATAGCAGGATGCTGGAATCGATCATTTGTAACCACTGAGTGCTAATGATGCAGCTTATACAGTAATGCTTAGACCAAAATGTTGCGCCTTTAATTTATGTGAATGAAAAGGGCTGAAAAAATACTTCCAAACCTACAGTTTTTGTTTTAATTCTGAAAATGAACTGGACTGAATGGCTCCTAAAGACAAAAACACACACGCATTACATTAAACGTGTCCCAACATGTGGTGTGTTCTTTATCAGGCCGAAGGATCAAAACGGCTCAGCATCAAATCATTATCATCTTTTATCGATTTTCCTGACTGGAAAAACTACTCAATGCTCAACATGCCATATCCTTGAAAAAGGATAGCAGCGATCCTTGAAAAAGAGATCTCCATTATCATAGCCATTAAAATGCAAGCTAATTTCTTTTAGGTATCAGTGGAAAATAACAGGAGACAGGGGGACAAATACATCTTGTTGAAAGGATGTGTTTGACATGTGTTTACCGCAGCTCTGCCTCATGTGGAGCTCAAATCGGAGAATGAGAAAATTCCTTGAGATGCCTCACTGGAAGCAGATTAAACCTTGCATATCCATGTGGAAATTCAATTTGTCCGTTGCTTTCCCAGCGCCGGTCCAACACCCAGGAAGACCTCCCACTGGTAACATTGCATTGCTCCACAGAGAGGTTCTGGTTCGGTTATGGAGGGGCGGGCGGACTTCTTAGACAAGAAGGGTTTTCAGGCCTGAGTTGGAGGTCCTGGCCTACGTACTGTACATACATGTCTCTGGCAGAGCGTGCAGGAACTGCTGCTGGATGTGGGCAACAAGTCGATGCTGTGAAGCCAAAGAAACCTGAATACAGGGAGGTTGTGTTTAGTTTGGTTAGCTTTAACAGAAAACCTTCCAGGCTTCCCTTGACTGTTTCTTTCACTCCTCTTTTTCAAAAAGTGACAGTATAGCAGCCTAACACTGAAAGAACTAACCAAAAACACGCACTTGCTCATGTGAGACAAGGTACTTTTTTACCTTTCATCAGGGCTCCCTGAACACAGACTATAGCTACAGGAACTTTCCAAGGGGACCAGGAACCATTTCAGGAACTCCACAACTTACCTGCGTTTCAACAGGACGAACCAAGCTCCTAATTGAGTTCCTTAGCCATAGTTCCTCGTGCTAAAATAAGGGGTAAGCACTTTCTGATCAGGACAAAGTTTGCGGTTCTAAAAGTAGCTAATTGGTCAACGTGAAACTCATGGTCTGCTACAACTTGTGCACAGCCATTTTGTAAGCAAGCAGTCTTATGCTATCATCAATATTAGGAAGACAATCAGTTATTGTTGATGTGTACTGATGTTAAAAACAAAGTTGTGTTATGCTATGCTTCTTGACTAGTCTTTAAAAAACAAGATAAGAGTGTGAAAATGAGCTGAGAGTACAAGCGAATTGAAGAAAAAGAAAGGGATGGCGGAGACAAATGAAAAAATGAACGATGGAAACTTATTTAGCAGTTTGTTTTGTCGTGGTTATGCACCAAAACAAGAATAAATATAATATTAATAATGAATAAATATTTAGCAGATTGTCTAATTTACGGGCATGTGTTTTGAGTCTCCATTAGAGGGTGACAGAGGAATCAGTTGTCGTTCCCATCCCACCCAGAGCCGACAAAAATACTCCTGTTATATCCCGATAACGTGACGGCTGCCACAAAAAAATCCTGTCCTGCAAAATCCCGAGAGAAAGACTCTTGAATCTTGTCCCGCTCCCTTTTTGTTCCATATGTTATCTTAAGTCGGTCCGACGGTGTTGTGGATTCACACCACAAGCAGGCCAGCACCACTCGGCGGAAAAGAGAGAAAGAAAAAGTAACGTTGTCCGTTGTTGTCTGGAAAAAACAAGCCAGTTAATGTCGTGTGTGTGTGTGTGGTTAATTGCAGTCAAATCACTGCGCTTGCCTCGGAAGATTTAGGCTACACCATACATGCATTAACCTGCTTGCCTAGGCAATTTCATTATGTAATCCCTAACAGAGATCTTCTCACACTCAAAACACACCTTTCTTCGTCCGGCTCCCATTAATTTCAATGCTCCATTCCGTACCTATCACGTTACCAACCCTCTAGTCTCCATTACCACATCTACATGTTTCCTTTAAATCCATTCTTTACATCCATTCAACTAACAGACTCCTGCAACAATAAATATTAACAACAAAAAGTCAAAAAGGGTATTTATTAGATTACAATTTCAGTGATTGATTCTAGTCTTTCTATCGTTCTGCTCTGCTCTCAATCAGTTTTTTTTGCCCTTTTCCAGGTTACAGTAAATCAGCCTGTGATTGAGGGGAAGGATGGAACAAACCACAATTTGCCCATTTGGGGGGAGGTATACTCTATACGTTTCCCCAGGCTCCCTGAGCAGACACTTTGCTTGAGGGAAATGTGAAAGTCCAAAAGGTCTTCTTTTTTTATTTTTATGAATTTGTTTATTGGAACACATAACATTGATTGACATAAATCTTGTCCGTTTACGTGACCGTCATCACATTTTTTTATTACAAAGCCGGAAGTCCCAAGAGGTCTTCTTACCCAGTAAAGAAATCATTCATGTGTCACAGGTAGCTCCCCGGTACCAGTTTACACGACAGTATGTTGAATGATAGCAGATGTGATTATCCCAAAAAATGTAATAAAAACATAAAGCCCTGTATGTACTTAATTGTACAGTGTTAGCGTGGACTTCTCATTTCCCTGGGGCACGCTGGTGTTCCTCATGTACACCATGTCCAGTGCTTGATTCTGATTTGCTAGAGCATTTTTAATACTTTGAGATTACTGTTGTAAATGAATACTCGTAGCTGGAGAGCTACTCCTTTCTGCCGTTTCTTGGCTTTGAGTAATAATGTAATAATGTATAATGTATGTGATTACTGGCAAGTGGCCATCACATATTCAGGATAATCCACTCACGGTATTACAGCAGTCGTATAAAATGATGTTAACCTGGCCTGTATGTCATGCATTACCTTTCAATATGAGCTTTTTTGGATTATCCCTTTCATAAACACAACAGGACGATCTATGTGTCCCCTTAGGGTCAGGTAAAGGGGCTGATCATTTGAAATTAAAAAGTTAATTTTACTTGTCGCCAGGAGTTAATTAATGTACACAGGTATGTTTATGAATGCCTCATAATTCAATAGCATCTAAGGCCAGAGGGAGATGTCTGTGAGATGTTTTGTTCAGCAGGAACCTCATTCACACACTATCAAGTCTGTCCTCCACAGGCCTGATGTTGAGCAGGTAAATCCACTCCAACAGACCGAGCCTCGGCCCCGGTCAGATGCACAGGCGCCTCTCTTTGCAGCTCATGGAAAGTATTTAGCTAACCTTCGGCAACTGTTTAAAGTAAACATCTATTTCCAGTCGAGATTGCAAAGTTGGTTTTCACATCTCACAACGATCGTTCTGTCCTTATCGACGGGATGAGAAATACAAACAAGCCACATTTCAGACTTAGTAAATTTCACTCAAGTGGTGTGGAGTAATTTAAGTGTACATATACTGTCTGGATTGGAATAGGCTGCTGAATGAGTAAGCAAAGAAGATGCATAAAGTGCTCACTGTAAAGCATTAGTATTTAGTATGTGTAACTTTCCTTCATCTTATGTATATATATATATATATTTTGTACAGTTAATAAACGAAAACAATCCTGAGTTGGAAGTAAGCCTAAGGTGTAGGTTGGAGGTGTGGCCTTGACCAACTGCCACTGCTCGTTTGAAAGCCATGATGTCTCTCTCTCATGGGTGAGCCAAATTCTCTGAGCGGACGAAGCAGAGAAAGGGGAGGTAACCTTTCCTTTTATGACCTCATAAGGGGCAAGATTTCAGATCGGCCCATCTGAGCTTTCATTTTCTTAACGGTAGAGCAGGATACCCAAGGCTCGGTTTATACCTATCACCATTTCTAGCCACTGGGGGACGACAGGCAGGCTGGGGGAACTCATAAATAATGTTAAAAACCTCATAAAGTGAAATATTCATGCCATGGGACCCGAACACAACGGGGGTGTAACAGTGGACTGGAGGAACTGCTACTAACAGAGGAAAAGCTCTACCTCCTGAGCCTATGTCCATGTCTACAAATTGCGACCAGTTCCGACCTGAAGGGTAAAACTATTTTGTATGTCACAATAAAAATGCAAGGTTTACAGATTGTCTGTCTTCTTGATCATGTCTGAACCCTTGAGATGTATCTTGTGACCCCATAGAGAGTCTGACCCCTCTGGTTGGCAATCACAAATGTATTTAACTTAGACTTGATGAAATCCAGCTGAAAATACTTAATGCAGTCAGTGTGAGACGGCCCAAAAAGTCAATGTGTTTGTTCGCACGACAGCTTCAGACATTGCAACTGACAGCAGGGTGGTGTTTACGGGTGTCATCCTGTTGTTCAGCAAACTCAACTGTCACAGACAATCACGCAGAAAATGACACACCGTGTCAGTATCTAAAAGAGGGGAAAGATACCATTTTGAACAACAATTTCTAACCTCATCTTCGGCCTCTGAGACTTTTCAGGCAGTAAAAGTGTTGATCATTCCAGTAAATTCCTGAGTCCATGTGTTATCGGTCCAACTCATGCAGCATCATCTGATCTTCTGTTGTGACTAAGCAGGAGCACCAGGGTCCCTGTGGGGAGGAGACGGTGAATGGGGATGACAACGAGAGGTTGCAAAATGACAAATCCAACACAAAGGGAAGGCTGGGAATGTTTAATTCAACATCTGGAATCTATTCATCAATTTCTTATTGATGGTAATTATTGCTGTGCGAGGAGCGGTGGATAAACTTTATCATATGCAGACAAAGCTGAGCCTTCTTTTCACCAGTTGTTTTCACTCTCACACTCAAAAGTGTTTTTGCGTGAGGAGACTTTGGTTGTCCTGGAGGCCTTTTTTTCTTTTATGGAAAACATTCTCACCCGTCCTTAACCCTCTGAGACCGAGGGAATTTGTCGATGGAAGATGAGTTATCCAACAGCAGAGGAGAGCCGACTTTCTCTCATTGTTATCTCACCCGTAGGGAGAAAGGTGACATGTGAAAGCTGAACACACACACAATAGGGCACAAACATTTGGATGTTTAGCTGTCAAATGAGCCTAGATTGGAAAATTGCAATAAAATGAAAAGATCCTTGTGAGTGGCGTGCTGCTGTACGGAAAGCCTTATTGGTGGTTGAAAAATTGCTTGTTAGTCCAATATGTTAATCAGTATAATTTCATAATTCACATGACAATACAGTTGGGCAATTAAAAGACATTAAACATTAAAGGTAATGTATTATGTTAACAATGGATCAAATGACTGTGTGAAATGGTGTTGCTTGTAGTGATAAAACAACAATTTTGGGAAATGTTCTTAAATGCTCTTTCGCTGTCTTGCTGGAAGTGTTGTCGTCAACATGAGGTTGCAAGGCAACCAGCAGAGACCCCAGGAAGTCACCGCTCCAGGAAGAAATTATTTGCATTGCAGGGTTTGCATTCCACCAATCAGATTGGTCATTTGAGTCCAAGTGCCGGCAGTGCCCGCCTTCCGACTGAGCATGTCAGGTCGGCCAAAATGAAGGATCCGGACGGACGACGGCATGGAACACACGGAACAGACTCGAGTCACCGACCTCGACTGTCCGACGGCTGATTATCGGGTTGGTGGTCACAGCCCTTAGAGGTGCCAGTAGGCAGATTGTCTTACTTTTGGCCAGGCGGTTTCCCCATTTAGTGTTTGCGCTAAACTACGCTAACTGGCTGCTCATATTTACCATATAGTTCCATATAAATGCATACATCTGCATAAATCTCTCAGCAGTTTCTTTCACATATTTCTAGTAAAAATACTTAATGGACTTTGCTTTTTAAATTACTTTCTCTTCATGGAAAATGTATAAAGTGTGGAGCCTCCTTCACTGTAATAGCCACTCTGCAGAGATCCTCCCTGTATATCTCTTTAAGTAACTAAATCGTTCCGATCCTTTCCCTTTCCCCCCACAAGTCAAGGTTCAAACATCTTTGGGTTTGAGGATTCCCATGCATCTGCTCTGTTTCAGCATCTGCATCAATTATACCCCACTACTCTTTGTCTAGCCCTTAAAACAATAGGATGAGGACAGGGCCTCATAAAGTTAAGGGCTCGTCGCCCCCAGTCGTTTCTCCCCCAAGTCTTACTAATGGAAACCTGGTGCATGTTCAAAGATGAGGATAGAGAGCAATGCCTGGGGAGATTCCTCAGGAAAGCCCTGACTTTACTATCAAAAGGAAGCAGCGGGGCTAGTAGGTGTCATCACCATTGTCTCATCAACATTGGATTAGGCCACAGCCACTGAAAAACAAGGATGAAGAAAGGTCTTAAGCAGCCGACAAAAACATCTTCCTCCCAGGTTTACGAGGCTGGAGGAGAGAGGCTGGAGGCAGCGGGACTTCATGTGCCCACATTTGCTTTGATCGCCCTCGCCACCCCGGCTTTGAAATATTTAACACACGAAAAACACCATTCCTCATCAAAATAGTGCTTCAAAGGGAAGAGAACACGGGAGGCACTGTAGGTGACCCTGCCCTGGTAAAGAGGAAAAAGACTGTCAGAGAGGGCCCGGGTGGGGCCAAGTAGGCAAGCTTAAGCTGCATAGAGTGTCCCTTTATAACCAAAAATACTAACTTTGATTTATAAATGAGATGAAGGATCACTTAGCAGGGCTGCGGTGCACTTCTCTGTGGAGTTTTGAACGCCAGAAACTGGTGATGTGAGGTATGAAGGCGTGAAACTATTCATCCAGAAATCCAGCTTGGCCGGAGTAATCTTCCCAATAAAATGCTCTCAAAAGTTGCCTTTACGTTATTAGGTTGGCATAAAAAACGGCAAGTTTGGTGGTTTATGTAAAATTATGTGAAATAAAATATCCTGGCTGTTTCTCACATGGTGTAACTAATGCCGATGGCACCCCCAAACCTCTCATACTGTAAATCATTTGAACCTTTCTCGTTAACCTCGCTGGCATAATTCAAAAATAGGCCATATACTGAAGATGACATTGCCTCATGAACATACTTTCATCTCACAGGCATGTTTTATATGCTTGCCTGGCAGCAGTATAATGTGACACACGCCACCACA
The DNA here is from genome assembly GCF_008692095.1 of Etheostoma spectabile. Classification (NCBI taxonomy): domain Eukaryota; kingdom Metazoa; phylum Chordata; class Actinopteri; order Perciformes; family Percidae; genus Etheostoma; species Etheostoma spectabile. Next base: position 6,687,260 of record NC_045750.1, read on the forward strand.
TGTCCGAGTCACACTCAAGCAGACAATTTACAAACTCTTCACCCTCAGTGAAATCCATCATAGCATCATCAAAGTCAGGCTGTAGATCCCCACCGCCAATCCATCTATTTCCTGATTTAGGATCTGCTAAGGCAGAGGTCTGTCTGGGAGGACTGTTAAAGGCTTTACTGCTAATAAAAACTAATATGGAGACTCATATAGACTCATGGTCCTGGAATGTACCTGCCATCGATGGACCTCTGGGCAGTCAGAGACGAGGCTAGTGATAGCCACAGGGAAGCTATAAATCCTTGAAGTTTTTATCAATGTACGGTAGCATGTCACATGGCTTTCTAATTTTTTTTTGCTGTTTTCAACTAACATGAAAAAACATCTTCATTCAAAGTCCTAAAACAACACTAAAGTGAAATGACTTAATGATAAACATGATTCTTCCTTGAAATATAATAAGCATAGATAAAATAATAGGATCCAAGTAAGGTGCTTAAGTGTTTTGTGCTCTTCCAGCTAAGTGAGGTTTAACAGATTATCTTAATGGTACTTTGTGGAGTTTTTAACCAGTACGTTGGGTGGTTCCTTGATTTGTTTGTATCTACGCCACTGATCAACAGTTGTGGTGGTAGCAGGGAGCCCACAGAAGGTAAAGAGGTGAAGAAGAAGACTGCTAGCTGATGACAATAAAGAATGCATTTCAGTGCAATATAATTGAAACATCCACGTTGCAAATGTTCTAAATGGAAGTCAAATGCATTCAGCATGTTTGTTAGGCATCAAGGACGCACATATTCGTCTCATTTTTAATGGAAAGTTCAAGGATAGTTGTTTTTTTAGTTTCTCATTAGAAACTCTGCAAATTAAGACTGTCATAATTCAAATTTTAGCCAAGTGAATCCTAAGACCTGCATCCTGATTGTTGTGTGATTCATTTAAATTTGATGTGATATCTGACTATGAATGATGAAGCGATTCTTCCCAGAAATATATTCATATGCTATTCCAGGAAAGCAAACAATGATTCAATTTGGGTTTAGTTCTTGAAATCAATCCAACCATCTGAATTTTATAAGAAAATTAAATTAAAAAATCAGTTATCTGGACTTAAAAGTCAGATTTTCTTAGATTTATTTTGGATTCGGCTGCGCGTTGAATGTGTCCTTTCATCCAAGGATTTAAGTGGGCAGATTTTGATTGTTTGTATGAATCATTTTTGTCTAAAGGCTTCCACATACAAACGAATGATTCATCAGAGTGAAACAGTTAACGGAGAGCTCCAGACAGCCATCAGTGTAATCATTTCCCAAGAGTTAGGCTGGTTACATGCTTGAGGTAGCATTGGTTGACTGCTGTCTTGCAGAAAGAAGAAAAAAAACTCATGCCAAATATGATGAAACTCACTGTTTGATGAAACCGTTTTTGTGTCTGAATCAGCTGTTAGGAATGTGAACCCCCTGCTGGAGCAGAAACATTGACATGGCGTCTAAACGCTGTGTGGGGTTTACCTGCCATCACGTGTTTCCTCATTCTTGTTAAACTTTATCTTGATTGTGCTTTGGCACACACTGCCAATAGAAACCCAAATTACCTGAAAGATGCATTCCTTATAAGGTACTTTCATGTTATGGGTTGCCAGAGGTCTGTGATTAATGAGAATAAGCCTGTATTAATCATCATAAAACTCATCAGTACACAACATTTACATCATTTTTGGTTTGCAGATTGATTCATGCTGAGTTTAAACTAGGTGTGCATGTTGCTGTATAGGTCCAAACAGCAAATATATGGGGGTTTGTGTTACCCAGGAATTGGATGGTTTATGGATCGAGTCATTGTAGCAGAATAAAACGTGTAGGCAGAGGGTTTGGACCAAGAGCCAAACAGAAAAAAGTCGTTATAACACTACTTTCAAGAAATATAATTTGGAATTGATGTTTTTATCAAGCTTTTGTTGATCACAACATGCAAAAGACCCCACATCTTAGATTTGGTGTTTATTTTATAGTTAGTTTCATGTTGTTTTGTAGTAGTGCATTCTTATAAGGCAGCTTTTATTAAGGGTTTGGAAGGTGTACCTTTGTTAATGGTTAATAAATCAGCAGGAGAGTACAAGTAGATGGAATAGAAACCGACAAAGGAAATTTTGATTAAAGCACAGTGGGAAATAAATAGCTGAATTATTTTAAACCAACTGAATTTGCCATGATAGTAAACCATGACACAAATATAGTACGTCTGTCTGGAGTCACATTTAAGCTATAGTGTGTAGTTTCTGCCGCCCCTAGGAGGAATTCCAAGTAATGACAACAAAACTATCGGCACTTCCACATGATACAGGCCTTTCGTGATCATGCATAACCCCACTCCTCCTCCATGCAGTTGCTAGTAGCCAAGGAGGACACAGAGGATTAAAAAAACCTGATAGACTCTTCAAAAGAGGTAGTTATCTTTGCTCAAGTTTCTGCACGCAAACGCCGGACGACACAATCTTCTGAACATAGCCATACTGACAAATACAGAGTTGTGTGGAGCTGATTAGTCTTAATTAGCTTTGTATCAACTCATTTTGCAATGGCTTGAATGTAACAGGCTTTAGCATGAGAAAGCTCTAAAGCTTTAACAGGCTTGTTCTTTTTTTTCTATTTTAATGTTAAAAAAAAATAATTAAATAATAATGAAAACTGGTTTATCAACTGTTTAAATTAACCTCATAAAGATCAAGAAACAAAGATGGAGAGACAGAAAAATGGAATTGAAAAGACAAAATATACTCAGACGTCTCACAGGGAAAGGCTCCATTTGATCTTGGTCCTGTTGTCCTAATGTCTCCTGCCAAATAACAGAACAATCACGGTAAGACTAACACCACTCTGCAATACAAGAGTGTAAACAACCCTGCACAGCACAGTCATTTGTTCTGCCACGACAAAGAGGGAGACAGCAGTTTGCTTGAGTTCCTCTGGCTAAATGCCACCTCAGCTTAGTGACCTCTTTGGGAAAATGGACAACTCCTTTTTTGCAGCGGATGATTTTCTTTAAACATCCAGTTACCTGTGCTGAGGAATGAGAGCTGTGACAGTGTCATCAAACAAACAGGAAGACAGCGCTGAGAGGAAGACATCAATTATGTCACAGCTGGTCAAGAGGGCAGCTGCACAGCGTGTGTGATCTTCGTTTAGACGGATATACAGTAGCAGGCCCTTGTAATTACATGATGGATGGCAGTCAGACATGTCTCTTGGGATTTGATGAGCCTCTCCTTTGACCACAGAAACATAAACACACGTGGGGCTTTGTGTGCAGGCACATTGCTTGTCTCCTCATGCTCAAGTCCCACAAAAATGGCAGCGGTGTGGTAATTGTGTTGCAGCAGGCAGGACAGCACACTTGAGGTTGTTTTTGTGTAGATTTGAGTGCACCCAGCATTATTTTGGTATGCATTTTGGGGTAGAACTACACCTGTGTTTCTCCTTTTTTTGATCAACTCTTTTCACAAAGAGTTTCCATGATGGCACCAGACGCTTAATGATTCAACACGCCTGCCTAGAAGACTTTTTTGGAGTGGAAGAACTTTGCAATGTGTTGCGTTCAATGTTTATAAAAGAGGCTGCTCAGGCTAAAACCAGAACCACAACGTGACTATTGTTCCCTCTGGCTGTGATCTGAGCTGCAGCCTTCAACACTCTGCATGTTGTTTTGAAACAGAACTGATTTTGTTTAATGGTGAGAGCTCCCTGAGTGATGATCCCAATTATTATTATTAATGATCACGTCAGCACTAATCACAGACATTCAAAATCATACAAAACGGACAATTTGCATACATTGTTAGGCTCTGAGTGCTATGCTGAGTGAGCGGCAGTAGCTCAGTCTGTAGGGAGTTGGGTTGGGAACTGGAGGGTTGCTGGTTCAAGCCCCTGTTCGCACCAAAGTAATGTGTGTGGACTGGTAGCCTCCTGGGCACCACCTCTTGAGCAAGCCACTGAACCCCTCTCATCTGCTCACTCACTCTGTCATCTCTCCGTTAGTGCATGTATAGGACCTGAGCACGTGTGTGTGTTTCAGGCCTATGTGTGGTGTAAACAACAGAGTGTACATTGTAATTTCCCCTATGGGGGATCAATAAAGACTATAAATTAATTAACAAGCACAAATAATAATCTGTCTGAGCCTCTCAGCACACTTCCCTCTCCTGTAATCTTGCCCAGTTTACACTTGATTAAAAAAACTAAAAAAAGAGACACAAGTTGTACTTTCTCAAGACCACAAAGCAACAACTCAAAACACATTCATGACACATTTATTTGTAGAATGTAGAATAATTATGATCATTTTCTCATATTATATCATTCCGCCTAAAACAAAAGCTTCATTTCACACAGGGTCAACAGAATACCTCAACAAACTCATCTCAGGCAGGAATCTGCCTCTGAAGAGCCTGAGAGTAAAAAAATAAAAGGAACTGAGTGGTGTGCTCAGACACATGGAAAACGCTCAGGAGGCATGAATGCAGCCTAATTTGCGTTCGCTCGAGCTTGCTTATGTCAGGGGCTTTCTCATCTGAAAGCATTTAGACAGAACGTGGTGGAAACCTCGCTTCCCCTTGCTGCCGATGTGCTGGCACTGGTAGCTGCCGTGAGGGGGTTTGGCTGAGGCTGATAAGCAGCTGGCAGCGGAGACTCACAGGTCAGTGTGCCTGGAATCTGACCTTTCCCACTGCCAATTTAAAATATGATCCTGCATTGTGTTTACTACTACACAAGCGGTCTGCACGGTGGAATGGTCTGGGGTCTCAATGTGGCCCCCCGCTAGCTGTCCTTTCTCCTCCGGACTCCAGGAGGCGGTGGCTTCTCCCGATCCGACCTGGAGCCGTCATCGCTGTAGACCAACTGCGTGCACCGGCGGAGGAGTTTGTTCTCCGGCGTCCTCGAGCAGCCAAGCGTGGCGTGGATCTGGCGAATCTCCGGTCACTGGCTCGAGCCAAATCTTCGTGTACGGAGGATACTGTTCTTCAGTTGGCACTGATTAATGTCAGATCCTTGGCTAATAAGACTTTTATGTTAAATGACTTCTTTTTGTCCCGAGAGCTTGACTGCATGCTTCTGTCAGAGACGTGGGTTCAACCCGGTGAGCGTTTCCCCTTCTCAGAGCTTCTTCCTCCAGCATGCTCTTTCTTTAGCTCTCCTCGAACCACGGGAAAAGGTGGAGGGCTAGCGACAGTCTTTAAAACCAGTCTTAACTGTAAAAAAATCCCATGTGAACAATACAAGAGCTTTGAGCTGCAACTTTTTGAATTAAACTTCAATTTAACAGTGGTATGTGCGCTCATTTACCGCCCTCCTAAGTTCAATAAGGATTTTATTAAGGACTTTTCGGCATTTGTGGCGGGTATTACTCTTAATTATGATCATTTTTTAATTGTTGGTGATTTTAATATTCATGTTTGTTGTGTTTCTAAGCCCTTGGTCAAGGACTTTTTAAACATTTTAGATTCTTTTAATCTTACTCAGTCTGTCAACTGCCCGACCCATAACAAGGGACATTTTTTGGACCTGGTCCTGTCCCATGGCCTTAATCTGTCCATAAAGGACATTTATGACGCAGGTATTTCTGACCACATGCCGGTCTTGTTTTCTGTTTCTTTGCCGTGCCCTCAAAACAAAGTGTGCGTCCCCATGCGTCAGCGGCGCGCAATTAATCCATCTACGGCTTCCTTTTTTGTTGCAGCGTTCAACACCTCTCCATTTATGTCCCTGCAGACCTCTTTTTTAAATGTGGACATTGATGAGATGGTTACTTTATTTGACTCCACGTGCACAGAAATCCTTGACTCAATAGCACCGTTCAGGTACAAGAACTCTGGCGCAAATGGGGAGCCATGGCACAATGACACTACTCGTGCTCTCAGAAGGGAATGTCGTCGTGCTGAGAGAAAATGGAAAAAAGACAAACTCCATGTATCTCTGGGGATTTTAAGAGACTGTTTGTCTAACTACCAGGTCGCTGTTAAAGCTGCAAAGACTCAGTATATGTCAAAGCTTGTGCAAAACAACTGTCACAAAGCTCATGTCCTTTTTAATGTTTTAAATAGGATAATCAATCCCGCTGAACATACTGGTATTATTCCTAGTGCCCTTCTGTGTGACAAATTTTGTAAATTCTTCACTGATAAGGTGTCCAGAATCCGGGCTTTAACCCTTTGTGCTGTGCCAGATCCCAGTATTACACCTTTCTGTTCAGCTGTTTTTGAAGATTTTAGGCCAATATCTTTCTCTGATTTGGCAAAGACGGTCCATAGTTTGAAACCCTCCGTCTGCTCATTGGACACCCTTCCTGCCAAGCTTTTTAAAGATGTTTTCGACTCTGTTGGGCCTTGTATCTTAAATTTGACAAATTTGTCTCTTTCAACTGGGTGCGTTCCAGCTGCTTTTAAAAAGGCCGTTGTACAACCCCTCCTGAAAAAGCACAATCTGGACCCTTCTGCTTTGTCCAACTACAGGCCAGTTTCTAAGCTACCTTTTTTATCCAAAGTTCTTGAAAAAGTGGTATATGCCCAACTTCAGGTACACCTTAACTCGAAAATTCCAGTCTGGTTTTAGATCTTGTCACAGTACAGAAACTGCTCTTTTAAAAGTTTTTAATGATCTTTTTTTAATTTCTGATTCTGGTAGCTCTGCTGTTCTAGTGCTTTTAGATTTGACTGCAGCGTTCGATACGGTTGACCACAAGATTTTATTGTCAAGACTCGAGTCCTGTGCTGGCATAAAGGGCACAGCTCTGAAGTGGTTTCAGTCATATCTGACAGACAGGTCTTTTTCTGTAAAGCTTGGGCCTTTTTACTCAAATAAAGCCCCGATTGACAGCGGGGTGCCTCAAGGCTCAATTTTAGGCCCAGTCTTGTTCTCGCTGTATATGCTGCCCCTCGGATCAATCTTCCGAAAATACAACATATCCTTTCACTGCTTTGCAGATGATGTCCAGATTTACCTACCTTTGAATTCTAAAACAAACTCAGTTGAAGCTCTGAGTAAATGCCTACATGATGTAAAAGACTGAATGTCATTGAATTTTTTGAACTTAATGATAAAAAAACTGAAGTTGTAATTTTTGGGAAGCCGATGTCTCTGGTTTTAACAATGCTCTTGGTCCTATGTTCTCAAATTGCTGCCCACTTGTAAAAACTCTTGGTGTTTTTATTGACAGTTCTTTTAAACTCGATAAACAAATCAGTTCAGTGGTAAAAACAAGCTTTTTTCAGCTCAGACTTCTTGGGAAGGTCAAGCCTTACCTGCCCCATAGTCAACTGGAAACAGTTGTGCATGCCTTGATTACAAATCGCCTGGACTACTGTAACTCACTGTACTATGGCCTTGAGCAGTCTTCAGTTCACCGATTACAGTTAGTCCAGAATGCGGCTGCACGCCTGCTGACAGGAAAAAGGCGCTATGACCACATCACCCCCGTCCTGTCGTCTCTCCACTGGCTGCCTGTCGTTTTTAGAATTCATTTTAAGATCTTATTGTTTGTTTTTAAATCTCTGAATGGGCTGGCACCATCATATTTATCCGATATGCTGGTTTTGCACACTCCAGTCAGAGCACTTAGGTCCGCTGACCAGGTGCTTTTAGACTGTCCCAGAACAAGACTGAAGACCAGAGGGGACAGAGCTTTCTCGGTGGCAGGTCCGAAGCTCTGGAACTCTCTCCCCCTGAACATTAGAGCAGCTTCCTCTATTGAGAGTTTTAAATCACTTTTAAAAACTCATCTCTTTGCACTGGCTTTTAACACAAGCTGAGCTGTGACATTTTGTGGTTGTATTGATTCGAGCAAAGCTTTTTATCTGTTGTATTTTTGTTGTTTTTGGCATATTCAATTTTATCTGGATATTTGTTATGCCTTCTTCTTATGTTGTTATTTATAATTGTACAGCACTTTGGGGCGGTAGTGACTGTTTGTAAATGTGCTATATAAATAAACTTTGACCTTGACAAGTTTAGACTCTCCTCGGCTTGTTTTTTTTTTTTGGATACAGCTGCAGCTTTTTACACACGCATTGGTACGTGGGCCACGTTACCAACTTTTAACTTCATTGTCATGTTTATTTAACATGTGCAGACAGCAAGATGTTCAAAATTGCTGCACTTCTCACACTATAAGACATTTTTAGTTCCAGACTGTTGTGTTATTGATGTGGGGTTGCACAAACGACACAAATAATCTCAGATTCGGTGTAATGATAACAAGATTATCAATATTCCAGTTAAAATCTGCAACTGGGAACCTAAACTGTAACTTGCAATATGAGATAATTTCCCTTTTACGCATTTTGACAAGTTTAAAAGAAAAAAATGCTTGCAACCCGTGCATGAACACGAGAGCCAAGTTGGACGTATAGATTTATCTACAATTTGAAAAGGACTATCATTTCTGAAATATGATGCATTTGATGTTGAATGTTGTGAATTGGGCAACTGGTCCTAATAATTGTGAGATGGCACTTTGTGCATGTCTGCCTCCTGTGCCCAGGTTTCCTCTGACACTCTCATTGGACACTGCTTACGTCTCGTCTCAGAGTCATTACCAGGGTGCTGTGATAATTACAGCTGTACATCTTGTTTTTGGCTACAATATCATTAGACATGTTTTGAAAACTGTCGTGGCCACACTGATGTGAGGTCTTGGAAAGCTTCCACTGCTGTGCCAGCGCTTGTGTTATCAGGTAAAGAAAATCAGGGGAATTCCCATGAGATTCAGAAAAATGTTGAATTGTTTTATCAGTGCAGGGGTTTCCAACCTGGGGTTTGGGATCATCTCTCAATTATAGGATTGTGATAATAAGATGATAAACTGGATTAGAAAGGAGGAAAAACAAAATAACCGCTAGACTAAACACTAGACTGCTGGCTGTTTTATGAAATACAGTATTTTGGACGTAATGGGAGGAGAACATATCAGTGTCACTTTGCTTTAGTGTAACATAGCAGCTCAGATTAGCTGATTATGCAAGTGTGAGCATGTAAACAACACAATCGGCTTACTCTCTGCTCTTATGCATTTATTTATTTTTGATAAGGCAGTAACATTTGTGGGTATTTATTTGATAGGACAGATTAATTCAGGAAAGTGGGAGAGTGAGAGGAGGATAACATGCAGCTAAGGGCCGCGTGTCGTGACGGAACCCACGGACGCTGCGGTGAGGACTGAGCCTCTGTACACAGGGCTCACACTCTACTAGGGGAGCTACTTAGGCGCATCCAGCAGACACATTTTAAAGGCTAGTCCATAAAGTCTTCATTCAGACCCTGCGGTTCCTCTGGCTTCATACTTTCATGATACCCGACAATGTTCTTGTCTCCCTGTGCCGAGTCCTCTTCTCTATCACGAAAAGAAGTGTAATCTTTTAACACACTTTTTTCTTTTATGATAAAGGACTTTTAAGTTTCAAGTTTAAAAAATGTCATGTTTCAGCCTTCCCTTCGTCCAGAGCAAGGGCCAAGCAACAACTCTACTTTTGCAGTAGGGCTGTAACGATTTGCAATATGTAACCAAAATCGCGAACCTGTGTCGCGGAGTGTGAAGGCAGAATCGCGACACACCCCTTCCAACTCCCAGAGTTATCAGTTCAGTAACAGCCCTATTACCAGACATTATTACTTTGCAGAAATTCCACATTATAGCAACCCCAACTGGGTATTTTCAGAAAAGCATCTGCCTTTTTCACCTGCGAAAAAAAGGCTTTGGTGGACACAGAATAACAGCACAGCGTATCTGGATTTCCATATCAGGGAGTCCAAGAAAAGTCTGTATTAAGAAATTCAAAATCCTCCAATCTGCGATATGGATGTTGGCCTTAAAAAATTCACAGGAAGATCAAATGGTCTGAAGACTGAATAACAGACTAACGATTTTCATAATTCTGTCTGAGCCAGCCATCCGTTACTGGCAACACACTGCGGGATAAAAACAGCTGTTGTGTTTGGAACTACTGTTCTCACACCATCACAAACAATTAACAGGTGCGCTTTTACAACATCAGTGTGTATTAGCTGAAGAACTAATGCAAAAGCTTGGTTTTACTTGGTCTCCTATGTTTTTAGAAAGCAAAAGGAAAGACAACAAAAAATACAAGAGAAAATCATTTTCATTTCTGCCAGACTAACATAAAATAACATTTAAATGTAGTGCAGTACGATTTTGGACAAAGATTCTTGTGATTTACTTCTCTGACTCACTTTATTTTGCATATGTTAACCACAGTTTAACAAACACAATTGTATTAGTATACAGCACCACATAGAACATTTAAACAAATGTGTTCTCCAGATCCTGTAATCACTTCTTCAGAACTATTGCAACATATTTCCACACAAAACCTCTGCATGCCAAAGAAATGCCCCAGTCATAATAAAAAGGAAAGCCACAGATGTGCTTGGTATGATAAATACAGGCAAAGCTCCTTTAACAATTGGCAGAGGTGTGAATAATCAAATGAATGAATAGGACAACCGAAGCCAGCGGGCTAACCAACTTGTACATGCAAGTAGTGCTGTTTCCACAGTTCACATAGCAACAAACCTTTTGTCTTTTTAAAGGCCTCCTAATAACAATAAAACCTCACCATTAATTTTGTTCACTGCTGTTGTATCTCTGACTTCCATTGCAACATTTGCAACACACAAAACAGTGTGTTCCACCCTATGAGGGTGCACATGTGTGTCAACACACTTTCCATAAAGGTTGAAGATCGGGGTTAGCCGTTGAAACGTTTGAAATAGCAGTACGTAAAATGACTAGCTTGGTTGATGGTTGATGTTAGCAGTAAACTGATTTTAGAAAAACTCAATTCTACTAAGTTACAAATTGATAACAACAAAAGAGCTATGATAAAATGATGCTCTAAGTGCTTTAAGAGAGTAGATTCAAATATGTCAACATTTTTCTGGGTAACAGATCTGATAAACTGGAACACTATGTAATACATAAAACACTATTTTTGAGATTTGTATCTAGAATGTTCATCTGAGAATGTTCAGCCATGACATCTCTGTAGCTTCACTACGTCAAGGTGGTTGAAATTTGCCAAAGCTGTTTCTTTGTTTTTTTTCGTCATTGTTTTATTTAAAATCTAGAACCTAACATTGCTAAACCGAAGCTCTCTGGTGAGACTTTGTTGATGATTGTCTTGCCGTGAACAATGGTTAACTAGATAAACTGCTAAATGCCGACAACATCTTATCCTTGAACCATCTGAAAAACAGCTCCAGTCCCACAAAAACACTTGGTCTGCGGTATAGGTTCTAAACAGGTCATACTCTCCTGCACAATCTAATCTCTTCAGAGAGATAGAGCTCCCTGCATTTACTCAGTGAGCGAGAGGGAAGTCTGCTCCTCCTCTGTGTCTTTGATCTCTCACTTCTCCGGGTGAGGAAAACTGTTTTGTTAGCAGCAGTCAGACGGCCTCCTCCATCCCGGCGACAGAGACAACTGATCCTCCTTGAATACATCACGCACAGTAAGGAAATTCTCCAGACAGTAAGTGGAGCCACTTTTGGGCCAGACACGTATAAAACAGGGCCTTTTTCCTTTCCTTTCTCTTTTTACAGACACTGACAATCTCAAGAGTTTAGACCTTTCCATCGCCTTGTCAGTGAGGGAAGCCAAGTGCAGCGAGTGGAAACCGGATCGAAGGAGGAGAGAGCATGAAAGGTCCTGTCGACTTGTGCGTGGCCTTGCCGGACACCCGCATAAAGAGTCCTTCACTTTCTCACACAGCGGAGACGAGGCCAGGGTTGGACACTGGAAGAGCATTTGAGGCAGCCAGTGGAAATCCAGTTGGAGGATATATCGGTGTGTGGAGGGTGTAATAAACTAGCTCCTACACTTACAGTACAAGTACATATTTGAGCACTCACACATTCACACACTACTGACTTGAAAGAGTTAAACTTTCAGTGCAGGGAAGTGACAGGAGAATGCCCCCCCCCCAACCCCCTTAAAGATTATGGCACTAAATAATGAAACAACAACCTTAGAAACTTCTCAAACCACTCTGGCAGCATAATCGAGAACCATACTTGTGAGACAGACAAGCATTTAAAGTAGGCTATATTTATCTATTTATTCACTTTAACTTTTGTAAAGTCTTTGCTATGTACTGTTTGTAATGTCTTGTCTCTTGTATTCTTTGTGAAACCAAAGAAAGGTTTTTACATCTGTGGACTATAAAGTTTTTTTATATTCATATTTGTATCCACTTCCATGGCTTTGATCTACAACTCGTAGTTACTCCACAAAATAGCTTAATGGTAAGAAAAGGAAATGGACCAATGGCCAATTTGTGGTTAATGCTGCAGGATTGGTCTGAGAAGTTTCTATGGACATTTTAATACTTTTGTTTTGGAATTCATTATAGCTGATTTCAATTGTCTGTCCTTAGCAAAGAGGTAAGAGACAAACTATTCAGAACCACTTTTCAAGCCTACGGGCCTTCAGTGGTGTATTCCTTTAACACAGGAAGTTAACACTTAGCTGTAGTCATCGTTGCTTAGCTTTCAACCATAAAACATCTAGCTTGTAGTAATTCTGTCTTTTTGATGCCTGCTAGCCTCAGTTTAACAGCCACAGCTGTCACTGCTGGCCGTTTGAAATCAAAACTGCTTAACTGAAAAGCAAAACAGCCTTATACAAGAGAATTATATAAGATAAGCTCTAATGTGCCCCAAAAGTGTCCTTTTGCACAAACTCTTTGTGACCTCATACACACTGTTGATCTGGACATACACTCTTATCTCCTGCCTGTGTTGGTTGGCAGTTCTCTCAGCCTGCACACATGCCTCGGAGCTCAGCCCGCTCAGCCCGCTCAGTCCTCCACAGCGATCTGCGCGGGCCACCCACCACACCGCCAAACAAACCTAACTCTGTCAGATGTTGGTAGCAGCGTGGCAGTTTCCTGCTTTGGGCTCCATGCAGCAAACCCACAGCCAATTATCTCAGCATGGGGAAGTAGACGTGTTTACTTGGTTTTTAAAGTAACGAAGAGTGTGTTCTCAGGATGAATAGTACCCTGAAAAAATGTTTTTGTTTACTCTTGGATCAAAAGGAAAGGAAGCTGAGGGACTGCAATGATGTTTTGGTAGGTTGGTACATTTGCAATATAGGACATGTGCATTTCGCTATTGTCTGCAAATCCCATGAAAATGCCAAAGATTCTATTAATAAGTACAGTATGAGCTGCCAAAGCCTGATCTTATTCCTCTTTGCCAAAGAGCTCCATTCTTTCCCAAAACTATTAAAATCCCAAATGAGACACCCTGTTACACAAGGTGAAATGTTCCGTCTTTACAAATAACACCGGCACTATATTTTATTTTGAGTCAATCTCACATACACTGCCCTGCTGCCATAAATACTCACCAGCGCCCAAAAATCCAATTTTACTTCTGTTTAAGTCATGTGTTTTTGTTAAATAGATTGGAAATGAAACTTATATTGCTTTTTTGCTTAGGGTTCTTCAGAAAGGCGTCATTTGATTCATTGTAATTATAGAAAATACTTCTTAGAGGTTACTGAATTTGTTTAATAGCCTTCTGGTTAGCTTAACAACAGCCTTCCTCTGTACTGTATGGTTGTCTGCCCACACAAGAAGAACAGTCAGATTAGGCCAAACATTTGACCAATCCAAAGATTCTGAGCTATAAATCTGTAATCTTATTAAGATGCTATTCATTCACCTTTAAGCCAAAGATGTCTATTACAAAAGATGATTCATGCTGTTCCTTAATGTGTGCTGTTTGTTTTCCTTTCTTCCATCCATCGTTGCTTGGTCCACACTATGTGCTCGGTAGACTTTGATGCAGCAGCTGTCTGTGATCCAAGGCATCCTCATCTGGTTACCTGAGGCTGTTTTTCTGGAGATGGGATCTACCAGATGGAGAGAGGGATGACATGAAGAAACGAGAGATTTCGGATGGAGGGCTGCGGAGGACTGGCAGCACTGCGTTACGTAACGTTGATAATATTTTCAAATAGTCTTTGTTCTTCATCAATATTTTTTAAAGGAATTCATTTTATGAATGTCATTTGTCAACTGTTGCTTATTGTAAAGGTACCCACAACAGTACACTGATCAATCATTTAGCTTGTCTTTAAGTTACACTTTAACCATTTATAAACTTAAGAATTAATAGATTTTTGGTTCATGAATATTATTCCACTTCTTAAGCAAAATAAATCATTTAAAACTCTTTGCAATATCTTTAAATACATTGTCATAAAGCTGTGAAATTCTCTTGAAAAGTTGACCTCAGACAGCAATGATATAATAATTCAATAAATGCTTGATAACACACTATAATGTAGTTGTCGTATGTACTGCCGTTGTCAAGAAATGTGTCCAGGAGATCCTGTAGACCCTGGTGTATGTTGAAAACAGAGTCATCATACATCATTAAAACAACACTTATGATTTACAAAACTTAAACGTTTCAACTAAATTTAGTCCAGTTTCATCTTTTCAAACTGAGACTTTGAAAAAAAAATTGAAAAGCAAAAGCCGTACGTCTTTGTTTCATGAAATTAATTTTACTTTCATATACATTACCTGTCAAAAGTTTGGGGTCACTTAAAAATTTCCACACCACTCCATTATAGACAGAATACCAGCTGATCTGAGTGGGGGGGCTGATCTTTAATGTAATCTCTACATTGCCCATTATCAGCAACCATTCATCCAATGTTCCAAAGGCTCATTCTGTTACTAATCTGATATCATTTAAAAAAACTAACTGAGGAAACATTGGAGAACCCTTTTGCAATTATGTAATCACGTAATGTAATCTGAAAACTGCTGCCCTGGTTAAAAAACAATGCAACTGATCTCAACTGGTATTCTGTCCACAATGGAGTGCAATGGAAATTTCGAAGTGACCCCAAACATTTGACCAGTAGTTTATATCCATTAAATCCTTAAACCCCAGCCACGTTTTGAGCACAACGCTAATAAATGTCCAACCAGGGGCCAGTAAAGATATAGCGATCTGCCTACAATACACACTGTAGGTCCGATGGGGAGTTGCCACCTTGCATATTTCTTGCTAGCTCTGGTGTCCATTTTTACAGTGTGATATGTTTACAATGTTTATAAAATGATGAATTTTTCTGATTGCAATACCAGAAAGTATGGAGTTTCACGATTTGAATCTTAAACTAGCATGTCAATTTTGTTGGGTTTAATTAGCTACTCACTACAGCAGTTTCACATTCACCCGTAGGGTCACAATAAATTTCAGGTTAGTGTTTTTAGAATGAAGACTATCATTTGTCAGACGGAGTGTCTGGAGTGCCACTGGAATAATGACAGCTATGCCTACAAGGACATTTTCTTTATTAATGTGAAGCATTTGTCAACATGTACAACTTCTCCTATGCAGATGTGTGAAGGGGTGTTAAGTGTATCAGTGAAATCAAGATATAATCATGGTGGCAATTAATCCCATTGACAAAATCTCTTTATCACTTAATACTGTAATGGCAGAGCTACAAAGTGTGCTGGTTTGGAGCGAAAGCTCCAATCATACAACCATCGCCAAAAGGCAGCAGAACAGTGGCATACAAAAGCCAGATGTGCAGGCACATCGCGTGGGATCTGCTCATTCAACAAACACTTTTGGAAAAGAAAGGCTAAATAACACATGGTATGTGAGTAGCTATGAACTAAAAAACAAGATTGTTCATTCTTTTCTTCCTCAGACTGTTTACGACATCTGTGAACATTTGACACAAAATGTAAATAAAATCCAGCATGAAAATATTTCATGACCTTGATACTTAATAATGGGTGTAATGACGTGCTTTTGAAAAAGAGTTTTGTCATCCTCGGGGTATTCAGAGCCATGGCATGGTAACGATACACAACACATTTTTATTTTAGTCCAGTTTAATTGTATTTGACAAAATATCTTTCAAACCCCAATCCAGGTACAAGTTATGGCAATTTCTTTTTGCATCTTGAGAGTCAATTGTATTCTTTAAATAATAAAGTCATGCCTCCCTCTCCAAGGTTTTTCTCCACAGTCTAGAGAAAAGTGACTTTTACCATACACCATAAACAGCATAAAGAGTGCAGAGAGTGGGAATAGGAGGTGCCAGGAACCATCAAATTAGGTGCAAATGGTCCAGAACCTTAAAAAGGAAAAACCCATTAAAGCTGTCCAACCTTTGGATGCAGTGGGAGGTGAATTTAAAAGGAAAGAAAAGCTGATGATCCGCAAATTTGCCAGAAATAAGTTTCCATATGGAAAAAAATCACATAACATGTCCATCTCTCTGTTTTTTCTATGATGCAAAGTGAAAATGACAGGGCCCCAGTGTCGCTCCAGGGGCCAGCCCATTCCCTTGTCTACTTGGACAAGAAAACTGATTAATAGAAGTGTGTGATCCCATTGGAAACATTAGTTAACATCAAGTCCTTGGCAGTGACCCGGGGTTCAAATCCAACCTACAGCCCTTTGCTGCGTGGCCTCCCCTCTCTGTTCCCCTTTTCCTGTCAATCCACTGTCTATATCTGTGGTGATAGACACTTTGAGAGCTGACAGAAAACAGAACAAGATAAAGAAAATATGAACAGTACACAAAAAGTATTGTTTTTCAATAGCAAAGTGCACAGATTAAAAAAAGAGAATGGGTTTGTAAATGCAAAGATAACAAAATAAAATAAAAACTGGAGAAATGAATGAATTTCCCTGAACATGCCAAATAAAAAAAAACAAAAACCCTGACTTTCTTTGATGTTTTAAAACCCAATGCAGCTACGTAACTGGGAACAATTTCATTTAAAAAGCGGGGGAACCAGGAAAACCGGCACAATTTTCCCTTCCCTTTCTTTTGCAAGGGAAAAGGGAGTCCCCAAAACCCGCCTATCGTTACGGGAAGCGTTTTTTCATCACCCAAACCCTCCATGTAGGGGCCTTTTTGCGCCCAAAGGAAAGGCAAAAAAAAAGGGCAAAGATTTAGGTTGCAGCTCAACTTGGGGGCGACGAGCAAACCGGGTTCCCTTTGATCCTAGTGTCCCAAAAGGGTATAAAAATGGCTCAAACCGGTTTGCTGAAATGTGATCCTTGCATTCTGTCCTTTGGTCGGGTTTTTTTCTGGAGCCAACACCCATCAAAAGGAGGGCAAAAAACTTTATTTTTTCCCAAAGATTTTTAAAATTTAAATTTCCCCTCACCATTCAAACCCACAGTAGGTCCATACCCAAAATCAATTTTTTTTGGTTACTGAAATTGTGCTTGTAATCTATGCTGAGTTTGCACATTTGTCAAACAAAGAGAAATGCAACACATTCCCATTCCTAAACTGGGATGATTCTAAAATGTTGGCCAAACAGAATCTGAAGATCTAAAATGAAATTTGTGAAATTTAGCAGAATATGTTTCTTTTTGTAGTGGAGATGTGTTAATGTTCTGAGTTAAAAAAAAACATTTTGCGGCTGTGTTTGCAGATTTAGGTCAGGCCCGCTTACTCACAGACGGTAATGAAAAGGTAAGTGGATATCTCAGCTGAGGAAGTTTTATAATACCGTAGTGGACGGATCAGTTAAAGTGCTGACGGTGCCTGTTGACTGTGTGCCTGTGTGGCTGTTTTTTGCAGAGGCAGCCTCCCTGGATCAAAGGCATACTTGTCCAATCTGGGCTGTAATACAGTGATTTTCTCCAGCTCCTGTGATGCATCAAGGTCCATTATGCAACAACACTTTAGACCGCTTAAGGGAGTTTCACCCAGTTTTGAGCCACAGCATCTTTACTTCCTTGGAGACTGTTTTCTATCTCATTTTTTTCCTAATGAACAGAAAAAGGCCAAGGTGTAGTTGGACATTCTTTAGACAAAATATTACGATCGTGGAAGCGGTATTAGGGTAAAAGGGTAAAAGATTAAGAGATTTAAGAACTTTTTATAATATTCAGACATGAAAACTGTACTCACTTTAAAAACCATGAGAACATTGGGCTGCATTCTATCACGTCATCACAGTTCTTGGACTAAATCTACTGAGCACATACTTGGGGCAAAGCTCCTCGGGTAAGCATCATCAGTATTGGTATGCCTTGACAAGGCAGTTATCCCACAGACACAATAATAACTTCAGAGCAATTAGGCTGCATCTGATAGTGAACAAGAATGCCTTATCAGTCTGTAAGTACTCTGGCCATGATCACGGAAGTATGCTTCCGTTTTGACTAAACGTCAGAGCCGCTGTGCTAAACAACTCATCTGTGGCCAACGGAAAAATGTATGGTTGCCAGACTCCTCCGTTAGATAACAGCTCGTCTATATGACCCCTTCGTCACAGTGCAGGCTTGGACCCAAGTGCAGGAAGACAAGGATTGTGCAGCAGTTTGAAAAAATAATTTAATGAGTGACTGACCAAATGGACTTACAAACATGTAAGCTGAGCAGGCAAGTAAATCCAGAAAAACAGAAACACAGACGGAACGGTTAAAAATACAGGAACACAAAAACACAATAAAACGCGGGACGGAACTCTTCACAAAAGACCGACGAATGACAATCAACCAAGAAAAGACACAGAAAGCACTAAATACACAAGTAAACAAGGGTTAACGAGGGACAGGTGACACAAGAGCTTGGAAATAGGTGAAAGACATCAGGGCTGGGCAGAGATCACAAAGGCGGGAAAACCAAAAGACAGGAAGTAAAACAAGACCACACATGGAGGAACAAAAGAGACAACAAAATAAAACAGGAAATGGAAAACCAACTTAAACACAGAAACTTGACATAGGGAAGAGACGTGACACCCTTATGATCCCTACAGTATACACATGGACACGATCCATGGTCTCTGGGGGACGCAATAACGGGGAAATGACACGCCACACGCCGGCAACAAACAATGGGACTCTTGGCCATATGCGGGACGGTTGTGGTTAGGAAAATAAGAACACGGAAAGGAACCGCCACACGGGGGGGGGAAGTCCTGTGTTGTGTTGAAAATCCTTGTCATGCGGATTTTCATCTTTTCAATACTACTCGCTACTGTAATCATGCTGTCATCACGAAAGATGTTTCCCATTTAAATACATTAGTTAAAAATTCGTACTCACCACCACGAAAAAAAACTAAAAAATTGTGTCCATGTACACGAATCAATAAATTACATTAAGTTACCCTCACCATTTCACAAACTGCCATGAGACTGGGCGGCACATTCACAGTGTGTTTATAGCACAAAGTACTAAGAAATCACAGCTTTTGGATCTTCTTACAGCCTCTGTGTAAAATTAGAATATATCTTCAACAAGCCTTGTCATTCACAACAATGCTGCTTTACCATACAACAAAAACAAGCTGGCAGAATCACACAAAACTCCTTTGAAGAGAGGCTACTAAAGTGGCTTTTAAGGTTCACCTTAATTTATTTGTGCAAATGAATTATTCCAAGTGTAGTTGACAAACAAGTCTGTGAACTGGTATTTTCGCATTGCCCAACCTTCCTCCACAGCGCGGCAGAGGAGGGTCAGGCTAGTCCACACAGCAATCCTGGATGGGAGAAAAATGTGCTCTGTTTTATTGTCTTTAAACCAATCACAATCGTCATGGGTGGTCCTATGCGCCGCACGGAGCAATGGCGCCTCTGTGAAGTATCTGGGGGAGGGAACATGTTTTGGTGGAACGTGTACGTTCAAAAGTGGATTCAACAGATAGTCTAGCTAGCTGTAATTCCCCTGCAGAGATCTGAGGAGCAGTTAACCATAGTCCTCAGAAATCCACCAGAGTTTAAAATTCCAACACAAAGAAAGTGGAAGGTAACAGACATCCGGCGGAATTTCCGGCGGCACCGGAGCAACAGTGAGCTGGCAACTACAGGGATCCAATCTCATTCACTTGACAGTGGTTGTTGAAGGAAAGAATGAGAGAAAAGGGGAAAGTGAAGAAGAAACCCAGGCATTCAGCAGAGTAGCAGCCAGATTGTAAATCACTTAATTGTAACCAGAATGAAGACGCTCGTTCTGCAACAGCATCACTGCTTTTCCACTGCAGCTTCAGCCGCCGGTAGTTAGTTCCACTTCAAAACACTACGGCGAGTTGATGGAGGAGAGCTGCGTCAAAATGAAGAGTTACCACGGAAAAATGTTTAAGAAATGTCAAGGTTTCACCTCTATTTCCATGAACCATGACATTCCAGATTTTACACTGTTTACACTTCATGTTTCCTCTAAATTTGTGGGCCCAGGTTAGAAAACTGACAGGTTAAAATTACAGACTAATCTGCGTCATGTTTTAGTTTAAAAGAGAAGTTTTGGCTGCATCTGCGAAACACAATAATGTTGTTGTTTGTTTATTGGCTCAAGTAGTGGGAAAGCACTGGGTAACATCAAGGGGAAGTCAGCGCTCAGATTCCAGTGCATTTCACTTGGTTGGGTGGTGACAACCCAGATGTAGTCAAACCCAAAGAAGGCTTAGCCGTGCACGGCTCCAGACAGAAGCTTGGAGTGGAACGCTGGATTGGGAAAGGTTCGATGATTGTGATGACGGTGATGACAGTGAGTCAGAGAGACAAAGACAGAGCCAGACAGTCTGAGCATCATCACGGGTGCATGACGCTTTTCATCTGCTGGAGATCCTTCGATATTCCCATGAGTATCAGTCTCACAGGGGGCGAAGCAGAAATTCAAGCAGATTATTTCTTCAGAGATTTTGAACGGAGGGAAAAAAAGGATGGGAAATCTTAAAACAAACCACAAATACTGTACATAAAATTGATTGTAGACCATCTAAAGAGGTTCATAATTGTATTTAGAGGTTGTACCAGACTAGGTTAACATGGTTTAATTATCCAAAAAACACCATATTGCTGCAGCTCCTCTTTTCACCCTGTGTGTTGAGCACTCTGTTTTAGCTACAGAGTGAAGCGTCACACTTCAGTTCCATCTTTGTTGGGAGTCGCACATGGGCATGACCCGTTTTATGGACTACAATCAGAAGCAGTCGGGTGGAGCCCTGACTGGCACGCAAGGGTGATCCGAAACAAACGCGCTTCAGCCGATAACCATGGCTACGGCTCAGCTGGACATGTTCGACCCGAGTCTGATCCTAAAACTCAGACAGAACAACCCAAACCAGCTTTGCAACCTAAACTGGAGCAAAAAGTTTCAGAGTGGTAAGCTGCCACACTAGCAGATAGGCGAGCATAAGCGAAGTAAAGTGACACAAAATGACGCATGTTTATCTCTGAAGTAAAGGCTGGACTACCAGAGTTTGAGACGTGAACATTGTTTTCTGTGGGCGATGGTAACTCCCCTTTGGTGTGGACTTTGGACTTTTCACCTTGTAAACATATTACATGCACAAAAAGATACATAATAAAGGGAAGGGAAAATGCCCAAAAGCCTTGTCTGAGCACTTTAATATTCATAGCAAATATGTCTGCTAAGTTGAACAGATGTCGGTCTGTTGTTTTCTATAAAATGTCAATCATAAATCAAAGCTGCCTGATGTGTGCATGTTAGGTTTACAATCCAAACCTTACAGGGAGGTGGAATCGTCTGTGTTTCAGCTTATTTGTTTGCTTTCAGAGGATTTAAATGCCATGTAGATTCGGGCTCAAAAGATATGAGTATGATTGTGTATTTGAAATGTGGAAAATAAAAACATTTTGAGGGTCAAAGAAAAACAAGACGTTACGTAACAGTACTTTCCACCTTCTGTTGCATGTTTTCAAAGCTGGTCATTCATGAACGTCCGCCGTGAGATGCTGGAAACATCCGCGGATTGCCAAGGACATTTTAGTGATAAAAGTGAACCAGGCCGGAACGGCTCCTTTAACTACGAAGAATCTCAGTCCTGACATAGCAGGATCAATCAATCTCCAGATGACTCGACTGTATAACCAGCGTGACTTGGGGGGCGGGGAAGGGGGATTTTTTTCATCTGAGAGGTGAACTACTGTAGCAAAACACATACAAACCATGGTTCTTACAACTGAATATAACAGTTTAGCATTTTTCTAGACAGGGTTTATAAAGTATAATGTAAGGGGGAAATTCGTTGTAGGGAATTGGTCGGGGGGGGGGGGGGGGGGGTGGAGGGGAAACACGGGACTTTCCCCCAAGCTTTTCCTTACCCCCCCAAATCCCCCCAAGCCCCCCTTTTTAAACAAGGGAGTGCGAATTGTTTTTGTTTCCTATCCAAAGGGAGGGTTGTTTGTTTGTTAGCCTGGCAAATTGGGTGGGATATAATTGATATAACTTAAATACAGACAAACCTTCTGCATAAAAACCCTAGAAAAAAAATCTCCTTTTTCCCCCCTTGCCAAAATGCTTTAAAAACTTACAAAGCCCCGAGGTGCTGGTACGGTTTGAGGCAAGGTTGTTAATGAAGTTTATAAAGACTTCATTTACTTTGCTCTCAAGGCAGTTTAAATATTCCTTCTTACTCATACTGTATAAGACACTGTTGTCTTTTACAGTAGAAAGACAAAAACAACACAGGACAACAATGTGACCACAATAACACAACTTTCTGAAGAGTCTTGTATCCACTTGTTGTTAATATGTTTCTCAACTCATTAGCCAGCTTGTACAGAGACGTTGGACAAGCGTATTATAGCCGGGTTCTGCTTCACACAAAATATTGACATTTCTAGTAAAAAACCTCAACGGCATGTTGTGTGGATCACTACATACGTCAAAATAAGGATAGCAAATTTAATCTAATCTTAATGTTCATTTTAGATTTTCTTTTTAGCTGCGTGCAAACAGTTTTCCATGAGCACCAAACCAGATTTAACGTGACCAACTACCCAGTGGACGTGAAACTGGCCATTGTATGGCTGTAACAGATGTTATATCTTTTTGTATGTAAAGTAAACCCAGGGACGCACTCCTTTGCTTTTGTCAGAAAGACCGATTAAAGGAATACATTCAACTGGATTTCCAACTTTGTTTATAACGCAGACAAAATAAAGTGCGCTTGCTCACCTTCGGCGGCACTCATGTAATGTACAGAGTTGTTAGGTAACAATAGTAATTGTGAGTGCCTTTGGATGACAATTTGTACAGTATGTTCAATGACTAGCCTAGATGGGATGCCTTCAGCTATCACAGCGTGCCAAGACATGGTGTTGGAGATTACCTGCCAGCTGCTTCACCTCTCATTACAGCCTTTCATCTCGCAGATGCTGGGGGGAGATATTAAATATGACAAATATGTTAACCCCTGGAGGTGTAGATTCTTCTCTGGTCTTAACTCCAACGATGATCACATCAACGTGTGACAAGCTTCACTTACGCCCTAAAGCAAGAGGAAACTCAAGACAAGCAAAGACAGGGAAAGTGTCTAATGATTTTTGGGTGAGAACTAGTTAAGGGCATGTTTGTTGTGGCATACTTCATCTGTGTGTGTGTGAGAGTAAAAGAGAGAGAGAGAGAGAGAGAGAGAGAGAGAGAGAGAGCAAAGCTGTCAATGGACATGACCTGACAAGCCTGAACTTCTCTTCTGTGACTACCTGAGCACAGACGTGGATTTATGCGTGACTATGTAGCCGTTTTATCTGACTAATGATTTTTCATTTATTTTTTTGCAGCTACTCGTCAATGCTTAGTTGCAATGTTTTGATTCGCTCAAAACAATAAAGCATAATGATGTGCTGACAACCAAGATGACTGTTGGAATAAAACAAACATGTTTTTCTGTATTTTGGATACCAACCTACCTCAGTGATACAGCCTTGTGGAATTTAAGTGCACATCACACCTCCAGCTGTTTGGATGTGGTCGGATTTTTAATGGAGAGGTTAAAAAAAGAAATTTCCAAAGAAGTTTGGGATCCTGATTGTTTGAGGTCACATCCTCCAGTAACAAGGGGCTTTAAAACTGGTTCAGACTTCCCATTGGATTTTATTATTATTCTTTAATAGTTTTTACCTAGACGCCTAAAATGTTTTATACCCTTGCAGAGGCATTTAAAAGGCTGTAGAAGGGATCCTGAGTTGCAGAGAAAGAAAATAACAAAGTACAAATACTACAAATAGTAGATTTTTTCCGATATTTTTATTTTACTTTACTGTTTATTTTTGTGCCGACTTTCTACTCCTTACATTTTACACAATTGGCTTGTTACTTTAGTGTTAAATAATTTCAGTGGAGTTACCGTTATTATTTTTCACGTCATCAATAGTGAATGTGCAGAGCCCTGAATTCAATCTAATTGGATGGGAATATAAATTGCAGTTGACACACCACTCTGACACAATTATCACATATGTGATGTTGTAGGCCTATTGGCAGACATCCATTTAAAATCCCATGGCATGAAAATTTCACTTTGTGAGGTTTTTTAACATTACTTTACAATACATGAGATCCCCCTGCCTGCCTATGGTCCCCCAGTGGCTAGAAATGGTGATAGGTGTGAACCGAGCCCTGGGCATCCCGCTCTGCCTTTGAGAAAATGAAAGCTCAGATGGTCCGATCTGGAATCTTGCTCCTTATGAGGTCATAAGGGACAAGGTTACCTTCCCTCCTTTCTCTGCTTTGCCCTCATAGAGAATTTGGCCCACCCATGAGAGAGAGATATCCCGGCTTTAAAATGAGCAAAGTGGCAATTGGTCAAGGCCACACCCCCACCCCCTCAAAAGCTACAAACTCAGAAATAGCACATCCTAAGTAAAGCTCATTGTGGGACTTGCTCTAGTGGCTGTAATTCTGCACCAAGGCGGATTTTTGGGAAAGAGACTTCAGATACAGTATTAGAGGACCACTAAGGTCTATATGAAAGAGACTTCAGATACAGTATTAGGGGACCACTAAGGTCTATATGAAAGAGACTTCAGATACAGTATTAGGGGACCACTAAGGTCTATACAAAAGAGACTTCAGATACAGTATTAGGGGACCACTAAGGTCTCTATAAAAGAGACTTCAGATACAGTATGAGGGGACCACTAAGGTCTATATAAAAGTATCCAAAGAGCACCATGTCAAGGGACCTTTAAAATGTAGTGAATGGTAAATAAAGAGACTTCCAATTCCACTGAAGTTTCTCAGTTTGTATCTGTACTTCTTCTTGAGTAAGGGAAGTGAGTACTTTTGCCATCTCTGCTGAGATGGAGCTTTTTGCTTTAGCAAGAAACATTGACTCCATTAGAATACAAACTCAATTTCAAAAAAAAAAATTAAAATTAGCCTATTCTCATCATTCTCATCTGAACTATTTGTTCAAAAAGCTACAAAGATATATGGACTGTAATTTGTAAGCATTCCACGTTTGTTGCTGTATGAATCATATTGACAGCCGTTAAGAACGCGGCCGGCCGCATAGGGAGGTGGTCGGGGGGGATGGGTGGGCGATAACACACAACACTTTCAAGCCAGAGAGCATAGTTTGCCTCCCGGGGAAAACAAAAGAATTTTACCCAGGAAATGGGTGTTCCTTGGGAATTTTAATTACATTATTCTAGGAAAATTAAGTAAAACCATACTATTCAGTCACTACTTGTAAAATGACACGTATTTCCCTCTTGTGCATTGTGTTCTGCCAGTTGTCTTGTAATGCAGCTTTCAACACAGTAATCGGAGCACTTAGTTTAATGTCTTTAAATAGCTCTAATCAAACAATCAGCACAATTTATTTATTGAAGCCAGTTTAGTTTCAGTATTGTACTGCTCACACAGGGAATACTCCCAATGCACTACTTGCTAAAATATTTAAAGCCCCACTCACTACTGTAAACTGCAGGAATGTGTTGGATGGCCTTCTTTGTCAACATAGAGACTTAAACACTGGCATATCTTCATATACAAAGCTATTTTAGATCTACTTTCATCCTACCTACTGACCAGTGTAAATAGTAGGGATTGACCAATATGGACTTTTTAGGGCCGATACAGATTTTTTTTTTTTCTCAGCCTTCGCCGATGACCGATACAGACTCCCGATTTTCTTGAGCCGATATTTGGAGCCAAAACTGCTTTAGCTCCCTCAATTTACATCATAAAAATGAATGGATTTGTTTTGTCAAAAACACAGATCAGTGTCACTTCTGCAATCATCTTACAATCATATTACCCAAATTATGTGTGCAATGTGCATCATGTGGCTGGGTGTACTGCATATGGTTAACTGTGCAAGGGTAAAAGGCTTTCATCAACATCTACAACACAGCCTTGATGATGCATTGCTTGCTGACGACATATAAGACAGATATAATCAGGTCATCACAAAATGTCCTTTGTCAACACATTTACATAATTTAAGTAAACAACAAACCTGAAAAGCCGATGCCGATACATGTAAAAACGCAAATATCCGCCCAATATATCAGCCAGCCGATAAAATCGGTCTATCACTAGTACATAGTACCAGTACTTACAATCTTCGTTCCCAGGATCCTTTCCTACTGTCAGTTCCAAAGGTTAGAACTGACCCGGGGAAAAGGCGTTTACATTGGCTGCTCCCTCTACTTGGAACATGTTACAGAAATCCATGAAATTTAATGAACCGGTCCCATTGGTCGCTTTTAAGAGAATGTTAATTGACTTGGAGGGAGCCACATCTGGCTGTAGATGTTTTGCCTAATGTATTCAGGATTGTTGTTGACTTTGAAAAAATTGCTGATTCAGTTGTTTTATATTTTTTAAGTTTTTGTGTATTGTGTGTGTGTGTGGTTGTATTGAAAAAAATCTCAAATTCTTTTTTTTTATCTCAATGAGTCTTTTCCTGGTTAAATTAAGGCAAAATTAAAAATATAAGAAATCGTACAGTTCATTGTAGTGTGGATAAAAATTGCAAATATTAATGAATATTACTCTAGCCTTAATGTGTTGACATTTATGATGTCATGGGGGGGGGGGGGGGGATGTTAGGGATTTTGAGCTGTTTTAGGCTCTGAAAAAAACCAGGATGTTCTGGTATCTTTGATACCTTGAGTTGTTGACATTGGTGGATATGTTGGCAGAGTTCTGCAGTTTGTGATGCAAAGTTAAAGATTTTAAAGCCTGTACAAAAACCCCAAATGATGTGAACGGAAATTCCCCCGTTGGGTAATTATACTATACTTGTGCTGGGATCATTTGTTTGTGGTTTTTTTCTTTATTTTTCTGTATCTTTCTGTGTTTCTCTGTGTTTCTCCATTTTGTGTCTACAGTAAATTGAATTTTTGGTTTGTATATTATCTGTTGTATGTTTATTGTTATCGGGCCCCCTCCGAAAGGTTTTTAGCAGCTTATATGGGGTTTTCCATTTCACACAGCCTTCATATGATCATTGTACCTTCTGAAATTGTGCTTAACAATACAATGACGTGTGAAATGAAACAAAATAAAATTGCAATTACATAACATTAAATAACAGCCACAATATACCAGAGTACCTTAGC
Source organism: Etheostoma spectabile (assembly GCF_008692095.1). Taxonomy (NCBI): domain Eukaryota; kingdom Metazoa; phylum Chordata; class Actinopteri; order Perciformes; family Percidae; genus Etheostoma; species Etheostoma spectabile. Next base: position 6,714,648 of record NC_045750.1, read on the forward strand.
GTGACTTCTTGTTATGTCAAATGTCCAGTATGGAAACATAGCGCAAAAAACAAAAGTTTGAATATCCACTTTATCTGCATGTCCATGTTAACCAACCATTCACTGAGTAATAATTGGACTATTTATACTTCTTGCGGGAAAACTACGAGAAACCAGTAATGTTAATATTTGTACGACAAACACACACATCTTGTCCACCCATGTCTGACACACACACATCCTGATAAGGTGCAAGCAGCCCTTCTCTTTCAATACACAGCCAAACACTGTTATGTCTGGCGTGTGTGTCTCAGGAGTGAGACAGGAATGCAGTCATGGGCTATTTTGAGTTTTTAAAGGAGCGCTGGGGTTTCGTGAGGTCTGACCTCTGACAAAATCCAACGTAACACTTCGTCAATATTTGGAGGCCCACTCTTCCTCTGACATTTGCCAAGTCTGACTGCCCGCACAATGTGAATCACACACTGCAAACATATGTAAAGAACATGCAACAGTCACAAACCTTGCACTTCCTAATCTAAACCCAAACTATAACCCACAGTATTTCTTCCAGAGAAACATAACTAAGACAGAAAAAAAGGAGGAAAGCCTAACAGTAGAAGTTTATAAAAGCATTCATCAGAAACAAATGTTCCTACACTAAAAACACATGTGTGTTTCTATGTGCAGCTTATGTGCTAACAAGCGCTCATTTAACTGTTTTACAGCCACCTAGAGAAGAAAGTTACTCTGGCTGTTCCTTGTGTCATGTCACTCTTTTGGCTCGAGGCTTTGTTTCGTTCAAATATCGAGTGTAGTTTTATTATCAAATGTTCTACAGTCATTGGAAAATGATCACTAATGAGCTACCATGGGACAGCAGAGGGCGTGGGCCCCCCGGCATCTCATCACCCTGGCACACTGCAGCCGTCATCATGCTGTCAAAAGCTGCTCTGCACTCATCAGTCATAAAATATAAAGACAGGACAGAGAAAATGGCAGCCTATTCTGATGCATGATTTAGTCCTGGCTTCTGTGCCTGCCCGGAGAAATTCCGTTGATTTACGTGGGAAAACCCACAATAACGAGGCGTGATTGCAGAATTTATGATTATTGGATTTCGGTTTCAACCCAACACATACTAACCTTTGGCCTCTTTAAAGTTCAAGTCACGAAGGAAGGAATCTGAGCAGCCATTAACGTAACCTCAAACAGTTTTGACTTAAGAGTTTTTATCTCCATTCATATGCCCAACTAGGAGTCAAAGAGGACAAGACTCTAGTGGTGAAGTTGTTAAGTCAATATTTAAAAAAACATTTCAGAATGCTTTTCCTCGACTATCCATCTTAGGCCATGATAGGACTTTCTTTTTCTTTTTTTTTTAACAGATCCGCAGCTGTTTTGTCAGTTATTTATTTCGGTTTTGTTACAACACATACTTGTTATCTCCTTTAAACTGCGCTCCACAGCTGTACTTTGAATCTAGGACATCTCAGGCCGAGTTGCCGGAATTTGGTATTTGCTTGTTACATAATGAAAAACTAGTCCTTGGAATTGAGGAAAAAAAGGGGCAATTTTATATCTAACTATCTAACTATTTTATGATGTTCTATGCAGACGCTACACACACGTTTTATTGCAGCTTGCTTATGTCCTTACTTTATTCTCTATACACTTTTTATTTGTTTGGAGTATGATCCCAATATGTGCCTTTTAGTTTTGTTTTATTATGCTTTGTTTTGTATATAGTAGATGCTCCTACTGAATACTGTAATTTTTGAAGACATAATTCAACATTTTGGGAACAGTGTATTTGGTTTAATGCCAAGAGTTAGATAATAAGATTAATATCATTCATGTCAGATTGATAAATATACATCTACAGGAAACGGCAGGTGAGCTTAGCTCAAAATAATGCAACCCAGTCTCATGGCAGTGGATTCACCCCGGAGACCGGGGATCGCGTCCTGTGTGTGGCATTTTCTTTCCACATTCTTCTTCTAACCCCCAACCGTCCCGTTGTTGTCGCCGTCTCCTGTTGGTGACGGTTCCTCTCCCCGTTGTTGCGTCCCCCAGAGACAGCAGATTGTGTCCCGGCGGCCGTTGTTGTCCCTCAGGGCAGGCTGCTGCAGCCCAGTCCCATGGCAGTTCGTGACATAGTCAAGTTCCCATTTTGTGGTGACTACCATAAAATAAAAGAGAAAATCGTCTCCCTGTTGACAAATCAATAGATAAAAAAAGACCATTTAACACACTGCTGTGAGACCGGGCGAAATAATGACTGGGGACAGCTATCCTGGCTCTGTCCAAAGGTTGCACAATCTGCCTAGCAGCACATCTAAAGCTCACTGATTGACACATTATCTAGTTTGATTAATTTGTACATAACAGAAGTGTAAGAAAAAGGATCTGTGTTTTTTTGGGTGGACAGTAAGACAGAAGTCACTGCTCCTGGCAAAGAAGTCGTCTAGTTTTTTTGTGTTTACCCTTTCTTACCTTTGGACAAAGACAGCTTACCTGTTTCCAGTCTTTATGCTAAACTAAACTGTTCCTTCTATAGAAAGCTCTTGGAAATGATCACAAAACAAACAATTTTGTGTGTGTTTTGTAACCACATTATCTGTTTTAGGAAAGGCACACGATTTTTGTCCAAATTTCTTTTCTTTTTGCATTTGTCTAGCCTTTGTTATCTAGCTGACACTAATTAGCCGAGCTTGTAAATTAGCGCCAAACTCTTGAGTTGTATAAGAATAAGAGTAATGTACCTCACCCCTTACCCTTTTTCAAAAATCCTTACTCCTTGCTAGTAAAACAGCTGCGCTTTGAATTTGAGCACAAAAAAGTGTAGTACCAGATCACAGTCTTGGATAACGAATACTAAGAAAAAACAAGATCTATTTTAGAATACATAAAGGATGAGACCTCAGATTGTCCTCTGGTTTGCTTTAGACGTGCTTCTGGTTTGATTGAGGCTGCTGGATGGGGAATGAATTGGCCTTTTGGCTGCTCTGAACGTTTGATAATGAGCTTGCTGCTCTCAGCTTTCCGGGTTCAGAACAGTCAGTGAAACCCCAGTGGCTTATCACGGCAGGCCATGGAAAACACAGCAAGATAGAAAATAAGCCAAGGTTTACCTCTATTTTTCTATCAATCTGTGTTTAAATGTACCCATTGCAATGCATTTAGTCATACTGCATGTGCATGTGGATATGCATAATGCTTGTTGTTTTAATATAATATTCTAGTAAGCCCATGAAGTGTGTCAATCTCTCTGCGGTAAGCAATTGTGTAACATTTTGGCGTACGAGGAAGGGAAAAGAAGAGCAGCAAATCTGATTCTATCTAAACTCAAATGCTTGAAAAACACTTTGATGTACAAATATTTGGATAGCTGCATTCAAGCAGAAGAAACTCAAGGAGTGACCTCTCGCAAAGTTACACAAAAATGGGCTGATCAGTTCACTCGGTTACTGAAAGCTCCAACAGCTAAAACAAACTCTCCACCCACCTTCACTGCAGGAAAATATATAAATACCATCAGTCTTGACATACACAGTCACCTGCCTCATATCACACTGGGACAGCGTACAATGTAACCAGTAGTGTGAAACATAAGTGAAAGTCACAGAGGAATGCCAACAATGCAAATACAAACATGGATCATGTTACGTTGAGTGGCTTACAAGGACTACCTCTCTGCACCAAGGTTTTTGTGAAATAACTATTTTAGATTAAATTCCTGTAGCCACGAGTGCTCAAAGTTCAATATTTTCAAATACATACTGTAGGATATTCAATAGTAATGAGTAGCCTGTAGCAATTCTCTTAAAATGTGTGCCATTCACTAAAGTGTCTTGGTGGCTTGAAACAAAAAAACTTAGCTATCATTAAATGGATAAATAATTTGTCATATTTAATTCCAACAAATACTGAGGTCCTTTGACACCCCGTACAGACCATAAAAGTAGCTAAAGTTACCATGTGGAGTGGTGTACCCACAAAGGCAGTGACAAAGACTGCTAGCAAGAAAACACTGATGTAAAATTGCAAGATAAAAAATAAAGTTTTTTTGAGGAAGAAATTCAACCTCGTTTTTTTTAAAGTCAAGGATACATATGAAACATGTTGGTAAGAAACGCTGAATACAAGCATGACAGACTAATGGGACAGTGATGAATCCTAATGTAGCAAGTGTATGGGATTATGTAGAAAACAATGGTTGTGGGGTTTGCCCCAAGGTGTAAACTGAAGTAACAATATGAATGAAAAGCACAAGGATATGTTAACATCAGTTAATATTAAAATGAATATAACTGATTATTGTGGCTACTTGAGGCAGGAGAACTTCATACAGTAAAGTCCTGATGTATTATCACCTTCTAAGATGAAGTTATGCATCAGCCAAAATATCCAGCAGACTTTGAGCAACATTAGCATTTGTTTGAAGCTGTGTTTCCGGGCCCATGGGACTGACATAAGTCGGATATTCACTCTCTAGTTCTTCATCTTGCTTGCTAATGCTTGGTCGGTCTGGTGTCAGGTGCTAGAAGCAGCTGCCTGGTGCTGCTTGGAATGGGGTTGATGAGTTTAACCCTTGTGTTGTCTTCCCGTCAACCATGAAAAAACATATATGTTTTGGTTACTTTTTTTCAACAATGTTAGCGCTTTTTCCCACATTTCACATCACTTTTAAAAAAAAAATTTCAAAGGTTTTTTGACATTTTTAATGTTGACATATGAGGGTTAATAAGAGAGCTGATGAGCTAAAAGTTGCTACAATACTCCACTGAGCCGCAGAGTTTAACTCTGAATGAAGTCATTTGCTTAGTTCTTGATGTTTAACAAAAGTGTTTGTCACCGCAGAGCAAAGCAGACGGGCTGTGGTCTTGAGGAAGTGTTGTCTGTCTGAGGGCTGCGAGGAGACATCCTCTCCTCCACCCCTCAGGTTGTCCGGTACATGATGTTTCCTCCAGCATCTGCTCCCCATTCCCAAGTCCCCGGCACAGGGCCTCTCAGTGGAAGGGAAAGTCACATTTTGTGTGAGCCTGTCTTGGAGCAAGAAGCTTTGCAGAGATATAACTTTGAAAAGGGCAGGAAACAGAACAAAAAGATTTAAGGTGATCATTGAAGTTGGTCCTGCAGCAGATTGAAACAGATAACAATCTGCCCAAAGGAAGAAAATGTGAAAGCTTCTAGTTTAATGGTGGCTTTGTCCCATCTCAGGATCAGTCATGAAGGAATCCACAGGATTTACCAGGAAGTTAATTTGTAGTACAGACCTTATGCTTGGCATTGCTATGTCTCATTAAATTTCTGTACTGATGTGGTTCATGTCAGTTGCAACACAACAATGGGATCAAGAAGAAAAAAACAATTCAGTTGGACAAATATGTATAACGCTGGGTACCAAATCATCAACAAACAGATAACATGCACATAAAACTGATGTTAGGAAGTCAAGACAAGACTTGCCGAGCATTAGTGCAAAAACAATATCAACACTTATGGCTCAAAGAGGCCGGCAGTTATGCAATCTTTCCAGCATGGGAAAATACACAGTCATCATGTTTTATTTTGTAGTCAACTGTCTTATTCACAATAAATATGTGCCTGTTGCTTGTTAATGCAGGCCGGGGCCCCATTCAGTCCTCATTTTAAAAAAGCACAATACAGTTTGAATTGATGTTGAAGAGATGTGGAATCCATAATTCACAAAATGTCTCAGAGCGCCACATATTGATGCTACAGTATATTTAACCCTTGTGTTGTCTTCCCCTCAACTATGACAAAAAAAAACCTGTTTAGGTCACTTTTTAACATTATTATCACTATTTCCGACATTCTTTCAATGTTGTGGGTGCTGTTTTTTGATATTTTTAACGTTGGTATTTTCAGCGCTCATTTCGTCGGCCCATTTGTTGTGACCAAAACATTTTTTTTTCACTGAAAACGGGTAAAATTTGACACAAGGACAACACAAGGGTTAAACAATTCTTTCAATATGCATATTTGCTGATCTTAACATCAATATGTTTACAGGGTGTTCTGCATGTAAAAGTACAATACTGAGTGGCCTGATCTCTTCTCAGAAAAACAAAACCCAGCCTGCTTCATTAGTTCACAACTGTGTCATAAAGTCAGATTGGCCCTTGGACACTGACCTGTTACTGTCACTCACACCCACCTGCAAACACGAAGATTTAAACTCAATTTAGTAGAATCATTTTGGGGTTATGATGCAAGGGGAGACACTCTTTGACATTATGAGTCTGCAGTATCTTGGATTGGATATGATACAGGAGAGGTTGATTCCAAACTACCTTGCAGCGAGATGTAATACGTGTGCACACACACACACACACACACACACACACACACACACACACACACACACAACACACACACACACACACACACACACACAACACACACACAACCACACACACACCACACACACACACACACACACACGATATGTGGTACCTCCTCAGTTCTCAATGATTCCTGTGTTTACACTAACGAGACGGGGATCTGGTTTATCTCAGAAGGGTGTCCCCTAAACCTCAACTCATTCCTTGTTTCCTTGTGATAGACAACACAACAATCACCTTCTTACTGCAGATGAATTAAGATGTTTTTTTCACTTAACACTTTAGTGAATAATAGTATACTGTTTATTGTGTGAGGTTATTATCCAATGTGCATACATGCATACATGCATTGCACAAATCAGGTATAGAGTGTTCACACGTTGCTGTATGCATACATTTGGACACAGTAACATTTGAACACTCCATACCTGATTTGTGCAATGCTTTAAAGCCATTTCTTTATTGGCAGAGGATTAAATGAATCATTTAATGGAGGACTTGGCTAAGTTTTTTACATCTGGCATTGGATCATTCCTTATAGATGGAAAAAATAAGGTTTCTCATGGAGAGGTTTTCAAACTTTGAGCCCGGTTTATATCATGAGTGAAAGTAAATTCTCCAACATCAGGATTTTAGCCATCTGCAGGCTGGTTTGGAAATTACTTGTAGCATGTTGACAGATGTCCTTAAGAGATTGAATGATGTTACAAGATGGCACAACGGCCGCTTTAGAAATCAAAGCAGGCCAAAAGTTGAGTTGTACTGTATGTCTCGTTTGAAGCTGTAGCTCAAGGATCAAGGTTACTTCAAGAGGATGACACAATACAGACGCAGTTACGCAAGTCATTTAATAAAAAGTGAAATAGGTTTTTATCTATTTTTTCAATGGCTGGCATTCCTGGGCTGTTGAAAGTTATCATTGGGTTCGGTTTCTGCCAGCAAGAAAATCAGTACTGAAAAGCCAAAAAAGTACCTACAGTACTACAGTTATTCTGCCTAACGGTACAATAATAAAGCCAGACACTAACTCTTGGCTGCAATGGAAACTGTGGAATGAAAAATAAATGTGCCACTTAATCTACAGAGAAAAGCTTCCTGTGAGGAATCTTCTGATTATTGATCTGAAATAGATAGGTGAGATATCTCGTTTCGCGCTCCAACATTATGGAACAGTCTTCCAGTGGATATTAGACATTAGGCATGTTCAATTGGGGTCTTTAAATCGAAGCTTTAGACTCACTTATTCACTGCTGCGTATGAGTCCTAAATGCTTATTTATCTTTGATGTATTTGTATAGTGTTATTTACTTTTTACTGTCTCGATTTTCATTTTTTTGAACTGTTTGAATTTAAAGTGTATTCTTACTGTAAAGCACTTTGATGGAAAGCGCTCTATAAATAAATGTATTATTATAATTATTATTATTGATGCTGAGAATTCATTTTCATTTACTATGGTTTAGAATGGGATTTTATTGAGAATAGTATTCCCATTAGTGGTTGTAGACAAAAAAATTTACATAGCCTTTTTACATGAATACTCAATTCCTATTGGTCAGCGGTGGCATGCTCTGTCCAAGTATCCAAGACATTTGTTCCACAAAAAAGTGTTACAGAGTCCATGGTAGAACTTCAGATATTACCACAAAGTAATAAAATACAGGTGGCAGGGCACCTTTCAAGAAGCCTGCATCATACTGTCACGGCATAATTCGCAATAATGACCTGTTCACTCTACATTATCGCTTACGTGAGGAATGAATTCATAAGTGCATTTTGGTTATTTATTATCGCTACTGTAAAAACAACGTGCCCTGTCCCAATCAAAGCATTTCAAGAATTATATCACGAGGTGGAAATTCCCATGCTGCTAGTTTCTGAGTAGGCGGCATTTCAGCTCGAGTTGTACACAATCACTTCCGTATTGAGGTTTATCCTGGATAATCTTTCTGAGGAATTCATAAAGTTTCCTTCAGGCAAAACTATGACAAGGCAGTGGTTTTTAGACAGAACAGCTCCCGGACATCAACGTAAAAGAAATATCATCATCATTTGTTGCTAGAGTAGAAAATAATTGAAATTTACTGGGTACTCTCAAATTGTATCTTAAAAGACAAAACAGTATTAAAAAAAAGAAAAAAAGGAACGTTATATAACACCTGCCTGATACTGAAGCTGGCCTCAGTGACTGCCACGACATGTTTTATGATTTGACCAAATATATCATCAACTCAATAAGTGTCATTCTGTAGTTTTCTGTTACATTCTCATTTTAATATGCATTGCTCAATTATACAATAAAATTACTAACTTGAAGAGATGAAAGGGAAATAGTTCTACTGAGTGTAAATCCCTCAAGAGTTTGAGCAACACCAGCTCCGATAGATAGATAGATAGATAGATAAGTGAAGGCTGACAAATTTATTCTTTTTTTAAACTGCATATTTGATTACAAAACAGCACCTCTCCAAAGGAGTTCGTGAGGATTCTTAAAAGTCTTATCATGCCTCCTTGTGTCTTCCATTATCCTCAGATTGTTTTAAAATTATTCTGTGAACTTGGAGGCAGTGGACAGGCGGGAGCGAACGCCACTCGGTAACTGCTCCAACACTGGGAGCTGTTTTGGTTTTGATGGAATCACACTGGGAGTGTTGAAAAGCACACATTCCACCACATTTCTTCGTCTGCAGCCTAATCGGAGGGTTGCTGTGATTTGTTCTGTGCCTGGTGTTATTAGCTTTATCTGCAGAGGCCTGCCACTAAAATATGCTGCTCCTCTGTGCTTCCAAGACCTCATTTGGAGATACAGTACGATCTAGGCTTAACCCTGTATACACCTTGAACATCATACCAACAACAGGGCATGTGAGGCTTATGAGTGGCTAACTGCGGACAAGGTTATTTTCCCTGCTGTACAATTATGTTAAAGCCCACTGGCTGTCGTAAAGCCTTTTATAAGATGCAATGGATTTCTTCTGCAGTAGCAGCAGAGGCAAGTCCTTTAGTAAAGTGCATAATGGTGTGAAATGAAGGACTATGAATACATTTACAGTGCAATAAAGTTACAGGTGGTTTATTTAAATGCTCTAACAGCTGGTTTGTTTGTAGGACTGCTCTCCTCTACGACCTATTTACTTCAACACACACTAATACCAACTCCCAGTGGCCTTAAACTTTACTAAGCTGCTAGAGATGCCCTTTAACGGTTGCACAATAAACTTCCAGCAGCCCTTTGACCTCGCAATCCAGATAATCTGTTAAAGCTACTTCAATGCGGATTAAGGGAAACTTGCAACACTTGTCTGGTTAACAGATGTTTATTTGGGGAAAATGTTTTAATCATCTTGTATTTTTGTTTTTCACACCATGAGTCACATGCAAACCTCAGCCTACAGTATGTTATGTTCGTCTTTGATGAGCTGTTGTTAAAAGGAAGATGAAAGAGTTACAAGGAAATGGCAAGGCAAATAATTCTGATGTGGTTAAATATTTGTGTTCTGAGTTGGTGCAACCGCCGGAGAATCATGGGAGGTTGTAACAGCTAAGTGCTTTCAATTACAGTAAATGGGAGACAAAGGAGACAGCGTGAGCACTGAAGCAACGTGCTGTCTTTCACGGCGTTTAGGGGTGAGGACGAAGAACGCTGTTGCATCTTGTTTAGTTCACATTAAATAATTGCACCATACTCACCCAAACCAGCACAACAGTTCTGATAGGTTTTCTCACACAGTGCAACATGCAACACTAACATCAGCAAGTTTCTCCCACTGTAATCTGAAATGGTCAATCTATGCAAGACAAAACAGTTAGTATTTGGAAGTTGGTTGTTTTAGTTTCAGCAATGGTGAGAGAACAAAGGAGGCTTTGCTTAGCACTTGTGGAATTTATTAAAAGTGGGCAATGATAGTGAAGCTTTCTGGCTAACGGGCAACTATGATATGATATTAAAAGGCAGCAAATCTGGTGTAGCAGATCGATGTAATACAACGGGTCTGTTCATGATCTAAATGTGTTTTGAATAATGTGGTTAATTAAAAGGACTCTAACAGGCGGACTATATGTGTCTTTGTATTGATAAAGGTCGTGCAGTCTTTTTCTGGTTTGGTTAAGGTTCAGTGGATGTACTGCCGGTCAGTCGAGCTTGTTTTCAGCCACATTTCTTCTCGGGGACAAATGGAATGTGTACAAGGAGATCAACACGCCAAATGAATAAACCAATTGACACTGTGACAGTCTCTTTTTATTACATCTGTTGTGCCTTTCCTTTGCAGCAAATTTGCAAGATTTGGTCATTGTTTTCCTGGTGCAAACATGTAGCAGCATCCTTTTTTGGGACTAGAATCAGTGAATTAGTGATTATACAAAGTATGGTTTTAATTTAAGAAACAATATTGTTAAAACATGGAGCAACCAATGGTCTCTTTAGTCTCTCAGTTAACAGCAGCTATCACAACGCACCTCAACTTCATAACGGAAGTTTAAAAGAGACTAAAAGGCGACAGACTTGCTAGCTGCTCCGTGAGGCTCTGCTAGCTAAATGCCATCATCAGCATGTCAATATGCTTACAATGACAATGTTAGTGGGGTGCAATACTGCAATATTTGGTATCGATCTGATACCAAGTAAATACAGGGCCAATATCATCAATACCAATACAATATGACATCGATACGTTTTCATAATTAAGGAGGATGAATTTTCATGACCTTTAGCTTAAATGTTTTTGTGATTTTACATTTAGATTATTCATAAGTAAAAACCATGTGCAGAATTTTCATATGCTCGTATACATTTGTTGTGTTACCACTGTATCTAAGCTATACAGCTTGCCATTGCTTCATCTTTGGCCTGAAAATACAGCCACACATCGCTCCTCTTCCTCTCTGCCAGTCTTCTGTCACATCTCTGTCGTGTGTGTGTGTGTGTGTGTGTGTGTGTGTGTGTGTGTGTGTGTGTTCCTGCTCCGCGCTGTGACAGGACTTGATCACTTTAAAGCAACGACACTTACAGACAGCCAGGTTGCCTCTTTGATGAAACCGCAGCGGTGCATAATGGAGGGAAACTGAAACTAAAGTATCAATCTTATTACCCTGGTATAGATTAATGTCAACACCAATGTTGGCATCGATATTATCGATATTATCAATGTCACTACTAATGCTAATGTGGTGATGCCACGTTCCCCATTAGTGTGTTAGCATGCTAACATTTGCTAATAAGCACAAAGTATAGTAGAGACTGATGTAAATGTTATTAGCTTGGTAGGTTTTGGTCGTAAACCAAAGAAAAACTAGAGGACATTACATTGGGGTCACCAGATTTTATGGCAATCTATCCAATAGTTTTTGAGATATTTCAGTTTGCACTAGTCATGCATCTGTGGCCGATATATATTATTGGGTTAAATATGTTGGCAAGAAACCCTGTGTTTATTGCAAGAACATTTAATTATTGTTAATGTTCCGATAATGGAATTTGCTCAAAGTTAGAAAATGCAGAGCCTGGCTACAGACTAGGATTCCATTCATTCTGCAGTTTTTTTTTTGTGTGCCTTTCTGCTTCTCTCTGTTCTGTTTTGCGGCCTTTTTGCACAAGGACGGGAGGAGGAGGAATGATGCCACAGGGCTGTTAGCCAGTTTGTTGTAAAAGGCCGGCACCCTTTCTAAACAATAGCTTATGGTGACGTTAAATCAAACATATGTATTTTTGTCCTGATAGATCTTGTAGTCTATGCATGATGCTTGTCAAAGTGGAGAAAAGAGAATGTATTTTCCTCTTCACATTTTTTGCTTTGTAAAATTCATCCTTGAATCCTTGAATCCTTGAATCCTTGTTTTAGTTGTGATTACAAGACATCCGTCCAGCTGCTTGCAAAACTTGCTCAATTCCAAAAATGTAACACTTAACTGCACGTTGTCATACAGTATCTACTTTGGACACACATACAAAAATGTATTCGGCATTTATCCATCTTGATCATAGGATATCACACATCATTTTATTGACTTGTGAAATAAATGTAAAACAATATTTTTCTTCCAAGGATTGAGTGAAGGAGCAAGCCCACTGTTTGAATTCCAATCTGAATAAAAGGCAGCCACTTACTGTAGCTTTGGGAATGCCATTAATTTCCTGCCAGTGTTATCGGATTCTGTCAGATTTCTGTTCTGGAGTGTATAGTTTGGCGGAAGACCACTGAGATGATGGAGGGCAGCCGCTCACCCTCAAAGTCTCTTATTTCTCATCAGAGAGCAGCAGCAGGAGGATGACAGATACTCTCACATGGCTAATAAAACAGTTGGAAAGCACTCGATTTTCCTGCTACTGATTCTTGTGAATGGAGGGATCCAACTGAGGCGTCAGACTGTTTGGTCTGTGGTACACCGCGGCTGACAGGAATAGGACTTGTATAGATATATACTGTTATAAAGTCTCGGGATATATTTTTCAGTCCATGCAGCATATGTGTAGTTAAATACTATTATTGTCAACGTTTTCTGATGGAAAACACACTGTCCTCATTCATAAAAAAGATCCCATAATCACTTCTAGCTGGTAGGGAGGATGTTACTCATCCTCACTTACCCATTTCTAAAGAGAAGAAAAAAGAAGCACGAGCATTACATCCTAGATAATAATGTTGTGGTAAAACTCCGGATGGGCAATATGAACAAAATGAATGTTGGGATAATAATCAAAGTATTGTGTCAAAGCTGGTATGTCAGGATATTGACATGAGTATTCAAAATCACAATGAAACAGGACCCCAGAAAGTGTGACATGTCTTTGAAGCCAGTTTGATAAAGCAGCCAAACAGCGGAATTACAACTGCTGTGTCCGTCACGGGATGACCTTTGGCCCAAAAATACTTTTTCCCATTGAGTTACATGGCGGAAGACACGTCTGTAAATCAGTGGATACATTTTTTATGAGCGTCACAACCCTGGCAAAACTACTTGTTTCACTAACAACATTTTTCAACCATTTGGTCTAATAACATTAAATCCACATTCAAGTTAACAAAAGTCTGGACAAGAAATTGCCAGCTCGGCCGGCAGAAGTGTCTAATGCACCTGCTCTATGGGCCCCATAGTGCGGAAGCAGCGCTAATCATCTAGGCAATATACATAGAAGTTTAACTTTTTTGGCTTCATGCACCACTCAGCAACTCTCATAGGAACAAACAGGGCTCAAGGTTTGACTACACATCCATGGAGTAAAATCATCTTCATCACTTTGGCTGTTTTATAAGAGCAAAATATTATTACAACTATATCATGGTACTACTGTGTATTATTATTAATAATTTACAAAGGTACAAACGTTTCTTGCAGTCTTTTCACACTATTTGGCTGATTGACAGTTGGTGGCAGTAACAGACCACGAAATGTGGCAATGTGCCAATAAAGGCATTGAAGAAGAAGACTATTAGCCAGCAAACAAACATTACGTAAACAATGCTAGTTCCAAAATATATGCTAAATATATTCCTTTTCTTTAGAAAAAAACTTGACAGGACCCTAAAGGAAGTGTGGAAGGTGTAAATCTGTTTGACAGAGATAATTATGTCAAAGAAAACATTAATACACACACACACACACACAGATTCAAACTTGTGACTATTTGTGTGTTCAGACCCAGCAACTCAAACTACATACTCATATTCATCAATTGATTCTAGTCTTATTGAGTCTGTTGGTATATTTAACAAGTTGTTCTGGTAAAATAGAACCATACAGTCTACACACAGATGTTATTGGCGCGCACACACATATTTACACACACATTTTTCTGTGACACAAACACTTTCAGACAACCATCTCACAGCTGAACTCCTGTTCCAAACACATCCTCCGTCCCGTCACAACAAGCCTACTTCAATCAGCTCACATTTATTTGCTTCCTTTGCTTCTCAATGGGCCTTTATGGACCATTTTCTTCACACAAAACCCACCTTTGTCCACCACAGCCTCTTTCTTGAAGAGTCAATCTACATTTTTTTGGCAAAGAAAGCTTTTGATGTGTGGATGTTTCCACTGGAATCCAAGTGGTTCACGGGAAGCCAAACAACTCTTCATGCGAGCGGGGGTCACAGGTCTTCTGCTGTTTTGTATATTATGTAATTCAGCCTGTCATCTGGGGGAAAATGTAATAAACTAAACAAAAGTTAGACAACATACAGTATGTTTAATCCAGGCGTCGTCGCCAACCACCGACACCGGGGAATAGAAAAATAGTAACGCAGCTATTCACGAAGGGCTTCTACCTGTTATGTTTGATACAGCAAGCAAACAACAAGAACATTAGGGACTAGCCAGACCACCATTCCCCATTTAGTTCAAAGGCAAAAGAAACATTTTTCCTCCCTCTGCTGTGGGACCCACCACAGGTAAAAACGGTTAATATTATGTGCGCATGAAAATTAAGAGACTGTGGGGAGAGTCTCACTGAGATCGGAGGGGGAGGCACTCTCAGAGATAAAACTGTCTCACAAAAACACTGATTTCAATAACTCGGGATCATCAAAACACACCCTGCAGCCTGACAGAGAGAAAATAATGATCTTTTTATATTTTACTACTACTGCCTACTTAGGTTATATACAGTATGAATGTTGCCTTGAAATGAGAGGACGTTAAAGTTTATGGTCACGTTAGTGTGCCACCATTGGCTCAGTCTTTTTATAATGGCTTGGAGGTGAAGCATTTCTCAGTTTTCATGCATGGACTAGAAGAAGACCTTCAATACTGACAGGAAAAAAGCGGGACAGAATATCTGGTAACTGTGCACATCACACACAAACTAGTCTAGCATTGCCAGACCTTCCTCCACAGCGCTGCACAGGAAGGTCTGGCGAGTCCATACAGAATGATGGGAGAAAAACGTGCTCATAAATAAAAATAATTAGAAAATTGGTTTATTGCCATTTCTTTAAACCAATCACAATCGTTTTTGGCGGAGCTAAGCACCCAGACTCAATGACGCTCCCATTGCAAAGCAGCCTCGTGAAGGAACTCGTCTTGGTGACCTGTATGTACGTTCAAAAGTAATTGTTGTCGTGCAACAGAAAACTCCGATTGGACAGACTTTACCTTCTGAGAGGAATGATTTTCTTCACCAGACACTCATTTTACTAAGATATTTTATCAATAACATTTAGACATTTTACTGATATTTGGTGGATTTTACTAATTATAGTCCTCCCAACTTTGTAAGTAGTTTGCCCACGTTTTGGAATAGGACCTAAGAAGTAGTGGCACCAACATCCTTTATCCAAAAGATAACCACACCCAGTAACTTTAGCTTCATAGAAATTTGAAAACCTCAAAGGATTAATAGCCTATTTCATGCTTTGCCTCCCTCCTTATCTATAGATGACCCATCATGTGCCACACTGTATGTTTGACACAGTGACACATAGAGGGAGTCAGAGGAACTGAGATAAAGACAGACTGCACAATTTAATTAAAAAATCCATTCCAGGCATAACTGGGTTTGGTCAACAGGCAGTGTCAGTGGCTTTGTCTTATGTAAGCTAGCACCTGGGATCCTTGAAGCATGCAAGAAATGCAATATGCGATCAGGTGCTGTGAGGGTGCGGCCTCATTTGAACTGTTAAAACAGTCGGGCCTACATGACAAAGCAAGTTTAACTTAGACTCTTTCTTGGTTATCTGGCTTCAATAAACTGTCTTCAAACTGACTTCACTTCCTTAAGTGTCCTAAATCTGGTTCACAGATTTGCTTAAACCTGGTTTATGGTTCTGCGTTGGATCTAAGCCATAGGTATGTCAGTAGGTGCGCGTAGATACGGACACTGTAGTCCCACGTGTACCTCCCCGGAAAAATAACTTCACCTTGTTGCGTGTGTTTTTGTCCACTTGGCCGTGGCTTATGAACTCGAGGAGAGGTTTTACATATCCTGCTACAGATCTGGTGAATGAGGCTTTTATAAAGACACAAATTATTTTATTGTAAGCTTTTCCTCCATGTCTTTATCCCTTTTGGCTTTAATATGCTGAACGACAGCTATTTCTTTCTCAGTTGTCCAGAGCGTCATATGAGAAGCTGTTTTGTATTTGTTGCTTTTAACTTGGCGATCAACCTCACAGATAACTTAGCTGTAATTTAAATTCCTTGTAAATATGTACCAGAAATCCCATTGTTCAAAAATGTTGGAATGGTTACATCCTTCTTTTGATGCTGCAGAGAAACGTAATGGCCTCTCCAGACTTAAGTCTCTGGAGCACACCATGATGTCACTAAACAACAAAAGTTTGTCTTGTGTCAAACTCCACTGTAAACTGTGGGGGCCCTACTGTCAATGTGTGGTTTCTGTGGTGGACTAATGCTCATAATAACAGAGAAGGAAATGGCTTAGCGACCACAGAAAAACATGGACACACACACTTACATAAAATACATCACTCCATCACTCCCTGTGTCTCTCTAGCTCCCATCCTCTTTTTTTCTTTGTTCCTGTTTCTTTGCAGGAATTTAAACGTCTGGTCCAGTCTCATCCCTTCCAGCTTCAAGATCTAAGATTTCAGCTGAAGTACCACAGACCTCCAGGCCAGAGAATATAAAATGGTTGGCTCTCCAGCTGTGTAACTTCTCAAATGTATGATGGATGTAAGACAATAAATTAGTAGCACAAATAATTACGTGTCTGGGGATTTGGAGCATACAAAACTCTCTTTCTCCTTACTTGCTTAGGATTTTATCTTGAAGCCGGATTACAGTAGAACAATGTCCCATAGTCCATTTAAATGGATAAAGCTGTGTTCTTTGTGCAACCCAGTGGACATCAAGCATAAAAGCTGGTCCCTTATAATCTCCCTATCAAAGCCCCTGAGCCACAGAGGAGCCAGTAGACCTGCACTGCTCCCGGAGTGAGATGTGTGGAGGGATTTTGAATGTATGTGTGGGCGGCTGGGTATCGATGTGGGTTTGTTAATTGATAACTTGACCCCCCACAAAGACTCTAATTCTTTACACACTTACGGTTATGCAACAATGCCTTTGCTGACACAACATTTGGTGACAAAGTTCATTTGTCTTTCAAGGTTGCTTTGAAACCCTTTGAAACTTATTTTCTTCCCATAACATTTCAATAGGGCGCTGTGGATGGTTGTGTGATGGCTTGGATCCATTGTTCTTTCTTCAGCCATTTAGACTATTGCTACTCATGCTAACAGCCTATAAAAGGCCAATAATTGTTCCAGGACAGACTTTTTCAGTACCAACCCAGTGTAAAACGCATTTTGAACATTTATTTACAACAAGATTGTGACACAACTGGGTTGATTGTGCAAGCAGCTTATAACTTTACACAGTTATGTCTGTGGTTCGGCGGCAAGCTCTTCAGGCTGTAGTAATTAAGGCTGTAGTAATTATCGCGTGAGCAAATGAGAATGTTAGAATGCCAAATTTCGCATCGGCATGTTTTAAACAAAAAAGGGACTTTCACCCAGGAGGCCGATGTTTGTATCCAGTGTGAAATCATAATCCAGCTGCCTCTAACAACGTTAAAAAGAACAGGCATACATATGAGATCATTTGAAAATAAAGTATTTAAAAAAAATTGAAAAAATACAACCAAGGCTATTCCAAGGAAATACTGAAATGCATAGGAATTAAATTTAATATATCACCATTTCAAATTCTGGTGTGAGTACATGTCCATCTTAATGACTCTTAATGAATTCTAACACTCATAATCAGTATTACGTGATGGATTATATACTTTGGACATATCCATCTCCACTTCATGCAAAGAAAGGCTTTATTGGAAGCTTTGTAAAGACTGGTAGAAAGGTGTAGGGCGGCAGGTGGTCGTCATGGCATTACCACAAAAGAAATTAGTTAATCATGTGGGTGGTCATAGGAATTAGCGGCTGCACGGCCTGATCCCATTATGATGATATTATGCTGGGGTATTTCATTGTGCAGATTGTAATAAAGTAACCTTTGTAAGATATTTCTATCTCTCTCTTATTGCTTCATAGTAGCTGACAGGACATCGCGGCCTCTTTTGAAGAATCCCAAAAAAGGATTAAAAGTGTCGAAAGAAAGAGGAAGTTGCTCTACGATATCTACTCAGTTTTTTCTTTTCCTCGGCTCTGAAAAGTGATTGAGCCGCTGCCGCCGTCTCTAAGCATAACGTGTCATTGTGGTCCACATTTTCCCAAGGATTACTGTCACTGGTCTCTTCCTTTTGGCCAATCATGGCATCACTCACACTGTCCTTGATTACAGTGGCTGGCAGGTCAACGTGGAGGTAATCGCTATTCACTTTCTAATCCCTATTCTCATATTTGAGAGAAAGACAGCCCAGTGGATCTTCTCACCACCCATCACTCCTCTCACTTCTCCTCACTCGCTTTTATTTCTGTCTGTTCTCTCTCCCATGCCGGTCAGCTGCACAACAGGTCCATTCTCCTCCCTGTCCCTTTCCCAGTTAAATGCTTGGATAGGCCATTAAGTGCTTTAATGGCGCACGGAGGCGTGAATGATTTCAAAGAGAAGCAATGTCACCTTTGAGACTTGTGAATGTGTTTAATCACAGATTTAAGGTCTTTAAATCCCTTTGTTGACAATATTAAAGTTGAATCAAAGGTAAACTGTATTCTTACATAAAACTCTTAGTGGGATCAAAAGCGTGTGGCCGTGGGAGTTAAAACTAATTTGTTATCAAAGCTCTGATCTCCTTCCAGGGCTTCTGTTTCTGTGAATACAACTCCATGAGACATGGAAAACAAATGAACGAATTTGTGTAAAGCATGAGCAGCTACTAGTTACGTGATAACTACTACATGTATACAAATTTAAGACCTGCAAGACTTGTAAGTAAGAACTGATGTGTAATTTACTTATGAAGACACTAGACTTGATGGTGGTTTTACTGTATTGAACTGCGTTGTCTTGAAAGGTGTTTCAAAGTTTTCATCCACACAAACACACCCCAACTGAGCCTTCCAGTCAGGAGATGAAGAGGCAGTAATTGGCCTATAAGCTCCTCTTCAAGGACCGTGACAAGTTCAATTCAATTAGGTCTAAAACACTCTACAATTTACAAAGACCCAACAATTTCAGTAATTCCCCCAAGTGCAAGCATTTAGTGCGTAACAAGGTGAAGAAAGACACTAATTGTTTTATAGGATATAGAAAATAATAGTTGGATACCAAAAAGTTGTCAATAGCTGCTGATTAAGCAGGTACTCTGAAACATTTGCACTGCAAATGGTTTAATAAAATTTTTTTTAAAAATTACCTTGATACCTTCACTTTCTATTTTTTGGGGAAATCACTTAAACACACCGCCTGAATCTTAGTATAGGATCTGATAATTTCAGTATCCCCCAAAACCAATTTGGCATTAAGTGAAAACCTAACTTTTAGTGGCTTATGCATCCAAGTTTACAAATGTCCAAAATCAGCCTCATATACTGTATAGTTTATTAAACAACACTGAAGAAAAACAACTTCCTGTCAGACATGTTGGCTTCACACTTTGTGGTCTGTCTGAAGCTTCGCATGGCAGCACAGGATGCCCGAAGACTGGTGATCACGGTCCTAATGAGCCGCTTATCCTGCATTATGTAATCAGCATTTAGTGACTTGAATGTGAGAGAGGGGAAAACACGGGCATAATGAAGAGCAGACGCAGCAAGACAACAAACCTTGACATGGTACATTTTAGCAAACTGATAAAATATATTCATGGTGACAGTTGTGAAAAGATCATAGTCATGGTTAAGGTTGAGAAAAAAAACGATCATGGTTAAAAGAAAATTTTGACTATGTAAGACTCCAAACTGCCCGTGTCGAAATCACACCCTTTGTACACCCAGCCATCCGCCATGACCTCCTCCCAACAACAACAAGCAACTTTTTCCCATTGCTGCTGAAGATTGAAAAACCCCAGGAGCTCAGTTCTCAAGGAACATAAACATACGGTCAAGATTTTGAGCAAACAACTGATGCTGTTGTTTTACTAGTGTGGATAGTCTCACAATAGCACAAGGAGTATGCCAAGAATTAATTTTGAGCCAAATGTTTGGCCTGGTTTGTGGGACAGAATGAAATCTCCATTGCTCCTGCTGAATCTGAGATTCAACAATTACACTAGCTCTTTGTTTTTCACGTTCACTGAATATCAGGCAATAGAACAGACAGTTCAAATGCTTTTCACAAAGGAGCTAGAGAAAAGGACTAATATATATCTGTCCACTTAAAACTGTCTCAGTTAATGCTTGAAATATGGACAATGCAGACCTTTCATTATGAGGATAAATCATCCTGCCTCAATGTCTCGCCACTGAGAAGGCTTCTAACTACTGCAGTGACCTCTGACATGGAAATACGCTCTTATCTCCTCAAATATTTCCTGTGTGGAGGACTTGTCTGTTAATTTTAGCCTCCCTTTGCTGAAAACGGCATTAACCCATGTCCAGAAGCCATTTAAAAGTCATCCATCTAAATTACTCCTACACAAGGCTTTCACTTCTGTAAGTACCACAGCTCTGTGTTTCTAGTCTCAGTTTGCCAGACTTTCCTCCACAGCGTTGGTGAGGAGGGTCTGACTAGTCTACACAGCATTCTGGGATGGAAGAAAAACATGCTCTGGATTATTGGCATTTTTTTAAAACAATCACAATCATCTTGGGCACTGCCTTTGCAAAATAGCCTATGGAGGGAACTTGTTTTGGTGGAACATGTGTCCCTGCAGAGATTTGAAAAATGGTTAACCATAATCTTCATAAATCAACCATAGTTTAGTTTAATTGAATGCCAACACAATAGAAACCCAAGGCAATGGCTACCCGGCCTAAATGAGTGATATCCGGCGGAATTTCTGGATATGTAATATTATGTTTCTGGCCTGCCAGGATCTCTGTGCTTAGCATGGGTTTAGTCCTTTCAACTGGTTGCGGAGGTCTCTGTCTTCAGTACAGCAGCACCCCTCACTAATTGAGTCCACCACCGGGCTCTTGGGTTGCCGCCATGACAAGCAATGACCACACTCTGGCCACAGATGCTTGCAGCTGTTGTCATGATTGAAGTGTCTAACATTGTCCACGCTGACGTTGTGTCCCAAACCTCCCTTCAAAACACAAGCCAAGTTTGCTCAGAGGTGAGAACAGAGGCGTAAGTAGGAGGGATCAACATAATTGGGTCTACTGAGTCTGGAAACCTCCAATTGTGTCTGATCCAACTCACCATCGGGTGGTGGTCACTCTGCACATCCACAGCTTGTTTTCATTTGATTGTCCTGAACATTAACTTTTGGAGCAGTGTTACTTGTACACGTCTGATATTCAGCCAGTGAGTGTATTTCCATGGTCCAGTTGGTCTCCATTGTAAAGCTGTTTCCATTGGAGCACTGATGTACATTGGTTCTGCAGTGTTGGCCGTGCATACAATATATTTTTATTGGCCAAACTACCAGGTTTTAAAGGAACTGAAATACTCACCAAGTTCTGTTGTCTCCAACAAGATTGAGTTTAAAACAGTACATCTGTCCTGCATCTTTACTGCAAACTGCAACACACGCTGGTGAAGCAGGGGTCGATGCATAGACTGTTTAAGTGAAGCTAAAACATTGTGATCGCCCCCTGGTGGCTGGTTGCAGTGTAAATCCCGTCCCCTCCATGGTAGCGGATGGTACACGGACCAAAAAAATAATATCAAAATACACTTTAAATATACTTTTTCCCAAAGATGGTGTTTTTATTAGCTATTTGATGCTATAAATAAAAGATGAAACATAATGATCGACATCTGTGATTGCTTAACGATTGGTCGAGTGGGCGTATGGGTGGGATTTCGATACCACAGTGCCACTGCCCATTCACTATTAAGCAGACTGGCTCCAAAATGGCTCTACTTTTGTACAAGGTGAAAGGAAGTTGAGACACGTCATCCATCTTTAAATACAGTCTATGTGGTAAAGCGGCATTTGATGCACTATAGCACACTCCAGGCACACCATACAGACAGAAGTCGTAGTCAAAGTGTAATAGCTGTATTGTGCTAATCTGGGTAGCGAATGTGATCAAATTGCTGCTTTTCTGCAGTGTTAATACATAGGTGTGGGTACGCCACTGGTGGTACCAGTGAAAGAGTTTTACAGTAATTTGGACAATTGAGGCTGAAAACACCATGCAGTCCAACCATGTCCTCTTACGTATCCATAAGCAGATTCCAGCTCTGGATACATATAGAGCGGATGAGCCCATTTATGAAGTGGTATTAGGGTTTATTAAACTTGTGCTGTGCTCTGGAAGCCCCCTTTGATAGAAGATCGAGATTTGACGGTCCAGCCTTTGATCTTGGTGCTAGTTTACGCTCTATATGGAGAGGAATGGGAAAACAACTCCGATGTAATTATGGGAGAACTCATTTCTCCTGGCTTCCTGTTATTGAGAACATGCTGCAAAATGGGCTGAGGCACGATATCAGCGACATTAACAATGTTTCCTCTGACTGGGGGACTACCTCTTTGATCTGCTGAGAAATAGTCACACACACTGCCAGTTCAGCAAAAGGCAGAGATAGAGAGATTGAGATGGGTAGATGAGTGAGTGAGGTAGAGAGCAAAACAAAAGAAAGATGAGAAAAAGGGAGGTGTTGAGAAAGAAAATTCATGTGAGAGTCTGACCCCAAAGTCTGAATGGCACTGAAACTTTGCTGTTGACAGGTCTTACCATCTTAAGTTTATTCATCATAACAAGTGGGAGGATTTTCTCAACCCTTTCCTGTAGCGGTCTATGCAACATCAAAGCTGTCGGAGCCTCTTAGAGAAGGTGCTCCTCTGTTGGACCAGTGTGGGGTGGAGAGGGTGGTTGGTGTTATCCATGATAGACAACAGTTTGTTCAGAGACCTCCTCTCCACCACAGCTTCAAATGTCTCCTGTTTGCAGCCAATCACCAAGCCAGCCTTCCTGATCAGTATGTTTAGTTTGTCTGTTTGTGTCGCTGGCGCCGATGCTGCTGGCCCAGCAGATGGTGGAGGAGAACAAAGCACTGGCCACAACCGACTGGTAGAACATCTCCAACATTCTGCTGCACGCGCTGAAGGATCTCAGCTTCCTCAGGAAATAGAGGCTGCTCATCCCCTTCTTGTAAACAGCAGTGCTGTTGATCTTCCAGTTCAGCCTGCTGTCGAGGTATCTGTACACACCATGTCCACATCTCTTCCCAGGATGCA
The DNA here is from genome assembly GCF_008692095.1 of Etheostoma spectabile. Lineage (NCBI taxonomy): Eukaryota > Metazoa > Chordata > Actinopteri > Perciformes > Percidae > Etheostoma > Etheostoma spectabile. Next base: position 6,738,210 of record NC_045750.1, read on the forward strand.
AAGGGGCTGCAGAGCCGTTCTCTTCCTCCTTAAGTTGATCATCATCTCTCTGGTCTTATCCCCATTCAGCAGCAGCCAGTTCTTACCACATATACACCTATACACCTAACAACTGCAGAGTTATCAGAAAACTTCTGTGGGTGACATGACTGAATTGTACTGGACGTCTGTGGTGTATAAGGTGAACAGAAAAGGAGACAACACAGTCCCCTGTGGAGCCCCATCCCACTCACCACCACATCAGTCAGAATACGGTCCAAACGGACAAACTGTGGTCTGTCTGTCAGGTAGTCAGTGATCTAGAAGACTGTGGACGCACACACACTCATCACCCGCAGCTTCTCACCTAGTAGCCAGTGGCTGGATGGTGTTGAATGCACTGGAGAAATCAAAAAATGTGATTCTCACAATGCCACCATCGCCATTATGGTGCAAATGAGCTTGCTGCAGAAGCCAGATGACAACGTTGTCAACTCCCAGACGAGACTGGTAGGCAAACTGCAGGGGGTCCAGAGAAGATCTCACCTGCGGCCTCAGGTAGGCCAAGACCAGCCTCACCAGCACCTTCATCACATGGGATGTGAGAGGCACTGGACGGTAGTCCTTAAGACCAGATGGAGCTGACTTCTTGGAAACCGGGACATCTTCCACAGCAGCGGCACCCTCTGCAGGCTCAGGCTCAGTTTGAAGAGGTACTGGACAAAACCAGACAGCTGACTGGCACAGGTCTTCAAGACCCTGGGGCTGACGTGTAAGATTGTGAAAATACGTAATTAGAAAGACTACACTCTTCAAAATCGCATGGATAACGTCTCTCTGAAGCTACTATGTCTGTGTGTTTTGTACCGGGATGAAACGTTTCTCACCCAAGCAAAGGATCTCACTCAGTCTTTCGCTTCTCAGCTGATAAAACTTTGGTGGATAAAACACATCAGGTAAGATAAAGTTACATGTGTTATGTTACATGTACATGTGTGCTAGCAAGCCTAGCATCAAGCTAGGTGACGTAAATTGTGGGAGAGGAGAGGTGTAGTTCATTGAGCGGTTTCACACAAAACTAAGCGATCATAAGACAAAACTACGGCTAACTGACTTTTTTCACTTGAAAAATTCTCTTTTAAATTGACAAACATCATAGTTTTATTTCATGACTCAATTCAAACGTAATCCAAAAAGTGATTTGTCTCTCCCCGTTCACTACCATACATATTATTTCCAAATAAAGTTTCCATGAGGTCCAACGGAAGGGGAGGGACTTTGCCTCTCTATTGGCAATACCTTAAAGAAATCTCTTCAACTCTTGTTCATGAAAACGACTGCGCCATGGTGTGGTACCAAACTCCAAACAATGTAACCAAAAAACAGGTTTCGACTCAAAGATTTACTGCAGCTGGTAATCTGTGGCCGACGGCGAAAATGGAAAATGATAGATGCCGCACAAAAATTAAGTGAAAAATAAAAGGAAAAGGCGTATCCAAATATTTATATTTAATCCCAAATTGATATGTTTGTGTTTAACATTTCCCTAGAAGATGTGATTTCCCACTGCTGCCTGGAGCGAGTTAGAAACTATGATCCAGTGCAGTAGCGGCACGCAAGCTATAATTTGTATGCAAACATTATAAAAGTGGGATCCTCCACTATCATTAGTGGTAAGAGTCTGAGAGACATCAACAGGCGCCGCGCTGTGTGCAATTGACATTACATCGCCCCAAAATGAGATGTAGTTTTGGAGACTGTTTGGGGCTGCTATGGTTTCAGTAAGCCAAACATCCCCGACATCCTGGAAGTCAAAGAAAGAACGAGCAAGAAAAAGCTTTAGAAAAATGCAAGACAAATTTGAGCCAAATTAAATAAGTCCTCATTAACAAACCAAGTTTAGGAAAACATTGCATATTGGTGCAGTTCAGCCTCGGACCATCTGATAGATTTGTTCAGTTTGTGGTGCACAAAGTCTGGATTTCTGCGGTGGCATCTCCAGGCAAAACAGACATTGTTATAATTTTTATGCTCTGACGACAGGAAACCTCAAACAAGCATACCCGTAATCCAGATCTCATTAGAGGATGCAGGTTCTGGGCTGTTGCAGAAACCACAGTCATTACACCTTATACCATGTAATAAAATTACATGAAGTATTTATTATAGGACAGAAACTAAAAGTGTCTGGGTGGTTTGGTGAACACAGACATTGTAAGTAGGATTTTCCCCCCCTGACTTCTGCAGTTGTTAGCATGACAAGTTATCTAGTGCACCTTTAAACAACTGTAACATTTTTGATGTTCATCAAACCTTCCGCATTGGGTGTTTCCTTCTTTTATAATTTAAAGCATGCTGTGAACCAATTTTTGACTTGCAGGTCAATTAAAACTGTATAGATTTCCACTTTCTCATCTCAGAACATGTTAATGCTAACAAAAAGAGTAAGAAGGGACCAGCAATGAAAACATCTCAGCTACACCAACTAGGAGGAGTAGAAAATTATTCGAGGCTGGTGGGTAATAAACCAGAAGATTCTGCTTTTCTTCTGGTTTACTATGGAAATGAAGAAGTGGATTGTGTTTTTTTTAAGTGCATCTGTGGGTGAAGTTGATTTGAAATGTTGGTGTATTCATATATGTTCTTGAACATTTTCAGATTTTCTGCAGGTTTTAACAAGTCAAATTTAAGACTTTTTAAGAGCTTTTTAAGACATTTATGAATTAAATTAAAGACCTACAGAATGTCAAAACATTGCAGACCCACAAAAGTACTTGCAAAGTAAATAGTACAGCAAATTGTATTTGAACTAGTGGAAGAATGAACTACAGAACGGAATAAAAAAAGCATTTCAATGAGTGCCAGAGGAAGCATGGACATAGAAAATTAGGACCCAATTAATATTATTTATGACCTAAAACACAATACTTCAACAAATTTGAGACTTTTGAAGACTCTGCTGAAACCCTGATTTGGACTAAAGAGTAAAATAAAAAATAAAAATGCTTTGCAACATAATACAAGTGCGAGTGTTTTCAGACATTCACATTAATTCCACATTCAAGTATCAGTTCATTCACCAAGAGCTTGCATTCCAAATTTCCAGATGGAAAATAGACTTCAGTCACAGTGAAAAACGCAATTATAACATTTTTGATAAAAAGCACAGCAACAAAAAAAAGACATAAAACTATGGATTGATCAACAATTGTTGACATCACTTTGTGGATTCACTAATGCATGCAGTATTCACATACAGTATTATTTAAAGTCCTCCTCTTTACTTTATCAGCCCGGGAATCTTCAGAATTCCACCAGAAACAAGCAAGAGAATTATTCCCAGCAGGTAATATCAGGCCTGAAGCTATGGTCTTAGCATGGCCACTGATCTTTGATCCTGTCTGCCAAGCTCTACTCACAGTAGTCACGCATACTACAATCATGAGTCATCAGCAGTGAACTATACTTATTTTCTCCCTCTCCAACGTTCTCTCTTGCCATTCCTGTTTTTCTCTCCTTTTCCTATTTAATGACCTGATGTCAGCACGGTAATTTGCATAGCAACTGTGAGGGCATCTTCAGCTAACTTTCTCAGGGTTTTAATGCAATTCCCAATAAATGACGAGCCTGAGAAACAACATGAGTCATTCAAGTAAAGTGGGCACAAAGCCATTTACATTCCAGCTTTCGCTAAATTAACTGTATGCTTCAAAATGGGCTTCAAATGTCACAAGGCCAATAACGTGACTGCTGAGCTTGTATGGGCAGGGTGAAAGGCAAACGTTAACAGGGATCTCACCCAATTAAAACAAAGTATTAAATTGGCATCAGCAGAGGAAATAAGACAACTAAGTGATGGGTGCTGCTCCGAATTCAAAGTAAATATCCCATTGTCAATCCAAGTCATTCCAAATTTTATAATGTTGGGCTTGGAGGATTTGACTCAAAGCAAATGTCCTGAAACCCTTTCTGTTACAAACAGTTAGTTCCTCTATCCCACAAGTATGATAAACAAAACTCTTTTATTCTCTTTTTGCCAACATTTTGGTCAAACACTGTGTCCAGTACTTTGAGGTCTTCTTTCTTGGATTGTTTTTGGTCGTTTTAGAGTGAGTTTCCGAGGTGGAGCACGTTTCTTTGTTAAGCCACTGGGGGCAACACAGCTGTTTATTTCAAAGCACTGCCACTGCTGCTACCCACATTAAAATGGATCACTTCCTGTGTGACAGAGGTCCAAGATAGGTTGTTCAGACCAACGAATTTAAAAGCTAGAAGTTAGTAGAAGAACAAAAGGGTTAGTTATTTACCTGAAATGCCTTAGAGTATTGTTTCAAGTGGCTGGATATCTCTTGAGGTAAAATGTACTTTTACAGTCCATTGTACTTAGGAAACTATAATGACAACTCAGCCAAGCCTGACTTTAAACATTTAGATATTCACATTAGCATCGACTAGTTTTCAGGGCATCTTTTAATTTGAACCACGCATGCCAGTTGCTAAGCTAAGAAATAGGGTGAATGAGGTCAATTTTATTTTGGAAAGCAAGGACTGCAGAGTCTTGACAAGGATTACTATTTGCTCCTAGAATCAGGTATTTCTGGGAGATTGACTCAGAACAAATAAGGGACAGTCTGTCTACGTTTGGGTGCACTGATTTCATCTTCATATTAGCTTAATTTAACGGTTTGAGAGACATCTCACCCCCTGCAGACAAAACTTCCAGACCATCATGGCACGACGGATTGCTGCGTGTATATTTTTCAAGTCTCTCCACAGTCTTCACAGTGATTAACTCTCACCACACTTTTTCAGGTTGCTCAATTTGAACTCCCTTTAAACCTTTTTGTGAAAAAGTGTCAGGGCGTGTCTCAACCAGATTATGGAGAGATTTTATCACATAAAATAAAGGATATACAAGTATTATTTGCTTTGACGTGAATCATCATGTTGAAATGTTACTAATCATACTAAGCAGAGGAAGTCAAGTACGTTGCTGCTCTGCAAAGTTTGATTTTTTATTATAGTTTTAATCCTAAAAACACAACTCAAAGCACTCAACTCTCTCTGAATCTGACTTAAATTTTCAGAAACTACACCTTGTTTTTTACATGTGGGTCGGGAACGGCTAGCTGCTTTGCTGCTAGTCAAAAATTGAATTGAACAAGAACAAGACTAAGGCCTACAGCCATGCTAGCAGTTCTGTGATATTGTACTTAGGCACGTCTCTTTGAGCCTAATGTGTTGGCATGCTAACATGCTCAAAATGGCATCAACATGCCGATGCCAACAGGTAGAATAAAAAACAAAGGGCAGCTAAGCCTGACAGGGAGCCTTTTCTCTTTTTGGCACTCAATGACAGTTGATGCTTTGATTTGTGGCCTGCAATGGTGTACATAGGTTAAGACTGTCTGTGTAGTGGTTCCTGATTCCCATCTTTTACGTGCAACAGATATTTAATTTCATTTATCCCGTAATGGAATATAGAAGGTAGGGGCTTCCCAGCATCCATCCTCTGAAATGTAGACAGTTTCAAAGGCTGCCTGGGACACATTATTAACACCTTTTATTAAGGGACCAACTCAGACTGCAGACATTCTTTGCATTCCTGCTCCCTTCCAATAAACACCAGTTAGGTGTAAAAAGTGGCATTTGATTTCTGCCCTGACTTTCTCTGACAGCAGCCTCACGCATCTAATAAGTCATCCATCCATTGTTTGTCTGGGCCGCCGCGTCTTTCATGTGCCGCTCGGTATGCAAATCCACACAAGAGGCCTTGAGCTGGAGACACATGTAAGCCACATGTGCTTTGAATTTCCTTCTTTTGTTGTATCTTCCTCTCTTTATTTTTGTTTTCTGATGACAGTTGGCTTCTCATTTTATGTAATCACATCTCCAGCGGAAAAAAACACGGGAGTTTCCCAAATATTCGCTTTTCCCCGTGTAGAGAAGTGTCTGTTGCCTGCTGCACCTTCACACAGTAAATCATACCAAGCATTCTTCAGAAGTCGGACCATGTGCAAGTCATTCAATGTTGGCACATTCCTCAAAATTGGGTCTTTACATGCTCCATAACTGTGACAAATATCCTGCATACCTGTGGGGCTTAACCACCTGGGGTGTAAATGGCAAGCTGGAGAAAAAAAGGCTTACCTACAGATACAATAACAGGGCCCAAGGCTTTGCAGTAAATCAATAAGAGTTAAAGTTTAGTGGCTTAGCACAACTTTCCCGCCAACACATTCTCACTCCCAGTGAATCAAAAAGCAAAGCTTGGTCAAGTGCCTTTGGTGTTTGTTACTGACACAAAAAGTGTCCTTTAGCATCCAGCCCTTTGGTGTCATTTGTAGACGCGCTTGGTCAGGACTCTTACATGACTTTTTGACAATCTGGGTCGGGATTTACATTAAACTGACATGCAATGCACAAGATCAAGACATATTTATGCAACACTTACTCGGGCAGTGTGTTCCCAGTGTAAGGAGGTTGTTTGGGGTGGTGGATGGGTCAAACTACACAGGACTTTTACCTGAAAGATTTGTGTCCTGTGTGTCACTAAAACGTGCATTTTGTAACCCCACCCACGATCTTTTTCTGTCTTGTTCTTGTGTCACATGTCAGTTTAACATATGTCCCAACCCATATTGTCAAAAAGTGACATTTAGCCCAAGCCCAATCTGCGTACTGCAGTCACGTGCAATTGGAGTAGCGGAGCGGCTGTGGGTTGACTCTCCATGGTTCTCACAGGCTTTATAAGTCATAAAGTGAAAAAGCTTAATGTGGTTTCAATGTACATTCATCTCTCATATTGCACCTCATAACCCATGAAAACTGTAAAAAAAAAAAAAAGAATCTAACCCAAAGTCTTATTATTGTGGACGTTAGCTGACATTAAGCGTTTCTGCTTCATTAGAGCCTATTACAAGGAAAAAGCTTAACATGGTTTAATGTACCTAAACAACAATCAGTGATCACCAAATTTCACTCTCATATTGCTCCTCATAACCACTGAAAACTGTCAAAAATAAAATCAAACCCAAAGTCCAATTATTATGGAAGTTATCTGACATTAAGCGTTTGTTTCATTGAAGCTATTGTAAGGAAAAAGCTCTACGTGAAAAAGCTTAACGTGGTTTAATGTACCTTACCAACAATCAGTGATCACCAAATTTCTGGTTAGACTTTTGACAGTTTTCAGTGGTTATGAGGAGCAGTATGAGAGACACATGGTGATGATTGATTGTTTAGGTACATTAAACCACGTTACGCTTTTTCAAGTTAAGCTTTTTCCTGTTAAGCATTTTAGAATGTCCCTACATGCAGTGAACAGAGGAGTGTGTGGCCAGCGTAGCAGCAGAGCTGCTGTGTCTGTCCCTGCCCTGTGGGGAAATTTTTGTGGATTTGTTGGCATCTGTCGCTAAAGAATTATGTCTGTTATGAATTAATTTTTTTTAACCAAATTGAGCTCAAGAAAAAGTGGTGGGCACAAAACAATAATAATTTATACTTTTCTTGATCCCCAGCGGAGAAATTACAATTTGCACTCTGTTAGTAATCATTACACCCAGGCCTGAAATACACACATGCTCCGGACCTATTCATGCACAAATGGAGAGATGTCAGAGTGAGTGGGCTGCCAGCTGGACCTGCGCCCTGAGCAATTGGGGGGGTACAGTGTCTTGCTTAAGGGCACCTGGCAGTGCCCAGGAGGTGAAGTGGCATCTCCAGTCACCAATTCACACCCCGTACTTTGGTCCATACGGGGACTTGAACCGACGACCCTCCGGTTCCCAACCCAACTCCTCCTTTCCCACCAAAATTGACGCTATGCTTTTGGTAGGGTGTCTCTAGTTAATTGGCTTAGGTCACAGGTATCCCAATGAGCAGAGACGTGTCTGTAAACTCGTGGTAATAAAAAGGCAGAGCGCTCTCTCCCTGTGGGGATAAAAATCCAGCTGTTCCATTTAGCGCTCCCTCTAGAGGCCTGGAGAACTTCCAGTGTGTAATCTGGATGCAGTTTTTTTTTGGTGCATTTGTTTCCGGGATTTGTGTGCTTTTCTTTGAGCTTTGAGACTTGCTCACAGTCGTACAAACCAAGTAATTCTAGTAAAACTGCATGTGCAAGAGCTCAGGATTGCTCCGGAATGACTTGATGCAGAACAGATTTAAAGGCATCATGATTCTTTAAACTGCGCTGATGGCATCCTCACAAATTTAATTCAAACTGAGTTTATTGCACAATTAATCTGACTTTTGGAATCACATTCATGTGAAAACACATTTAATGGTAGAACAGGCTAATGCCAAGGTCAGATTTGATGATTAACCTCATGTTAATTTGCAATGTTGGTAAATTTTCTGAGCAAAATCTGCAGCAAATTACCAATTACTGGCTTGTAATCTATTTTCATTACTAATATAATGTGATTGATATATAAATAATGATGTTTTACATAACCCAACATTACATTACATTATTACAGACCTTTTGGTATCCCAAACATCAGTGCTGAATGATCAAAAGGTACAAAACAAGAGATGCCAGAGGAGAACTCCATATCAGTATTAAAAACAAGCTGAACAGATGGGTCACATGTGTGCTGGTTATGAAATAAGGTATCTATCAGTAAAGGTAATGCTGTGTGTGTGTAGAGCAAGAGAGATGCTGATTCAAGATGTTGGACTTAGGCGGACGATAGTGTTTAAGCCAAATGGCACTGGACCTAACTGAGGACATGACCTGGGTGTTAGCACATGGAGTAAGTTTTCTTTGGCTGGTCCAATAAAAGGAAGAGACAAGGAGAAATTGAACCCATATTGTGTTGTTCCCTTATGGCCCTGACCAGCTCAAGCAGGTGAATTGGTCTTATCACGCAAAAGTACACGGATGAGAAAGTTAAAAAAAGAGAGGATAGAGAAAATGAATGAAGGCTGAAGAGGGAGGCTGAAGATAAGCAACTCCTGTATTTGTTTACAGAGCAGCCGAACAAAGCATGAGCTGAGAGGGTTCATTGCTGCATATAGAAAATAAGTCAACAATTTGCCTTCACCATCATATTATTACATAAGAAACTAGGATCTGATACCATGATTTGAGATGTTTTGCACACAATAGCACTGTAGAGTTAAAGGAGTTGTATATCTTAAGGACACAAATGTGTTTCTATTTATCCCTTGCTATATTCAAAACTGACATGTGTGAAAAATTGCATTTTTAATGACTTATGCCATCAGAACCGACCCCAGTAACAATTAAAACTACGAAACAGAGAGGCAAGCACAAATAGGAATAAAATAAAGAAATTCCTAAGGATTGTAACTTTAAAAGTGTAACAACTGAACTTCAACTTGATTAGATGCACGCACACACACACACACACACACACACACACACGTTTTTTTTACTGCTGTGGGACTTAGCAAATAAAGAAAGCCCCTGTAGGGTATGTTTTCCTGAGGGCCTACCAGTACCAAAAACACCAGTTTAAAACATCCACAAAATGGCAAATTTATTCAAGTCAGATTTTTATCTGCAGGTTTTAGGAGGCCGAAATTCAATCCCTGCTATAAGCTAAATCCCTCCATATGCTGGTGAAAAACAAGACACTTTTAACCACCGAGTATTAAAATTTGCTATCTTTTCCATCAGTGCCGGTGGTAACTGATATAATAGACAGGACTGTGTTTATAATCATATCTCAGCAGGCTTTCCTATCCTCCAAGTCAACAGGCATTCCTTAGCTGTGACCGTGACAGACGTTCAGAGAGATCAGGATGGGTCGCAGAGCCGAACACAGCTCCAATCTCCAATCAACGATGGCTTCAACTGATGCAGAAAAGCAGATAGGAAGCCGGGGATTTGATAAGGGCATTATCCAAGGTGTATCAAAACAGGCGAAACACCTGCAGAAAGTATGATTTTTAGGATCCAATTAGCATTGGAGTGGAAGGAGGTATATGGAGGTGTAAGTATGGATTTAAAGGTCCCATGACATGGTGCTTTTTGAATGCTTTTATATAGGCCTTAGCGGTCCCCTAATACCATATCTGATGTCTCTTTCCCAAAATTCAGCCTTGGTGCAGAATTACAGCCACTAGAGCCATTCCAACAACGGACTTTCCTTAGTATGTGCCATTTCTTAGTCTGTAGCTGTTGAGGAGAGGGGGGGGGGGGGGTCGTTGACCAACTGCCACTTTGCTCGTTTGAAAGCCATGATGTCTCTCTCTCATGGGTGGGCCAAATTCTCTGGGCGGGCAAAGCAGAGAAAGGGGAGGTAACCTTACCCCTTATGACCTCATATGGAGCAAGACTCGAGATTGGTCCATCTGAGCTTTCATTTTCTCTAAGGCAGAGCAGGACACCCAGGGTTCGGTTTAAACCTATCGCTATTTCTAGCAGGCTGGGGGAATGCATTATAATGTTAAAAAACCTCATAAAGGGAAATGTTCATGCCTTGGGACCTTTAAGGTGGAAGCAAAGGTCATAGTCTGATGTTTACTCTCTCTGTTTAAACGGGCAAAACACATTGACAAAAAACATGTATTAATGTGCATAAAAAAGCCAAGAAAAGATGGAAAAATCTCCAAAAGACATCAAATGACAGATTAGACATTTGTATGATATGTCACAAAAAGTTAGATTTTATTTCCAGCATTTACAGCATCATGGATTGTTCTCAATCATCGTCTGGAAACACCAGGTGATGTCAATCTTAAGGTTTTAAATGCCCAGACTCATCTTACCTTGCCCCAACAATCATCACCATGTCTTCTTCTAAGCAGTTGAAAATAGTTGACGCTCGCAAAGCAGGAGAAGGCTATAAGAAGTGTAAACACAGTGGATTTGACTGCAGTAGATTGTCTAGTGTGGACATCACCGGAAAACAGAAAACAAACAGAGGTGTGTGCACTGGCAGAATTAACATAACTTTTATGCCTGTCACATCTGCTGCAGTCAAATTCACTATGTTCACTTGAAAGGAATAACTGCACACGGTTAGGCACTGGAAATGACATTATGAACATGTTTAGAGGCTAAAAAACACATTTAAAACTTGCCCTGTTTGAGCCTGTTGGGTGCTAACTCTAGCAGGAGGATAACTCGGTGTAGACTGCACCGAACGTTTTCATTTTTCTCGCTAATGACAGCACTACAAATTTAAAAAAAACAGAACTACACGTTGAAATCGACCGGAATTCTCCTTTAAGTGGTATGCATCTAGAAAATTTTGGACCAGGATACCAACCAATTTAAGCATTCAAATATAATCTGCATGCTCAAGATCTGAATCTGTATCTTGGAGACTGGATCAAGACTAGAACAGGACGAGCACATTAACAGGAAATTATGAAATTAGGATCAATTAGGACACTGCCACAGTCAATACATTTTGGCGCTTGTCATCACACTGTGATGTTGGTACATGTCATCGGAAGTACATGACATCGATATGATTCTTATGGGAGTTTCCCACAGGGTTCTCTTTGTCTAAGCTTGAAAGTGTTACTGTATCTAAAGAAGCAAAATTGAAGAAATTCTGTCCCTATATTTCACATTAATTGGCCCAAGATCTCTCAGAAATGTAAAGGAATTCAATGCATAATAAATATCTGTACTATTTTTTAAAATGTTTTTTTCATAGAAACAAAATGGATAGAAAGGCCATTTCCATTCAAGTCAACATAGCAGAATGGTCAGAGTAGCAGCTAATTATGTGTACCACTGGCATGGTAACGTATAAGCTTCCGATAATAAGCCAACTTCCGGCAGGTCGCGAAGCTGAGGTTTTGCAGAAACGGGCAAACAAGCGGTGGAGTAGTAACGTTACGAGGCAGAGAGCCAGTCGCTAAATTAATCAGATTAACTGAATGCTTCATCCACACAAAACACATTACTATCATCATAAGTGACAGCTTTATTCCGCTCGTTTTCTGTGAATGATGTGGCAAGGGGGTAATGTTAAAGCGGAGTTAGCAAAAGTTAGCCAAGCCGGCTAGCTTGCTGGTTCCGCCGTGCTTTTAAGCTGCATCAGTTACAGTGGGCTGGGTCTAACGTCAGCGGTCTGCTCTCTTCCCAGTGAGCTGCAACACAGTTTACGGCCCTGCTGACGCGAGTTGTCACTATGACAACTAACAAAAATCGCCATTTTGTTGTGAACCAATCAAATTACCATGGGAAACAGTTCAATGGCCTTTCTATTCATTTTATTTCTAAATTTTTTTCTGTCTAGAAATGTCAGAGGTTTTAGGCCAATAGCCTTCTAATTTGGGGTACTTTCTGGCCTGTAGTTTAAAGCGTTTGCACCACACCTTTAACATGTTTTTAATGTTCTTTACATCCACATGAGAAGTTAGTGAAGCACGGGCTGCTCTCAGCAGTATCAGCCACTTCTGTTTCAATTTAGTCTGCCGTAAGGTCAAGCTATTCCAGCTCTATTGTTTCTCCTCAAGGCGAGATTAGGATTTGTTTATTTTGACTTTTCCATGGAGAAACACGAAAAATGACATAGATTAGAAGTACTCAAATAGTAGGCTACTTGAAGAAGGGGAACATTTCAGCCTTCAGTGTTTCCAAACACGTCATACTGGACTAATGTCAGAGACACTGACTGGTCTTGATGTATTTCCTTTGAAAGCCTTATTCCAAGTTTTTTTTTAAAATTAGATCTCTTTTGTCCATTTCCATAACCAAAATCAAAAGAACTGAATGAGAAAAAAGGGAACCTCAAATTGAGGAAAACTCAGTGGAAGGAAAACATGAACAAACTCTTTTGCATGAGTAAATGATTGCAATGAAATAAATAAATAGTGTTTTGTTGACATAAGATTATGGTAGGTTTTTGTTTGTCGAGTTTCATATCAATGTTTTGAATCCACAGATATGCTTATTGCGAGTCAGGTCATGGCAAGCACCTTCCAAAAAATGCCCTGGAACATTTAATCAGATGACTTCACAACAACACAACTACGCAATGTATGCCAGTTGAAAACATCTTCCAATCCGTATATTTTGATTATTGACCATACATTGATTTTCATACTCACAAGGTACTTATTTATGAAAGGGTTAAAACCTGTTACTTACGACAGTTACTATAAGAAAATACATGTCAAAACGATTTATTTTCAGTGAGACGGCTTCAACAAGTATGGCTCTCTTGGGCGTGATACAGACTTTGACCGCTGACGCACTCATAATGAAAACTAACAAACACTAAATAACCTTTTTTATTTTCAGTACTACTAAAAATAAGTTCCTGCCCTGTTAAGGAGGCTTGTCAGAAAGCAACGGGGAGCCCGCCAGAAACAAATTCAACCTGCACCTTGTGTCACACCCTCCGGATCAAAGGGGAGGACTTGACTGCTATAGTGGCGTAAATCCTGTTGATATCCACACAAACATGACCCCTCTGACTCCCGCAGCAGAAAGGCAGGGCCATAAACCTCCCTGCAGACATTTCCATTCAGGATTATGCTGCTGTTGGGGCCGGGCCAGAGCACCATGAAGAGTGATTATTCTGCAGCTATTTCTCAGGAGACCCCCACAGAAAGTGAAATCGGTTGGATGCCAAAGAGGACTGCAGAAAATAGCGCACAGTTTGTTTGGTCAGTTCTTCAGGTTTTTTTTGCCAACTCATTTAGTCACTCAGCAGAAAATATTGAATAAACTTTGCAGTTTTGCAAAACGGGGATGATGTACCAAACTTTTTATCCCCTACCAGCATGTGAAAAATGCAAATAACGTAGTAATTAGTTCCTTTAAGAGTGCTCATATTATGCTCATTTTCAAGTTCATAATTGTATTTAGAGGTTATATCAGAAAAGGTTTTACATGGTTTCATTTTCAAAAAACGCCATTTTTTTTTGTATTCCACATTGCTGCAGCTCTTCTTTTCACCCTGTGTGTTGAGCTCTCTGTTTTAGCTACAGAGTGAGGCATCACACTTCTGTTCCATCTTTGTTTGGAGTAGCACATTGGCAGTACCTAGGTTAAGACTACTAGCCAGTCAGAAACAGCATATGATGGTGTGCCACGCTAGCAGCTAGGCGAGCATTATAACGTGTTTTACAAAGTGACTCACATTAGTCACGGAAGTAAAGACTGGACTACAACAGAGCTGTTTGGAGCAGTGTTTTCTGTTGAAGATGGTAAGTCCCTTTGGGGTTGACTTTGGGCTTTTTCACTTTGTAAACCTATTACATGCACAAAAAAGAAATACAACACACTAAAAGAAAGGGGAAAAGCCAAAAAGCATAATACGAGCACTTTAAAGCTAGAGTGCCAAATTTTTACATATATATAGAACCTCTACTACATTCTGGCCCTTGCCAAATGAGTTCACACAATGCTGGTTAGGCCTATCACCGCCAGAGAAAGCTCTCTATATTTTCTGGTTTCCGTGGAGACATTCCCGCCCTGCCGCACGAGAAGGATGCCAATACATCTTTTTGTAATTGAGTAGTTTATTGACTCCACAACAACGCTGTTACATGAGCAGTACACTAAGTGCCGTCTACCAACCTTGTTCACTCACTTACAGTTCTTCCCAGCCTTATTCTGGCTCTCTGATTGGTTACACGTTATGAGTCCACCTGCATAACCCAATACCATCATAGGCAGGAAGGAGGGAGAGACCACAGCGACGCAGCGTTATTATGAATCCCACAGCTTTTTTTAAAGTACGTTAACAGTGTTTGTGTAATTACTCTCACTGCCAGAGGGGGGAGACAAAGGTTTCATACTCAAGCTTTAAACATTTTAATATAAAAGTCATTCCACCTGCTCTGGTACAGTAGGTCACGTCTGGGAATATCAACACATCTCAATCTTTTGAAAAGTGATGAACCCAAATAGCCCAGTGTTCATAAGACTCCTACTGCATTCATGACATATCGTAATTTTGAGATTCCAACATGCTAATAGACCTCACAACCAAAAATTGGAAATGTGATTTTGACTGTGAAACGTAGATTTTTTCTAAAAGCTAAAAGTGCTTAAAAAAAGGAAAATGGACGCCTCACATCTGTCATTTAAGTAAAAAAAAAATGGAATGCCAAACCTAGTCTATAACCAGGGGGCTGTTGCACAAAAGTAGAATGAAGAAATACAGGATAACTGAAAAAGCTCAGCTTGACTTGGTGTGATTCGCTCATTGCGGCTTAATCTGTTGCACGTTTGCTGAGCCAGGATGAACAGGTGAAGGTATGTCCAGCCAGGTGGAGATAGGTGGGATGAGAAGGTGAAGGTATGTCCAGCCAGGTGGAGATAGGTGGGATGAACAAGTGAAGGTATGTGCAGCCAGGTGGAGATAGGTGGGATGAGAAAGTGAAGGTATGTCCAGCCAGGTGGAGATAGCTGGGATGAGAAGGTGAAGGTATGTCCAGCCAGGTGGAGATAGCTGGGATGAGAAGGTGAAGGCATGTCCAGCCAGGTGGAGATAGGTGGGATGAGAAGGTGAAGTTATGTCCAGCCAGGTGGAGATAGGTGGGATGAGAAAGTGAAGGTATGTCCAGCCAGGTAGAGATAGGTGGGATGAGAAGGTGAAGGTATGTCCAGCCAGGTGGAGATAGGTGGGATGAGAAAGTGAAGGTATGTCCAGCCAGGTGGAGATAGGTGGGATGAGAAGGTGAAGGTATGTCCAGCCAGGTGGAGATAGGTGGGATGAGAAAGTGAAGGTATGTCCAGCCAGGTAAAGATAGGTGGGATGAGAAAGTGAAGGTATGTCCAGCCAGGTGGAGATAGGTGGGAGAAGTGAAGTATGTCAGCCGGTGAGTAGGTGGGATAAGGTGAAGGTTGCCAGCCAGGTGGAGATAGGTGGGATAAGTGCACGTTCACAGCTTTCTTAAATAGACCACGGTATCTATCACAGATTTACTGATGCAGAAATGGAGAAGACTCATTGTTAATACTGTATACAGAGTGAGCAGCAGCTTCTTGTGGAAGTATGATAACTTGAACCACATAATTTGTAAAAAAAAAAAAAAAGAAAAAAAAGAAAAGAAAAAGGAAACATGACTGCTGTAAAGAAGCGAGATAAAGCGTGGCACACGTTTGCAGGCTGACTGCAAATGCTGCCTAAAAATAAAAGAATAATACATTTGCTGACCACAGGGATTAAGCTACTAATCATTTGCACAAATTAACCTTACTTTTTGCCTTAAAAGTAAGCAGAAGATAATGTTACTCAGGACATTCACCGTGAAGATCAATCTTTTACGCTAGAATATCATGCATTTCTTTCATTTCTTTTCTGTTTCTCCCTCTTTCTCTCATGGGCTACAATGTAAATTCCCCAAGTCATATTCTAAGTCGCGTGTTTATTATAGAGGACGAGTTTCCTTCTCTACATATTATATGCTTCCCTCCCTCGTATATGTGGACATAGAAAAGAGAGACACTGAAAAAAATTGGACTCTAAAATCTAGAAACTACAAAGAGAATTATGTCATAAATGTAATGCATATTGTAAATATGAATGTAACAGAGTATATTCATCAGTCATTTCCCCCAGCAATGTCAAAAACCATTGAGGTGTTCTCTCCCTGTTGTTACATGAATGCACGGTGGACTACAACACTATGCAGTGACTGGTCCTATCAACTAAGGCTATAATTTGGAAGGATAGTCCAATTAGGATATGTTTTTAAAAATGTACAATCCTCCCAAATTATAGTCGTTACAAAAAAATAATAAATTAAAAAATTTAAGGTTAATTGGTCCTATAGAAACACACATGTACAGCACTTTATATACTGTATTGCCCTTAGTAACTGAATTTATTTAAAACACATTTGCAACTTCAGCCTTTTTCTAGTTATCTCAACAACTGCAGTAAAAGATTCATCAAACTTCTAACAACATTATGAACAGCAGTCTTCATACAGCAATGTAACAGAGCAACAACAACAGTAACATGAATAGTTATTAAAGGTCCTGGAATGCTGTTTCTGACTAGCCAGACCCTCCTTCGCAGCACTGTGGAGGAAGGTCTGGCAGAGCGGGAATAGGCCAAACCTTATGGATATACGGTTATTTTATCAATGCAGAGAATGTGTAACTCTCACACAGTCGACAACCATCTTAGACGTGAAGGCTCGCAAGTCCTTAAAGGCGAATCTTTCCCATCCTTACCATCCATCCCATATGCAAAAGGTAAATATCGTAGAAAGTATGACTGGGTAAATATCGACCATATCACAGCATGTTGAATAAGTCACTGTTGGTGTTTTTGATGCATGAAACCTGCACAGTAATCAGCCTGCAGATACCTGCTACTCTGCAACATATATTTTGTAAGGACCTTAGCCAAGTAGCAGCAGTAGCATTTAGGAGTTATTACAGTGTCAAAAAAGAAATTAATCAGGACTGTAGTGGGTCACAGAAATAATGCGGGATAGTTTCCAAGAGTGACAAAAGTGAGCAAACTCTGAGTCTAAAAAGTCAAACTGGTAAAATGCCTTCAAGCAAAACTGAGTATAAACAGTAAAAAAAAAACATTTTGGGAACGCTTCGTCCTTTCCAAAGTCATTAGACATCACGTGAGGGAAAGTAGCTCTTCTTTCCTAAGGCTGTAGAAATGTTGCTAAAAACCTCGCCCATGCCAGTAGCAATTAATGAGTTTGTAATTGGCTTTATTTGTCTCTGTGTGAAAGTTCAAAGTCACATTAGAGCTACTCCACCCAGACATATTAATGACTCTCCTCAGGAATGTAATACAGAGCAACCCAACAACAGAAAAGAACATGCTGACAACTTAATGGCAAAAAACAAAGACGTTTACAGTTAAACGCACGTCTCTCTTCAACCACAACAACACTTTGTTTTATAAACCGCAATCATATTAAGGTCAGATAGAACTAATGGGCTTCTATGTGGCATCTGATTATCACGTTTTTTTAAATTACATTTTTGAACATGTTGTACATAAATAGT
This sequence comes from Etheostoma spectabile, assembly GCF_008692095.1. Classification (NCBI taxonomy): domain Eukaryota; kingdom Metazoa; phylum Chordata; class Actinopteri; order Perciformes; family Percidae; genus Etheostoma; species Etheostoma spectabile. Next base: position 6,756,118 of record NC_045750.1, read on the forward strand.
AATATAATTGAGGGTGTAGTGTTGCTTGACACTAATGCCATCTCATCCACTGAGGACTCTCATCTGACCAGCATTTGCCCCTATAACGCTACTTCCTCCTTTTTTAACCCCATTTTTTGCTCTTGTTTCAGCAGCTGGGTACACAGCCGTGTTCTTGTTATGGTGCAGGAACATAAGTGACATGAAATAACCTTTGCTGGTTCCACTCGTCATGGTGAGGAGTCTGACACGCCGAGGTCATGACCTCAAGGCCTGAAGAAATGTTAACACTGGTGTTGTCCTTGGGTCAAATTTGACCCGTTTTCAAAGTTTTTTTATATCACTAAAATGGGGTTTCTTCAACCAATGATGTACATACAATGTTGTTAGCAGGTAGATTTAATGATTGTCATTAAGTTTTTGGTGGTTTTTTTCCCCAGTTTTATAGCATTTGAAAAAAATGGTTGTGTATCGGGATGAAACTTTGACAAATAGATAGATATCTATTTATTGTCATTCAACTGTGGATACAGAGTGCACATATGAACAACATTTTGTTCCATTTGCACATAAATACTGCTTTAACTAAAAACAAAAGTTTAAAAATAAAATCGATAAAAACAAATGCTACAGTGTTATTTTAACATTCAAATATCATTTTAAATAAAATATTACAAAAAATTGAAATCATGAATCATTAATATTATTATTGCATTTAAAAAACAGTTATTGCACATTTATAAAAAAAAAAAAAGAGATGCTCTTATTGCATGTTTATGAATAAATCCGCATGAGAAAGCAGCATAGTGGCCCAATGGTTAGCACAGTGTTTCCCCCAGCATCAGAAAACATGCACTAGGTTCTCTAGTCAGTGCCCCTGATCTGGAGTTGGTCCCTGGGCACTGCTCCCTTAAGGGATGGGTTAAATGCAGAGAATTAATTTCACTATATGTATGTATATGTGACAATAAAGTACCTTTACCTCACCACTGCAGGGGATTCTCAAGGGGGTTTATTTTGAGTTCAGGAGTCTGATGGCTTGTGGGAAGAAGCTGTTGCAGAATCTGGCCATTCTGCACCAAATGCTGCGAAACCTCTGCCAGAGGGCAGCAGAGAAAACAGCCCTCGATGGGGATGGGTGAGGTCTGTGTGTGAGATATACCAGTCTGTGACCCACTAAACACCCTCTGATATTAAAATCCTTCATAATTCTGCTTTTTTAAACTAAAAAAATGATGCATATAGTCATATAAATTTGGTTTATTGACCATGAGACATTTAAAAAACACCACCTTTAAAAGCATTAAATAAAACGACAAAAACCTCAGAAAAAAAGCACCAAGAAAAGTTGATCTTAAATTTTGACCTGAAAGGACAAGAAGTTAATGATTGACAACACAAGGGTTAAAAGGGTTTGAAAGATAGGGAATGCCACCAAGACAGGTGGTGTTTGTGCTAACCATGAGAGGTCAGAGCATTACAAAGTGGCTGTGTCAAAATGCATTTTAAACAAGACAAGATTGTTGCAAGAGTAGAATTAAATTAAACAAGTCCTTTTAAGATTTGTGGCTTTTAAAACATGGATTTTTGAAGATGCTGACGTGTCCTAAAAACATGAACCGCTGTCGCGTTTAAGTGCTTTGTGGTCCGCTGAGTACTTGTAAAAACAGCGTATCAACAGAAACATGTCCTCAGGACGGGTTGCCATAGATGAAAGTAAAAAGACAACTTGCCAGACATGTTTTTAGTGACCCAGATAAGTTAAGGAGCTTAAAAACTGGATGATTGACAACCGCATCTGAGCTCTGAAGTTAAGTTCACTCACATGCTTAGGATGGAATACTAAAGTCAAGAGGGAATGCCATTTAAGGGTTAGGGTTTCTTCTTATCCTTTGCAACTATGTTATAATCACATTCAGAATAGCAGGATTATAATAAAGAAACTACTATATGGTATTATGTCAAGGTAATGAGATCATAGTTAAGACGATGGGATTTTCCTTTCTTTTTTTCATCTATTAAATGTGCAAAATCCATATTAAGTACACAAGGTGACAACTTCAGGCCGCTTATTTTGTCCAGTCAACAATCAAAATAGTCTAATTTTTGTTGGATAGGCTGGATCTAGAAACAAAATATGCAATTTTGGCATAATAAAGGACCTAAACAATCATGAAAATTGTTAAATTAATTAATTTCAGCACTACAATCCTTTTTGGTTTTTACCAAGTCTCCCCCCTTAAAATCTTTGTCCTATCTTTTTACAGCACAGCAGTCAGGTCAGTAAGATAACAAATCTTAACTCTTACAATTCATTTTTCTAAACAGACTGTATCAAATAGGACTTCTTGTTGGGTTTATGCTCAAACTCTGTTTTTATAACCCTTGAGACAAGGAGTGTGTACATGTCAACATCTCAGCCTATCTCTTGTGTCCTTTTTATTTAGGGTCATAACCCTGAAAAGATCCCTGTGTTACCCTGAAGTCCGACCCACCTCCTCCCTGTATCCCGCTGTTGCTCGGCAACCTCATCAACAAAGCCACCAACACAAGCCTGGTTTATATCAACTGTGACTCAAGAGGAAGAACCAAATGAGATATTAAAAGGGAATCATTTATAACATTCCCCCACAAAAATATTTTGGCTATTATTAAGTGCAAAATGTCACATTTTGCCAAAATAAGCAGTTGTTTATTGGGATCGATATTACTTTAATAGCATTCCATCACTGTTCATGAAGTGCATGAATGGTCAAGTACTTAACCAGTCTAATGTTTCCTGTTGGAATTTTCTTTATTTTTTTTATTTTTTACACAAGCACATCACACATCGTCCATGTGGAGAACACTGTCCCACAAAGCTAAATAGAAAAGAAGTTATATCAAATGTCACCGATCCAGGATGAAGTGAGAGATAAACAATTTGTGATGTGTTTGAAAGCTAAAAAAAAAGTGAGTTTAAAGAAAAAGGTTTTTAAGGTAGCAATTAATCACATTGTTAATAGGTTTGTAGTAGTGTAGGTTGGATGTGTATATTTGACTGTGTATTGCATTTTTGTTTGTATGTGTAGAGGTATGTATGATCAGGTCACAGCCAACATCCAATAAATGCTCAATATAGTATATATTTTGTTCATCCTCCCATGCCTTTTATATATATATATACACACACACACACACATATAAATCTAAATAGGAGACAACATAGGGTAGAAAGAGATTAAAATAAACAAAAACTAATTAAAAAATACCTACTAAAAGAGTAAGAGAGAAGCAGAAAGAAGGAGCCTAAGCGTGTTAAATATTGGGACGGCTGCAGAGCCTTTTGCATATGGAAAAAAAACATAAATCTCACCTATATGAAAATATTAGGGGAATCTGAACGGTCATTTTAAATCTGTAAGTTATTTCTGGCACCAAAAGAACCTGAAGCAGCACACCTCCTTTCCTCTAAAGTCGAGCTTTTCTACATGACGTGAAGCCGTTTCCATCCACTGCAGAAGCATTATCACAATCTGCTACCTCACTACCATTGTCCATGTGGAGTTTGGTAAATTGAATAAGCTTACAAACCATAAAATAAGATGGTGCAGGTTTCTCTAAATGCTATGTCAGATTAATCCTTTTACCTTAAGCCTGGAAGCATCGCAGTTTTTGTTTGATTTTCAATGTCACAGATGTGAGAAAGAATAGCTGCTTCCAATGTCTGTCAAAATCTTTAAAAAAATGACTTTACAGAGCCCTGCTTTCCCCTTTTGGTAGCTGAATAAGTCTAGTCAGGACAAAAACAACAACTTTGGAAAACAGGTCGTCTATATCGAGGGCAGTTTTAATGCTAAAGCGGAGGATAGAATACCAAACTTAACACTACAAATAGGGAAGCTTTAAGTAAACACTTCATTGAATGTCTGCGTGACAGACATTTTAACATCTGTTTTGTCGGACGGATTTAGTAAACAAAGGATTTCTCCTTCTGAGACCAAACACACGGAGAGGTTCTCAGCATCAGAAACCAGCCTCACATAAGCCTTTAGACATAAGACATTAGACTCCCGAACATGTACACATAACCTCTCATGTCCCACTGAATCTCCAATCCCACTGATAACATGAAGTAACATGACAGTCTCCTCGAGCTAGAAAACACCTTGATACTGTATTTAATAGAGGGTGACTGTGTGCACGTATGTTGACAAAGTGAAAATAAGTACTTAAAAGTAGCAATACTGCAATGTATGATATACTGTTACAAGTTAAAGTCCTGCAGCCAAACACTTAACTTAAAGAACAAAAGGCATCAAAATATACTTACAGTGTCAAAAAATAATGTATTCATCATGTCCGACTGCGGCCTTTTTGCAGTACTCCCATTTTACTTCCTACTGTAAGGTTTGTAGTTGAGAACATAACCTAAAACGCCAAACAATATCTTTTCTTTAAGTAAAAAAATATACAAAATATAAGCACATTTTAACAATTTCCCCTAATTCCTGAAATTGTTCATTTTGCCAATATAATTCATCTGGTCTCGATCTTCGGTTGACCGCGCTTTTCTCATCTCACTCCCTTTTCTACCACTGTGAAGGGTCCTTCAGATAAGGCCAAAATGCAACATTATCTTTTTGTGCCAAAATGATATGTACAAAGTGTAGCAGACCTTGTTAGACAATGTCATCTCAGGTTTCAAATGTTTCCCATAATCATTGCCCAATTTAACAAAGATGATCTATCTCTTGTTTTGCGTCCGAACAGACCAACAGCAAACAGCCATGATTAGCATGTTTTGAAATACAAAAAGACCATAACTGATAAGACCTCAGCTGAAATCACTCATTTGTTTCCCTCAAAGCCAACTTTTATTAAATTGTTTGCGGGTGCTGACCAACGCTGAGAAACTGCTTGATTACTGAACAGTTTTCCTGAGATAAAAAAGCATCAGGAATAACTGGGCTCTTGTGTCAATGGCAAAGATGTATTTAGTTGCTTGAGAGCATTTCTTTCCACTCAAAGTTCTTACAATGGGGCCTGACCCCGAGGGGGTCAAGGGGTCACGGGTTCTCAGGTTTGTTAGACTCATGACAAATAGGCTGGAATCAGTTGTCTTTCTCTAGATTTACCTGTTGCCTTCCCTCGAGGGGGTTCAATCGGTTTCCCAAGGAAAATTTTAAAAGGTTGTGTATAGAAAATGACAGAAGTCAGGGAAACTTGTGTGATATCAGTTGTCTAATCATAGTCTTTTGCTGATTTTAGATTTTTTTTTTTTAACCTTTGTGTTGTCTTCCCTTCAACATTGAAAATCAACCCTTTCGTTGACCCATTTTCTTGATTTTTGTCCCTTTTTTTTCAACACTTTTGATGCTTCTTTTCAATGTTTGTCACTTTTGACATTTTCAGCACTATGTAACACTGACTTAGTAACTTCAGTTATTTTTGGAATTTACGGTCAATGAACCTCCTTTATAGGAAATTGTACTTAATGTTTTGAGTTAGAAAAGCAGAAATGAGTGATTATTTAGACTGAAATTAAAGGAAAGTATGTTGATGTATAATCACAGACTGGAATACGTCAACTGTTACTCAATACTATTTTTTTACCACCTAAAATTAATGAAAGTAGAGATGTGTACTGTACTTGCCAAAGAGCGTTGTGTGGAATCAATCATTTTATTTTGGGTAATTACAATTGGGTAGTTAAAAAGAACATTGATATAGGAAAATAGAGAAATGGAAATTGAAAATGATTTAAAAGCAAAAATCCCTGTCAATTGTGAATACAAATATTAGAGACCACCAAAATGGCCAAAACTGCTGCAAAAAAGGACAAGACCTGCAGGTCAAACAGGTCCTTGAACATGTCTTGCACGTGAGTCTGACAGCTTGGTGCCACTAAAATGATCTCAGTCATCCACGTAGAACCAACTGCTTCAGGCAGGGTTCCCTACACGCTGTAGGAGCAGAAGCAATAGATTTGACTAGAAGACAACTGAGGTGTGGTGCATATCCTTCAGTAAAACCATTACACCTGATGTAAACAATCTGAGGATGTCGGGATGACAAGATAGTACCTTGCCAGGGTGTGCAGTGCCCGTACCTGCAAGAAGTGTGCAAACAAGCCCTCACTTCGCATGTCACTGCCAGGCCGTGATCCACGCCCATTCCCTCTAACTGCTGACAAATGAGACATTCATCTAATTGTGTGTTGCTTGATTTTGGCTGTGCAGGCCTGGACCGATCCCTCCCTTTTGTCTATGGCCCAGAGATTGTGCAGGAAAAAAACAGTTCAAAGTTGTTCTTAAAAAAAACCATGTAACTGTGCTGCTCCTGAACGTGACAGGGCTTTTATACAAAGAACATTAGAAACCGCTATGTGAAAACATCCTTGATTAGCTCAAATTTGCTTTCACTGATGACGCAGGACAAGGAGGGCTATTGTAGAGCCTCTTATTGTGTTGAGTGAGCTGAGAGGCAATCAGAGTGATTTCTGTCCAGCTCTTAGACAGATTAACGGACGGGGCATATGGAACAAGGCTCCCAGGATATTGATGTGCGCTAAAGAGGTATGTCGGGAATGTGGACGTGGCAGACGACCTCTCTATATCTCCAAATAAGGCGGGCTGACAGTCGTTTATTGCTGATTTTGCCCAGGTCACCACAGTTTGTGTTTGTTTACCGGTGGAATGTGTGTGGAGCCATAAAGGACGACCACTGTTTGAAATTCCCCAAAAATGATGACTATGGTAACAAAGAAATTGTTTTTTTGAACTGCTGCACAGGATACGTGGATGTATGTGTGTGTGTGTGTGTGTGTGTGTGTGTGTGTGTGTGTGTTCAAATATAGAGCCTGATGATAGGTGATTTTCCACTAGAGATAATAGATATCATGGTCTAATTTGCTGTTCATGCCCCAGCAAACACATGCAGAGAAAGTCAAAAATAGGTCAACCACTTGTCCTGACTGAAATATCTCAACAACCTTTTTAATGGGTCAACACGAACTGTGATATTCATGGTGCCCAGAGGATGAATTCTAATGACTCTAATGATCCTTGACTTTTACTTTACCGCTACCATCAGGTCAAATAATTTGATTCGTGACTAAATAACACCATAACTAACTTATTCACTTAATCAATAATGTTCATTCACCATTCCGGTCTTCATGCTAACAGGCTATTCAAAGAGGGTGAACGTTATTCCCGCTAAACCTCAACATGTTAGCTTTGTCATGGTGAGCCTGCTAGCATGCTCATGTTAGCATTTAACTCAAAGCACCACTGTGTTAATTACAGTGTACGTACCCACGTAGCAGGGCTGTAGAGTCTAGGTCTTGTTAAAACAAAAAACTGCAACTACATAAATAGATTGCTGTGATTTATCTTAACTACCCCATCAACAGCATGTAAGGAAAAAGAAATAAGCTACCAATTAATTTCAACAAAAAGTCAAACTCTTCTTATTAAAAGCATCTCCTCCATTGCGATAAATTTAATACTGAAAATAACTTCGTAAAATTAATAGGGGTTGTGGATTTATAACATCACTACACTTGATTAAAAGAGCAAGTGCCCCTGATAGTTAATGAATTCAGTGAATATTGAATCAAAATGACAGGTTCCCAGTAAAAGTTTCCACACTGCTGCCAATGTAATCCCAATGTTACGAGCATTTCTTTAGCAGTAACCAGCTGGTTAACAGCTGTGACATTGCTTATGGTCAAAACAGGTTTCTGTAATAATTTGCTAAATTTGGGGAAAACATTTTCACGGCAAGCCCCATTAGAATTAAATAGAATCGGCAGTTACGCTATCAGCAGCAATTATATCAGATGATTCAGAACACCCAAACGTCTTTTTTCTCCAATCCGCTGAGCTCAGGAATGCAAATTACATTGTCCATGGAAGCCCATGAAAAGAAGCTGGCACACCGTGACCTCCTAATAGGCCGAAGATGGAACTGGATCCAGTGTACATTCCTAGACACTATTAGATATTTAGAAATCACAGAGTGGCTGAGCCCGTGGCAACCAATGTCTTTTCCTGACTAATGGTCCTGGCTCGGGCCCAGTAATGTCATGGGTGAACACTCCAATGAGTAGTTTATTAGGAACTAGTGGGAGGGGGCCCAGTGAAAGAGACGCCCAGGTGGTCATCTGTTGGTCTGCAGCACCGTAAAATAGATTTTGAGCTCAAGAATGCATCGGATCTAATTGCATCTGTCCCACATGGACCGTAAGGGTCGCTTCATTCTTCAGAATTATGAACCAAAACGTACCAAAAAGTGAATGTATATGGGCATAATTTGGCCATGGAAGCTCATTGTATGTGTGCTTTGTGCTGGTTAATTAATTTCTGTAAAGAAGCAGAGGGTTTGTGTGTGTGTGTAGTTGTGTGTGTCTGGGGGTGTGTGTGTGTCTGGGTGTTGTGCATGGAGCAATAACACCAGTGATCTGTGTGACCTCGGGCATAGTCCCACTCGTCTGTACTGACTGTACTGTAGTGTGCTGACAGACGCCAGCACACTACAGCTCTTATAATTGTTGTGATTCACTGATTATTATGTCTGTAAAATGTCAAAAAATAGGAAAGAGTTTCCCTCACGGTTACACTGTGCCAATGTGTTACTTCCCACTGCTTGTTTTCTTCAAACAAATCCAAAACCCAAAGAAAAACTGATATAAAATAAGGAAAAGCAGCACACATATCACCATACTGTACAGTTATAAATAACCTTTTTCTCCATCAAGCTCTGACCTGACACAAGATCTCTGCTCTCTGATAATGGAGCAGGGAAGACTAACTGCCGAGTTCATGACACTCTGTAAATATGAGCTGCTGACTGGGGAAAATTCCCCATGTCATCTTCTTAGTCGTAATTGTGAGCAGGGCGTGGGAATAACTTGAGCAGGCTGCTATCTCTTCTGGTTGTAGTCGCAGACCCCAAGCGATAAACATGAGAGTCCAGGAAATGAGGACCTCTAACTCACTGAATTTGAACGTTATTGGATTCTTGCTCTAGTTTTAATCGAACATAGTACAATTATGGACAAGAAACAACCAGGACAAGCCAATGACCACATCGTCAGCTCTTATAAACCAGCGATGCCTCCATCGTCTATCATTTCATGCCGTCTTGAACAAAAGCTTAACAAGCTAACAGCAACACAGTCAATCACTCATTTGTGTTTTGTCAAAAAAGTATGACAAATTTCCAGTGTACATCAAGCCCAACAGATTAGTGGAAATCTGCATTTGGCAGCTGACAAGGGCATCTTCCTGTCAACTCTGACAAAACTCACATGTCATTACCTTTCATACCCAACGAGTGAATCATCAGCTTTCTGACGCCACTCACCCGGGAGCAGGTCTGGGTCACTTGTCATGTCATGATGATCAATTCTCAATAATGATTTCCTGCAGCTGGATTCAGAGGAACACAGCAGCTGATTATTACTTTCAGTGATTGGGCAATGAAATTAACATGTACAGTTTGTGCAACTAAATGCATTTCTTTTCTTCTTGTTCCTCTTCTCATTTCCTTTCTGTGTTTCTCCTCCGCTCAGTAGTCCTCTAATTGGCTTGTTTCTCCTTAATTTGTCTTTTATTCTCCTGTTTATCCCCCCCCCCTTCTCCATGTACTTCATTTTCTATCCTCGTTTCTCTACTCATTTCCTTCTTTCTCCTCTGCTAACTTCTCTTCTACTTCCCTCTATCCTTTCCTTGTTTGTCATTTCTTGTCCTTGTTTCTCCTCTGTTTTGTTTCTCCTTTTCTGTCCACATCTTGTTATGCCTCTTCTTGTTTCTCCTCTCGTTATTGCTATAGGTTATTACTGTACTCATAGTCCATGACTCTCCTGTCTTCTTCCTGTTCCTTCTCACCCCTATTTGCTTCTCCTTTTTTGTCCTCTACATGTTTCTCCTTTCATTTCATAGTATCTCATATTACTGTATTTCCTTGTTTCCCTATGCTTTGCTTGTTTCTTCTTTCATTTGCTGGCCTTTCCTCTCCTCATTAAGCCTTTTGCTTTTCTCCTCTTTAATTGTTTCTCATCTTGTTTGCCTTCTCTCCTTCCCTCGTTTCTTTCTTTCTTGTTTCTAATTCCCTTATCTGCCTGATCCTCTCCTTAGCTCTGTTCTCAGTGTTACTCTTTTCTCTCATTTTTCTTTCTTCACCTCTCCTCCTTTTAGCAAAAACAGGTAGGAAAGGTAAAAAGAAGGTGTGTGGTGTGCGTGCTCACATCTACAGTACACACCAGCAGTCTTTGGTGAACGTTGTGGCAGCTCATGTGCTTTCAGACACATTTTTCCCTAGAACCTTTTATTTAGATTTTCTCCTGCCAAGAACAGCAGCACATTTTTGTCTGCACATGTGCTTTCCTTTTCACAGGCTGAATTTACAAAACAACAACCCAACACTAACATGAGACTTAAATGAGCTTAAACAAGCTCCCAACTTGTGCATCACTCAAACACAACTATGTCTGTTTGCTCTCCCATGTTAACACCTTCCCAAACTGACAAATCTTTGTTGTTTCATAATTTTATATTACACTATAGACAACTGCCCTACCACTTGAGACATTGACCGTGTTTCCTCCACAGGCTGAGACAAGCTACAGTCTTTCAGGGGTCTTGATCTAAGACAGAGACTCAGAGGCACTCGAAGAGTCAGCCCAGCTGACCCCAGGACCCCTCAGGGTAAAACTTCCACCCCCAGAAGCCTAAACCAGCTCACAGAGACCTGCATACATCAGCGCACATTTCTGTTAAACTCATAGCTCTGAAACTTGTCACCTTATATATAAAAGGCAGATGTCTTATGCATCACATAGATGAATTACACCGCTGCCTAGAGCCAGTCAAAGCTTGAGTTTCTCCGTGTCAGTGAACGGTAAAAGGCACTCATCTGTCAAAAGTGGTTCTGTCTTCCTTCACCAGGTAGTCCAAACACCGCCGGTTTTTACACAGCAGAGGACACTTGCTGTCACATTTGCCCCCACTTCATGCTCTTTCTTTAGTATGTGTATGTCTTTTTTCTAAATTGGGTACGTATTGTGATCCCGGCAGATGAAGAATGAAGGGATGAGACAAGAAACTGATAAAATGTCTCATGTTTGAGATATCCAGTTAGACAGATTAGATTCAAATACATCAGACCTTTTTGCAACCTGGCTGAAAAGTGGACAAAAGAATCAAGTGACAGAAATGAATACAACTGCAAGAGGCTTGATATTGTGTTACATTTGCCAGACTGATAGATTTCCCAATGCTTCAGTGAAAGCACAAAAAAAATAAAAATAATGGAAATTAAAGCTGTGATTCAGCGAATAAATTCATGTCACCATCTGGTGAATGAGAAGGACATTTTCCCTATAAATAGTCATTTTCTCAGTCAGTATAAACAGCTTAGAGAGTGTTTGGTTTAGTTGATCCTGGCACATTCATTTTGGAACAACAGTACAAACTAAGTCAAATCTGACAGCTAAGGTTTAAGGAGGAGTTACACTGCTTAATCACTGGAATATTTTTTAATTGATGTTATTATAAAAATCCCTCCTGTTACATGGCGTTACAGGCATCTGTACGCCTAAACTGTGTTTCCTACTATATATCTGAATGTATGTTTTTAAATGATTTCTTTTTAAATGCAGTGTCGTATGCTTCAGTTCCAGATAAAAAATGTTTTTCCCCTTTGTCCATTTTTCTTCTTCTTCCCTTATATATCTTCTCCTTCAGCAGAAATTGAGTCCCTTACTCACTGATACGTAATCAGGAACAATGCTGAAATATATAATACAACAGGATGGTCCAATACATTATCTCCAGTTTATTTTAGTACAATAACTAAAAAAAAAAAAACTATAAAAACTATGAAAATGGGAATATCAGTGCAGGTGTGCTGCAGCACTTGCCTGCCCCAGGCACGTCTCCAGTGAACTCACATCGGCTCCTAGCGGTTGGAGCTGGAACTGCAACAACCTGAGGCCAGAACTGAAACTTACTGCTGTTCAGACCTGACCTATTAGACTATGGAATAATCTATATGGAATAATATATATGGAATAATCTTGTTCTAAACAAAAGGAGGAATACTTCTGTATTATATTTAATTAAAAAAAAAAACACACACAACTTTGAACATTATAAGTAAAGCTGATAGACATAAGTTGCATCAAATTAAATAATGTTAAACGAAAAATAGGCTGCAGATGTGCATTATGATCCGAGGCGGAAGTGCTGCTGAAGACTGATGGATGGACGCTGTGAAAGTCTCTCTCTCTCTCTTCTCTCTCTCTCTCTCTCTCTCTCTCTCTCTCCTCTCTCTCTCTCTCTCTCAGCTCGTCCCTTCTCTCTCTCCTCCTATCGCTCTTCTCTATGCCCTCTTCCTCCCTCAAAGCTGGCTTTTTCTCGTCGGCCGTGATTGGACAGGACATTCTAGGAATGGACAAAACTATAAATAGCACTTTGTCCGTGTTAAAAGGGATTTTTTTACGGCTCATATTCACGGACATCATCAAGCACGAAGAAAAAAAATACAAAATAAAATCTCGAGATTTTGTACATTCTTATTTTTTACGTGGATTCTTTCCCCCCCCACTCCCCAATATAAGATGCCTTATTCATTCTCGAGGATCTATTGCGTGGTTTAATATTTTTTCTTGGTGGACTTTGTTCACTTTTGCTCTGCTGTCTCAGTTAACGGTGGTGTGGGCCAATCTTCCTAAAGGAATGCTATATTTCCTGCCGATGGCGACCCTATGGCCAGTGTCTATTGAATCTGGGATTGACTTTTAATATGGTTTTTCATTGGTGTTCAACCTGTTGCACACTCCCTTTGTGTGTCATTGACAATCCCGTTATAAACGGTTAGGTTGTTGTCGTTTCTTGTCGCAGGCAGCAGGTTGGCGCTTCACCATGAAGTTGACAGGGATATTTTTGCTATTGATGTTTTGGACCTGCGAGAGTGCGCGAGTCGCAGGTGAGTTGGGCAGAACTAAGTGATCTAACTTGAACTGCTCGGGATATTAATTATCTTTTAAGATAGGAAGCTCCTTATTATGAGCAGGGGTTGAACTTTTGTTGTCTACCAGCCAAATGGCTAGTGAATGTTCAAATTTGACCAGCCACAAAATAGATTGCCATTGTATTTTTTGGGCTGGAGAGTGAAGAAAATCTAGTAGCCACTTGCATATTTTACCAGGTGCTGATTTAGAATCCTGATTCTGAGTCTGGAGAGCTTTTATTCAAACTGAAAACTACAGACACCCATAGCACTGCCAGACAAAGACTGACTACTAATTATTATTCACCCGCAGAGAGCCGAGACGACAATAGCGTGTATGACTTGTTTGAGCTCGTCAAAGTCCCGAAAAAGAACCACGGGGTCACCCTAGTGAAAGGAGACGACCCGTACAGCCCCGCCTACAAGATCCTCAACCCGGACCTGATCCCCCCAGTCCCCGAGAGCGCCTTTAGGGACTTGATCGACTCCATCCACGCCGAGAGGGGATTCCTCCTCCTGCTCAACTTCAAGCAGTTCAAGCGGACCAGGGGAAGCCTCTTGACCGTGGAGAAGCAGGACGGTTCCGGACCCGTGTTCGAGATCGTCTCCAACGGCAAGGCGAACACCTTAGACATCGTTTTCTCCACCGAGAACAAGCAACAGGTGGTTTCCATTGAAGATGTGGATCTGGCCACGGGCCACTGGAAGAACATCACGTTGTTCGTGCAGGAGGACTGGGCGCAGCTGTACGCGGGATGCGAGGAGGTGAGCACCGCCGAGTTGGATGCGCCCATCCAGAGCATCCTGACGCAGGAGACCCCGGACAGCGCGCAGCTCCGGATCGGGAAGGGAGCCGTGAAGGATAGATTCATGGTGAGCGCACGGGCCATTATAGACGGGAGAGTTTTAAGTCGCGTCTCTTTTTTTCATGTTGTCAGCAGAGAGAGTTTTGTTTAAAACGCAAATGCCCAATTATGTCCGAAAGCTTAAAAACGCACAAATGGCAGGACTGAATTATTGTAATGCTTTTTTTTAGACTGATGCAATGAAAAGCGGGTTTTCTTACTGAATGTACCGGATTGTAGCCTAAACTGAACATCGATGCTTGCAGGGGGTCCTGCAAAACGTGCGGTTTGTGTTTGGAGCATCACTAGAGGCCATCCTCCGTAACAAAGGATGCCAGAGCTGTAAGTAATCAGACATCTTTTATGTTTCCTAATCACTTATCTGCTTCATGTAGAGCAAGTCCTTATCCAAGAAATGTGTATATACTTAATTTGCTTGCTGATTTCTACATACAACCGTCCCTGGGCAGCTGTTTACCACTTGTCACACAGGAATGCCATCTTACAAATAGCTCAGGGTACTGTGGTCTCAAAGTATGTTCTCTGCTGTATTAACTTATTGCTTTTCATTAGGATTTATTGCAGTGTGGGATGTGTAACATTTTAAGAACAACATTCTCCCTCCCTCATTAAGAAGTTAACCATAATGTTGAGTGTGCAAATATGTGATTTGGTTTATGTTATGTCTTCTTTCAGCCATGACGACTGACTCAATGATTCTGGAGAACCTCAATGGTTCCTCTGCCATTAGAACAGAGTACACTGGACACAAGACTAAAGGTAAACACCACTAACATGTTGTGGACATCCCCCGTTATACCGGTTCATGTCTTTTTTATTAGACTCCAGCATATAGAGACTGAACACACTTTTTTATTTATGTTACCTTCACTGCCAATTCATGAATTTCCTCTTTGTGTTTTGGCCCTGGTGAAGACCTGCAGATGGTCTGCGGCTTCTCCTGTGAGGACCTGGTCAGCATGTTTAAGGAGCTGAAGGGCCTCGGTGTGGTGGTCAAGGAGCTGTCCAATGAACTCCGCCAACTGGTAAGGAGGAATTCCAGCAGACCGTCTGGGGGCAGAGTGCAACACACAGTCTGCCTCTTTGCCTTTGTGTGTATTGGATTGATGTGTCTTGTCTCCGGGTTACCGTCACCTCCTGTGTACAGTTGTCCAGTAACATTAGACACACACAGTATAAGGTCTTAAGGATATGTGGTAACACTAATATATTTGTTAATTAAATGAGGTTAAGAATATGTTCAATGCTTAGAGACAACAAGGGAGCCTGTAGATGCCTTATGCATTCTGTAGTGAATAGTGACATATACTCTCAAATTCAGCGTGCACCAATTCTGAAATCTGCATAGTCGCAAAATGAATCCTAAAACCACATCTTGAATTATCCATAGCCACTACTTTTTTTATTTTAGAAAAAGTTCTAGTTCTACTTAAACATTTTTTCTGTGAGACAGACAGACAGACAGACAGATAGATAGATACTATAATACCACCAACAACAAACAGAGCACCTGAATAATGTCATAAACCTATTCAACACCTATTATTAACTAAAGTGTTATCAGGATATATAAGATAAGGTGCAGCGTCCTCACACAGAGTCTTACTGGACATCTTGACGATCTTATGCAGTTGATTTTTATTCCTCACTGACAATGAAAACACCAGGCAATAGAACAGAAAGTACATATACAAAGCACATATATAACTTTTTACTCATGCTCTTAACTTGAGTGGTGTATTATGGTAAGTTTCAACATATCTTTATTATACTGCACATTTTTATTAAGAAAAGTAGCTTTTGCCAAGGTAACAACTAATTGGGATCCAAATAATCAATTACCAATATCTGGGTTTTGTCTGTTTCTCCTACACCTTCCCTCCCCAGACGGATGAGAACAAGCTGATTAAGAACCGCATTGGCATTCACAGTGGCGTCTGCATCCACAACGGCATTGTACACAAGAACCGAGACGAGTGGACCGTCGATGACTGCACCGAGTGCACTTGTCAGGTGAGATCTGAACTGTGTGTGTCGTTTCTTAAGTACTTAAACACACGTGTGAGGGGATGCACTCCTTGCTTTGACTTGTTTTTACACACACGCACTTACCACC
Source organism: Etheostoma spectabile (assembly GCF_008692095.1). Classification (NCBI taxonomy): domain Eukaryota; kingdom Metazoa; phylum Chordata; class Actinopteri; order Perciformes; family Percidae; genus Etheostoma; species Etheostoma spectabile. Next base: position 6,772,078 of record NC_045750.1, read on the forward strand.
ACTTAACTGATCTGGTTAGTAATTAGTAGTGCGAATGCTTGCCAGTAGGCCAACAGCCTTTACCGTTGTAATGAGAGGTCTGTTCGAAGAAGTTCAACTCGAGTGTGGCTCAGAGGGATGTGACCAGACTTTAAGTGATGCACTGTAATTAAGAACAAGACCTTGGCTCTGACAAGTGGAAAGAATTGATGGGTTCAGGTGCAAAACACTTGGCAGGGATGATTCCTGCATTTCCCAATAGGCTTGATTTCCTGATTTCCTCTTCTGCTAATAAGCTACTTGTCCCTATTTTCCCTTTTTTCTCTGTCAGTGATCAGATCCAGGAGGGACAATATTTGCATGCATAGTTAGAGGCAGTTGTTATCCCTGAGTCATTCACAGTACACCCACACAGGTTGTGCTGGCAGGCTGACTTTACTTGTTTTGGACTCAGCACCGGCTCCACAATCAAACCAACTTCCATTATAAGGACTTTGGCCTCGTTCCCATCTTCCTCTGACCCAGTGGGCAGGTGGTTGTCTGCACTGAAGGGGTCTCCCCTTCTCAGTCAGAATCCTGCTCTTTTGTTTTTCTGTCATGGTAAATTTGTGCAAACTCAGATGATGAGAGAAGTTAACACGCAACACGCACTAATTTACACAACAATATACTTCACATTAGTGACACGGTTCTGTACTGTCTCTCAATTCCATTTGGAAATGGGGATTTAAACAAGCATCTGGACATAATTTGAAAGAAAATTGCAGCAACATTTGGTTGATATCCATACCGTTGAGCATATGCTTAACCATACATTTGATCTCTGTGCTTGTGCAGAACTCCGCTACTGTGTGCCGCAAGATCTCCTGCCCCCTTATTCCCTGTGCTAATGCTACTGTTCCTGATGGAGAGTGCTGTCCACGCTGTGGAACACGTAAGCATTTCTGTACAATTCATTGTTAGAGTCTGCATAGCTGCAGGAAAGTACACTGTAATTACAGTGTTGTTAATTTATGTAAACCTGCACTGTAAGCTACTGTATGAAAGGCCCCCATGAGCTAGAATGTGTATGTGTCAACTAACAGGCAGAGCATACAAACACTGCTCCATTCACAGAGCCGTTTCTGTGTTATTTGCCATATAAAATAAAAAGCCTCAAATATTTCCCTGGATGTAAAGGTTTCTATTCAGGAGAAAACATGTTAACTTTAGAAATCATTTAACTGCAATAACATCCGAGTAAATGAAAGGGTGCTTATGTGTTTGGAACATTGGCGCTTTGTGCCCAAAAACATATTTGAAATGGCTGTAATTTGCCAAATTGGTTAAAGTGGGATGGAAAATTGGTTGGCTGTTTAGTGAAGCCATCTTCTACATGAGGAGTAGTGACATGTCCTTCATACCTATGCAGGCTTGGCTGCAATGCTTCCCCAAAACCTAAATAAACAGGGGGACCCGCATTCAGCCAGACCTCAGACACTTGTTGAAGTCATAACACACTCAGGCCCATGTTTGCAAAATCAGCTTCCTCTTTAGGAAAACATAAGCCAATGGGGCATCCCTGTGTATCCTGAGGACAGTGGCCCTTTCTATTTTCCCAGCTTCTCTCAGTGTGTTAGTCGCTGCCCTCCCTCTCAACAGACGGCCTTCTATCTGTCCAAGTCCCAGCTAAATCCACACTTATTAGCCCTCCGCTTTAAGAGCTTTCCCTCCTCATTTAGGCTTGAGGGTGTTTGTGAGGGGGTGCTGCCTCAGTGAAATAGCTCTTTCATTGTCTCTTTTTCTCTCTCTCTCTCTCTCTCTCTCTCTCATACTCTCTCCCTCCTGCTCAGCGAGCGACTATGCAGAGGACGGCTGGTCGCCGTGGTCTGAATGGACCCATTGTTCCGTGTCTTGTGGGCGGGGCATCCAGCAGCGTGGGCGCTCTTGCGACCGTATCAATAACAACTGCGAGGGCACCTCTGTGCAGACCCGCGACTGCTACCTCCAGGAGTGTGACAAGCGATGTGAGTTAACACAGCAGACACGTCACCCAAACACAAACAAACAAGTAGACCCTGTGAAGCCCACAGCCTGATTCACATGCAGTTACCAAGATGTGATAAATAACCTTTGACCTTCACTTGCGGCCGTCAGTCAAGCAAGACGGCAGCTGGAGCCATTGGTCACCATGGTCATCCTGCTCCGTCACCTGCGATGCTGGTGTCATCACCCGTATCCGCCTCTGCAACTCCCCCACCCCTCAGCTTGGAGGCAAGGACTGTGAGGGAGAGGGCCGGCAAACAGAGAAGTGTCAGAAATCTCAGTGCCCCAGTAAGTCACATCATCTGATGTTCCTGCTTGCATTTGTGTGTTATACACAGCAAGGATAGAAATTAATCATTTTTTATTCTTGTCTCCCTTAGTCAATGGCAACTGGGGACCCTGGTCACCGTGGGATACCTGCACTCTCACCTGTGGAGGTGGTCTCCAGACTCGTAAACGCCTGTGCAATGACCCAGCGCCAAAATACGGTGGCAAAGAGTGCGTTGGTAATGCTAAAGACACCCAGCTGTGCAACAAGAAAGCCTGTCCAATTGGTGAGGCATTGTAGTCACATACAGAACTTCTAAAATTGAATTCCATGTATCTGTATTATTTTGAACATGAGGATTTTAATGTCCTTTTATTTATTATACTGCTTGTTGTTGATTTATTATATTTCAAGTTAGTTATGTTGTATATACCGAAATCTCTTTTCACAATGAGACCATTACTGGCGAGGGATTTATGTAATTAAAAAAGATCATATCTGTAAACACTATTGATGTTGCAGATGATGTCTTAATAATGAGAAAATATTGCTGTTTTCAGATGGGTGCCTGTCTAACCCCTGCTTTGCTGGATCCAAGTGCACCAGTTTCCCTGATGGTTCCTGGAAGTGTGGCAAGTGCCCAGCTGGCTACACTGGCAATGGTATCAAGTGTAAAGATGTTGACGAGGTAAAAATTCTTTCAACGTTGTATTATGATTTTGTCAGGCACAAACAGTTTGATGCCTGTAGTAACATCTACCGAGTCTTAATTGGTTTGTTGTTTTTTTATCTTAAAAATAGTGCAAGGAGGTCCCAGACGCTTGCTTTGAGTTTAATGGTGTGCACCGCTGTGAGAACACAGATCCTGGCTACAACTGTCTGCCCTGCCCTCCTCGCTATTCAGGACCCCAACCGTTTGGCAGAGGAGTGGAGCAGGCTGTTGCTAAGAAACAGGCAAGTGCTGTCTGGTCTTTGTGTCTAGCAGCCAACGTACAATAAATATTGACAACAGGAATAACTGTTACAAGTGTACTTGTAACAGTCTCCAAGGCAGGACCATGATCACTTATTTTACTGAATGTCTGCCTTTTCCAAGAAAAAATGATCATGAATTTGGATTATGCTCAGACAGTTTGATTACTGGTCATTCAAACTATGCATCCCTCCTTCACTCTCCAGGTGTGCACACCTCGTAATCCCTGCCTTGATGGAAGCCATGACTGCAACAAAAACGCCCGCTGTAACTACCTCGGACAGTTTGCTGATCCCATGTACCGCTGCGAGTGCAAGCCCGGCTATGCTGGCAACGGCCATATCTGTGGAGAGGACACAGATCTGGATGGATGGCCCAACGCTGACTTGGTCTGTGTGGAGAATGCCACCTACCACTGCAAAAAGGTACAAAGTGGTGAAGCAGCGAGGCTCTGTGGAGCAAAGTCACTTAAGAAAGCAGTTTTTGCACAGTTAGTTTGTTTTCATCTCTGACTGTCTGACTGTGTTTTCTGTTATTCAGGACAACTGTCCCAACCTCCCCAACTCTGGGCAAGAAGATTACGATAAGGACGACATTGGAGATGCTTGTGACAATGATGACGACAATGATGGCATTCCTGACGATAGGGTAAATAAAACTCTCCGGATGTGGCCATAGCAGTAAACAAAGGAGTGTGTGTGTGTTCTGCAATTTTTGCATTCATCCTTCATGCTGTCTAATAAGAAGACAGGTGGATAGAAGGAAGGGGAGTGGAGGCTCTGCAGGAAAGAAAATGTTTCTCTGAGGCCTGAGCCAAAACCTCAAATTCCAACACTGAGGCACTTCTCTGAAGGAGCTGCACTGTGTGTTTGCTGATCCCAGCATTAGATTTGGGTCAGGGCCTAAAAGTAAAGGACATTTTCATCCTGCATCACTCTGTTCCTGTGAATAGATCCACTTAGGTTCTGCACTGCACCTGAAAACCTATCCTCAACTCTTATCTTCTCCTTTGTCTTTTTCTTTTTGAAACAGGATAACTGTCCATTCGTGTACAACCCCAGGCAGTATGACTACGACCGCGACGACGTGGGTGACCGCTGTGACAACTGCCCCTACAATAGTAACCCAGACCAAACAGACACAGACAGCAATGGAGAGGGAGACGCCTGCGCTGTTGACATTGATGGAGATGGTGAGGACTAGAAAGTTTATCAAAAATACTGGAAATCTACATCTTTATTTCTGTGCTGAAGTGAGGTCATGCTTGTGTAATATTATGTACTCATGTAGTGGCTTTTAACATCATGTGTTTCTATGAATTCCCCAGGCATATTAAACGAGAAGGACAACTGCCCCTATGTGTACAATGTCGACCAGAGAGACACAGATCTGGATGGAGTGGGAGACATGTGTGATAACTGCCCTCTAGAACATAATCCTGATCAGGTGTGTAGACACACACACACACACACAACACACACACACACACACACACACACACACACACACACACACACACACACACACACACACACACCACACCGCCCTTCACCATTTCCTTCCACCTCATCCACCAACAATAATAATAATCCACATTCATCTCCCTGCCTTTCTCTATAGCTCAGCATCTGTCTTTCAAATGAGATAGAGCCGCAGTGATTAGCTCTGTGTAGCTGTCTAAGCTTTATCGTGCCATGTGAAGGTGGAGTAAATCCTGTATGCAGCTCAAGGGCACATCAGTTCAATAAGGCGTAGTGGGGGGCTAGGGGTCTTTTCAATGGCCCACTGACGTTAGCTGGCTAATGTGAGGGAAGAGGCCCTAGGCTGAATTTTTCTGAGGAATGGGCTGGCCCTGGGCTGTGTGCATGCCCTGTCTGCGCACCACAGGCCTGCTCAGTCCACCTGTGCTATGCTACACTGAGAAATAGGAATGTGTTGAACAACGCAACTCAGGAAAAGGATGGGGGAAGGAGTGGTGAATCTTAATCTACACTGATGTAGTCTTTGAAAAGTAAAGGGAGAGAAAAAGTAAATTGCACGCTGCAATTAAAGACCAAAAGAGACATGTCCAGACATGGACGCAGCAATGCTACCTGCTGTTCCAAAGACTAAGAAAAAATGCCTCTTCAAATGTTGTGGTCTTGTTGAGAACTTTGACAGCAGAATTATGGTTCTACAGAGAGACCCAAATTCTCACATCCAACCCCTGCTCTAACCCTTCATTTCCTTTCATTCATCCCTGTGCCCCTATTCTTTCTTAGTGCCGCAGGGTGGGTGTAATCCTACCCACCAGGGCTAGCATGGCTTTGCCCTTCACTACAGATGCTGGAGGGGCTCAACGAGCAAATTGGAGTAGGAGATGCAACAGAGTCTTGATTTTCATTAGCTAAAACCTGGTGACAGATCTTGGACAAATTGAGCTTGGCAGCTTTACTGAGGCAGAGTGATTTCAGTCCTTAATGAAAGCAGGAGAGGAGATGAACAATGGTAGCAGGAAATTGTGTGGTCTAAAGAAAAAAACACGGTGGAATGTAATCACGTATGTCTGAGTGCTATTAATACTTCATTGTCCCCCTAATCCATACAGTAGGTCGTAACTCTTATGTCAAAACATTGCAGGTGGATTCAGATGATGACCGGGTGGGAGACAAGTGTGACAGCAACCAGGACATCGATGAGGACGGACACCAGAACAACCTGGACAACTGCCCATACATCTCCAATGCCAACCAGGTTGACCATGACAAGGATGGCAAGGGAGACGCATGTGACCATGATGACGACAACGACGGCATCCCTGATGACAAGGACAATTGCAGACTGGCCTTCAACCCTGACCAACTGGACTCTGATGGTGAGCAGAATGGGCCCTGCTTTAATCCCAAAGGATACAGGTTGTCAGAAAAAGAATTCTCAAGCACCAAAATGCTGAAATATAGCTCACAGCATGTCAAGAGATCTTTGAAACTATTTGGGTATTACTATTAATAAATATGTAATATGTATATTTTTTTTAAAAGGTGATGGCCGTGGAGATGCTTGCAAAAATGACTTTGACCAAGACAATGTGCCCGACATCTATGATGTGTGTCCCGAGAACTTTGACATTAGTGAGACAGACTTCCGCAAGTTCCAGATGGTTCCTCTGGACCCCAAAGGCACCTCGCAGATTGATCCTAACTGGGTCGTCCGCCATCAGGGCAAAGAGCTGGTTCAGACTGTCAACTGCGACCCTGGCATCGCTGTTGGTAAGTCACAAATCCCCAAGGAAAATTCCTTTTAAGTGTTACTTACTTGTCAAAGGATCCTATTCTGATTCTAAAAAAAAATGGGTTGTGATTGTCTACAAAATGCCTCCTAGTTTGCCTAAAGAGCATACTTTTAAAAATGTGTGGGCAATGAAATTCTGGCCTCTAACTTGCATTTTTCCTTTAGGTTACCACGAATTCAATTCAGTGGACTTCAGTGGGACTTTCTTCATCAACACAGAGAGGGATGATGATTACGCTGGCTTTGTGTTCGGCTACCAGTCCAGTTCCAGGTTCTACGTGGTGATGTGGAAACAGATTACGCAGACATACTGGTCTAATAAACCCACCAAAGCCCAGGGCTACTCTGGCCTGTCCATCAAAGTGGTTAACTCCACCACTGGCCCAGGAGAGCACCTGAGGAACGCCCTGTGGCACACAGGAAATACCCCAGGACAGGTAACACATTTGGACTTGGAGGTTATACCACCCCAATAGATTATTTTAACTAAAGAGGCATAAAAAGATAAATCCATGGTTGTTTGTTTCGCCATGCTTTAGGTCCGCACTCTCTGGCACGACCCTAAGAACGTTGGATGGAAAGACTTCACCGCCTACAGATGGCATCTGATCCACAGACCGAGAACAGGACTTATTAGGTGAGCAGAGGATAATATTTAGTCCACATAAAAGTTCAGTCTTCGCATGGGTTTGACATCCAAATCCCAAGCTTTGGACCAACTTTCATTTTTCCTTTATTCCTGCAGAGTCGTGATGTATGAGGGCAAGAAGATCATGGCAGATTCTGGTAGCCTCTATGACAAAACGTACGCAGGTGGCAGGCTAGGTCTTTTTGTCTTCTCACAAGAGATGGTATACTTTTCAGACCTCAAGTATGAATGCAGAGGTAAGCATTTACTTGAAATAAACTTTCCAGAAAGCATTCAATGCTCTGTTATGAAATCGAGGCCATATCCAACTCCTTTTATTATTCTCTTCTTCAACAGATGTCTAAATGCATGGCGCAGGAAGCTCTGAGGAATGCACCTTTTTTTTGTATAAAGTATGAACTTATGTATTCTGAACGAAAAGTCCAGGGACCGATTTATCTCCGCAACGCTTTCTTCTGCGGCACGCACACTTGGATGAGGCAATGGGCATGTGGTCAGCCTCAGGGTAACTTGAAGCTGGTTCGGGCAGAGCACCAACCGTTTGACTGCCAGTTGAGGATCAGAGAGCCCCTTCTCCTCCACCCTTAGCTTTCACGACAGCAGAGAGAGAGAGCTAGGGGGGGAAAAAACAAGCCCTCTAGCTTTGCCAGTAGGACACAAACACCTTTCTATCCCAGCTCTGCCTGCTTTTCTCGCTCTCTGAAAGACCTCATTCATCTCTGTGCGGGAACGGCTCCCCATAGACAACTATGCACTTCCAAGCCTTTACATCTCTCTCTCTCTCTCTCTCTCTCTCTCTCTCTGTCTCACCTCTTCAGCCTATGTGCCTGTCTACCTTAGCGTCTGGATGGACATCCCAAAGAAAAAAAAATGAAATATTTCCTTTGCTTTACCAGATCTTCCACAATGTAGAATCTGAACGATACATTTGAGGACTCAGAGGATGAAAACAGCAATAACATTTTGTAGGGATGTTGGTTGTTCAGGATTTAGGAAAACTGTTGGGAGTAGAGTAAGTTAGAATAAGGGGAACATAATGTTGTGGATGCGCGTGGTTATGCACATATGTGGAGACTGGAACAAGAACGTGCTTTTAACCATCTACCTAACAAAGAGAAATGCAAAATTAAATTTAGGTTAGCTTTCTTCTGAACGTACAACTATCACAGTCTGGTTAACTAAACAACTCTCAGGGTCAGATGGAAGTCTCAACCTGCCCATATCAAACCAGTAACAAAAGATATGAGGTTTGTTTTACAGAAAATTGCTAGAGCCAGTTTTCCCTCCAAAATACTCCCCATCTTACATCAAAACCTTGGTCACTGAAGAGATTTATCCTCCTCAGCTTCTGAGGATTTAAAATTGAAATTATGTAAATACATGTAAGTTATTGACTCTTGCCTACAATGTAGGCAGCAAAGGAAATACAAATGCTTTGAAAAAGTAAAAAAAAAAAAATAGATACAATTTCAACAAATTACAAACAAAACTGAACAAAATAAAGGTACAGCCAGGTCACAGTCACTGTCTATCATCTCCAGCTGTATCCACTGTAAGTGAATTAGGTATTTTTCAGATAGGGCTAAATAGCATGAAGTGTATGTGACATGTGTGCCTTTTCTTCAGAGAGAGATGAAAAACAAAGGAAATCTTTGATGTACAAATATTACCTCATTGCTGTTGTATAATTAGATCAAACAAAAACACAACCTAAGTACTTTTTCATATTCCTTTGAAATGATGGACATCTTTGTGCCACTGTAGCATAAGCTGTAAATAGTATGACTTTTCATATCCAAAAAAAAACAAACACAAAACGCTCCCAATCCTGTGATTTACCCCAGTGAGAACAGTACAATGGGAGATTTCTTTTTTATGAATAATTTTTTGCTTTATCATGTATGTCCAATGCTGTTTTTAGCAGATAAATTATTGTTTTGTCCTAGCTGTTTGTGAGAGATTGGTGTGTGTGTGTGTGTGTGTGTGTGTGTGTGTGTGTGTGTGTGTGTGTGTGTGTGTGGTGTGTGTGTGTGTGTGGTGTGTGTGGGATAAATGCTATTTAAATAATTTATCAGGATGTGTTGCCTTACCAAAGGCCACATGTCCATCTGTATAAACGGTTTGCACACTGACGTGAGGATGTTCTGTTCTTTATTGTTTTTACCTTCTTGGTTATTGTGTATCAATGTTACCATTATTGGTAATTATTTGTACAATTAGTTTTGCTTTTCTCTAAACATTTTCTTAGTTGTACAAAGCGAAAATGCTGTTTTTATTCATAGCGATTATTTTGTTACATACTTCAAGACAATAAATAGTTGTTAAAATTCTTTAGCATGTCCGTGCTTTTGTTTGTCACATTGGAGCAATTTCATCACTTCTCATCTGGGTTTATTATTGTTCAAGTGCATCAAGTTGTTTACATGACGTGGAGATAAGTTTTACATTAAACACAAACTGGTGGATGACGGAGACCACAAAATACGTAGACTTGCTCCAACCAGATCACAAAGACAACTGGCCTTGATTACGTCTATATGATGTTCTTTCAGGATTGCTCCGGCAGTGCCTGTCGGCCGGATGTCCGTTATCTTACGCTTTCTTTGTGTTGGGATTCTAAACTCCTGTGGATTTATGAGGACAACGGTTAACTGCTCCTCAGATCTCTGCAGGGGAAATCCAGACAGCTAGCTAGACTTTCTGTCCAGTCTGAGTTTCTGTTCCACAACTAAAACATCTTTTAAACGTAAACGTTCCACCAAAACAAGTTCCTTCACGAGGTTATTTTGCAACAGCACCAGGGCTCCGTCCAGCACTTAGCGCCGCCCATAACAATTGTAATTGGTTTAAAGAAATGCCAATAAACCAGAGCACATTTTTCTCCCATCCCGGAATAATGTGTGAAATAGCCAGACCCTCTTTGGCAGCACTGTGGAGGAAGGTCTGGAAACACGAGACTAGGTCTACCATAGCCCCAATGCTCAACACCTGAACACAGTCAAAGTCAAGATCATCGGCCAGCACACCCAATGGCACAGAGTTGTTCTTTCAGGCCTTTCTCCCTGCAGAGAGGCACACTTTGTCTCTTTGTGATGAAGGCCACATGAGGAATGTGACACAGACATCTGCTCCTGAGCTTCATCTGCCTGACCTCTCTGTGATCTGCCCTGACCTCTGCAGACGCTTAAACAACACGAAGAGCAAATATTAGACTGGCATGAGGCTTGACATTGGCTGACAGGCTTTGATACACACACACTCCAAAAAAAGCAGGAACACAACAAGAGCAAAAACGGTATAATCATTTACCCATATTTATAATTGTATGTACAATGTGCCAGCTGTTAGACACATACAGTATCAAGCAATAATAAGAAAACAACAATGCTATCAACACATCGCTATGACGATGCAGATGCAACTTGCCTGTTATTGTCCCTCTGGCACCGCTGGGAGACAACTCTTTTTTGAGAAGTGTCTTGCTGTTTGAGCGCCTTCCATTTACTCCGGAGGACGTTCCATGGTTTGTCCTAACCTTTGTCGGCCATTTCCTTTGTGTGTTCCTAATAAATTAAATTAAAAATGTCTCTCATCTCCTTGTCCGTCCACTTCCATCTGTCTTTGTTGATGCCCGCCGTGTGTGCAGACAGAGAGGAAATGCTGGACGGAAATTAACTAAAACTGTGTTTTGTGGCGGGTTGCAACCATAAAATGACGGCAAATAACATTTCTATCAGTATTTATTGCATAAGCCGTTTATCGATCAAGATAAAAGCTTATGAGACCGAACGCATTTCCTTTGAGTCGATATTTGTGAAATTAAATCGAATTTTACGGTTTCCATAAGGCATTTTTTATTCAATATCACTTAATTTGGATAAAAACATGCAGATGGAAACATAGCTAGTGTTATCAAGGGGAGCAAAGCAAATAGACATTTAGGAGCTATATCATCCAATTGTAGCCTTTTTAATCCAAGAAGTCAATTATAAACACATAATTTATTAATCATGACAGCCCGTCTTGAGGTATTAGGGATTATTACAATGTGGCAACACTGAAGGCTAGACATCTTAATACCAGCTGCGGTTATCACATGCCTCTGCCAGCGGTCTACAAACACCCATGTTTACTCTCTGAACCCTTTTTAGGCTGCATGTCGGGATGTGGGTGTTGGCTTGGTACATAGTTTTCTTACATGAAATTTGTCTTCCCTTGATATCATATTTAATATAAATGATGCTATATCTTTTATATGTTAGAAATTAAATTAAAACGGTGGCACAATTTTAAAGCGATAGTCCGTAGTTTCTTCCACCCCCACAAGGAATTCCAAGTAATGACAACAAAACTGTCTATAGCAATTGCCGGCCCTGAACATATTTTGCACACACTGCAGACATAGACCTTGTGTACAGGTCTGTATCACTACAGGGTACCTTTAATTATTATTATCTGAATTAGAGGCATCACTGTAAGACACCTTGATGCTATACTGTATATATTTATGGAAACCACGATGTATTGTTGCCTACTCTTTTCCCAGCGAGACCAGGACTGGTTAGCAGCCTTCCGGTCAAGCGTCCCCCCACACACTCACAAACACACACACACACCTCGAATAATGACAGACCAAACCCAAAAAAGCCCCACTCAATTACCTCCAGCACCTTTAATGTGTCTGGAAAAAGCACCTTTTTCCGTAAAAGGATACAGACATTAGCCTTGAAGTGTAGTGACTAATGCAAAGTGCTGAATGGAACAAAGGCCATCCACCCTGGAGTTACAACAGCTTTATTTAGCTCCTGTAATCCACCCGGGGAAGTGGAGAGACTGGGCTCCATTTGCAGAACCCGCTGCCACAATTGGCCTCAAACCTCAGCCTGAAACGCTACATTTGATCTGGCCTACCTCTTCCTCCAGTCTGTCATTCAACACCTTTGTGCTTCATGCTGCTGTGTATTGAGGTGTTGAAGTGTTATGTTAAGATGGAAGACCCCCCACTGAATTTACCCACCATGCACGTCTGTAAGCACATGAGCTCCAGGACCCCACCTGAACATACAGTATTTGAGACTCAAATAAGAATAGAATAACATGTTCTTGAACAATAAAGACTTGGTGAAAACAAGTGTGGAATGTGGTTCAGTCAGGGCATTTTCTTTCAATTACAGTATTAGTTGGGAGCGTAGGGTGGGATCAAAATAAAACCTAAACGACACCACTTAACTTTTTCTAAAAATAAAAAACAGCTGCAGGCAACAGGATTTTAAAATGATCACTTTAATCACCCCATGCTGTTATGTAACACCTTGAGTCATCGGTGCTTTCTGGTTCTGCACACTCAGCTTTGCTTTTAGGCCTACTAGAGATCTTTGTGTAGTACAGGCTTCAAAAGGCTGAAGTAAGTCTTACACTACCAATACAACAATGTTAACATATGCCATTAAAAGTAAAAGTCCTGCATTCTAAATTCTACTTATGTAGAAGTTCAGAAGTATTAATCAGCGAAATGTACCCAAAATGTAACAATGGGTTAAAGGTGCCTTGAGCTCAATAATATTCATGAGCTCTCCCAGCTGCTTTGGTAAAGCATGCTGATAGCCAATCAGAGCCAAGCAGCTCAGCTCGTTGAATAATAATGAGAACTGGCGCAAATCTTCCTGCAGGCTTTCTGTACCAGACTAGAATGGCTTGAAACAAGGTAACCAAGGCATTTGTTCCACAAACAAATGTTATAGAGTCCCTGGTAGAACTTCAGACATTAATACAAAGTAGTGAAATAGGTGGCAAGGCACCATTAAAAGTAAAAGTACCGTTTCTGCAGAATAATGCTTGGAAAATTGTTAAATGGATCGTTAATACTGATGTGTCCAGCCCAGTCTCATTCTCAGAATTTTGAAGCAATGTATTTCAATGGGAAGCCTATTTCATGATCACAGAACGATTATGGTAGCAAGTAGTATTGAAAAGCCGAAAATCCGCACAGGGAGGTTGGTCGGGATGGTGGGCGGGTCAAACAACACAGGACTTTTACCCCAGAGACCAAGGATTGTGTTCCGCGTGTAGCGGTTCCTTTCCACGTTATTCTCTTCCTGTCTGCATGTCCTGCGTGTGACGGTTCCTTTCCTTGTTCTTTTTTTCCTAACCACAACCGTCCTGTTGTGGCCGGCGTGTGGCGTTTCATTTCCCCGTTGTTGTGTGCCACAGAGACCGCGGATTGTGTTCCTGCGCCCGAGGATCGCGTCCCGCATGTGGTGGTCCTTCCCGTTGTTGCGTCCCCCAGAGGGCACGGATCGTGTCCCGGTGCGAGTTGTTGTCACCGTCCCGCGTGAGGCGTTTCATTTCCCCGTTGTTGAGTCCCCGAGAGCAGCCCAGTGTCATGGGAGTTTGTGAAATGGTCACGTTTGAAAATCGTGACATGTGCACAAATCAATAATTTAAAATAAGGTGACCATTTCACGCACTAGCGTGAGACCGGGTTGGACGTATAAATGTGTAAGCAGCATTTTACTGTCGTAACTGGTCTGGGTGGGTCGAGGTTAACAACCTTATGTCCAGTTGGTAGTTTAGTTCAGTTGATGCCAAACTAGCCCCCCCCCCAAAAAAGAAGAAAGGTAATTTTTTAGGTGGAGGGATTTGCTGAAACCAGAACATTTGGGGCATTTTGCTTGATAAATGACTCAAACTGTTAATTTATCATCTAGTAAAGTTTACTACTAAAGATGAATGGACAAATCAATTCACTGTGTCCTGGTTTCCCCACAGGTTTAACCTTAAAAGGTTGTGATATCTGTAGAGAAGTGCAGACCCACCTTTGAATTTGGTCCAATAACAGCTGTAATTTAGGTGTTAGGTACCTTCAGAATCTAGAAAATCATTTGACCTATTTATTCACTTATGATTAATTTATCTAGTTCTAGGAAGCCTTGCCAACGATTACAAGTCTGAACTAGTTTGTTCACTTTCCTCCTCTATTTAACTGTGGAGAGTGTTTCATTATTTTGAATGAATAAAAATCCTTGTGAAGCTTTAAGTGTGAAATCACTGGGCGTTGCACATCTGTGATCACAATATAATGACGAACTTTGGGACCCTTGCTGTGAGACTATCTGATGCCACAAATGTAGGCCAGTTTAATGACTTTTCTGTAATTTACGTCTGTAACCCCTATAAACTAATTCACCATAGAGAACAATATGGTCCCTGTTATTGTTGGCAATCGCAACAGGATTCCTGACTAGGATGTGCTGTGACCCCTGACCCGGCTACAACTGGTAAACTCAAACAGGCAGTGAATATTTTTGATGGAACCAGGTGACCTGTATCACCTTTGAAGCATTGCGATAGGTAAAAAAAAAAAACCCATCTCCAAACATTATTTTAAGGACATCATAACTCTTCGCTCTCATGAGGGCAATAAAATAACAGGTTACGAAAAGCAAATTCACGATTTATAAGCAATGAGGTGAAAATGTGTTGATGATTGTCTGGTGGTATGGTATGAGAACAATGCCACAACATTTTTCTGAGGCTTTGACCGAGCTGTGACATACAGTCACAGTTTGCCTGTCCCATCCGCTCTGCGTGTTAGTGTTGTGCGTTACTACCGATTGTTTTTCCTCCGTCGTCTTCTTCTCGACACAAGTGAGGCACAGCAATTATTTGAACAGCGAAAAAAATTGTTGTTCCAAAACAACCCAAAGACTTGGAATTCCATAATGTATGAAATGCGTTCTTGTACCCTATTTTATTACGTTGAGAAGAAAGCCAAATGGCTGCTTTTACTCTGCAGTGTGGAAATACCAAGCACATGCTCTCCTTGACTTTACAGTAATATTTTCCGAAGTTTCCAAAATCATGAGGTTTGTTATGACCTTTTTTGGCATGTTTTAGCAAACAGTGAAATAAAAAGAATTGGGGGAGTCCAAATAAAAGTAATAGTAACGAGTTAATGCAATTTCTTTTTAATGCCACTAATTTATTTGACGAGAGATCAACACACGTTCTGTGAATTGGGAATTGGGCTGCTCCGTAGTTTGGGAAATCAGGAAGCAATGCAGCAGTACTGTTGTGAATGGCTATCAAAAACAAACCTTGAAGCAGAAATGGATAAAGAAAAAGGCTCTTTGAAAGGCAAGTTCCGTTTCATAACCCTTCCAGATGGTTCTCTCAATAAGACTGGAGTTATTTGCATGTACTGTCGTGAATTGAGTGACCACCGGAGTGCATCAAGTCTCAAATACCGCTTGCTGGCCGAGCATACGGCTGATGCGGGGAACCATCTTCCCCTTCGCCAAAGGCAGGCAGTGTTGCATTCAGTTCAATACACCCATCTGTTGTTGCTTGATGGGCTTGAGTTTGCCATATTATGCTGCTAAGGAATTTCTTTTCTATTTTGGTTCCCAGAATTTGGTATTATATAGTATTTTTGTCAAGAAAACCGACCATCATAATGATATGATATAAAACTGTTCCAATTTGTTGTCTGTAATTACCAGGTTTTGACAGTGCCCCTTTACTGTATGTGTTCATGTAACACTCTAAGTATAAAGGTGAATGCCCTATGCAGACAACAGCAGAAAAGAAAGACCCCAGACACTGTTTGTGTGCTATTCATTAACCAAACTGGCAGGAGATGAGAGAGGATAAGGAGACTGAAGGAAGAAGCAATGGCTTTTAATTTCCTGAAGGGAGCACGCCCTGCTGCTGCTCTACGGCTTCTGTTTATCCAACGGCCTGTAATTCCTTCTGGCCTCTTGAGTCGAGTTACAGACTCAGCTTCAAACACTCAGCATCCCTGCCATAGCAAAGCCAGTGTGTGCCCATACAGTATACCCCCACTATCTGTACCAGTGTGACTCAGCTGCACATTAACCTCACGGTACAACCACAGGCTCTAATGACCATAATATCCAGGAGACCAGCTGTGGAGGTTAAACAGCACTCCAAAAGCCTATGTCACATGCACTACATTTCAAATAATTATACAGTATACTCATGGGCATGGCCACCACCAAATATGTGTAAACAACCTAAAGAATCTGATTGGCACAACAACAAAAGTTGAACAAAAGCACTGAAAGTATCCCAAATCAGATGTTTCACCAGTTGTTGTTGTATTTAATTTAGCAAATCCTAGCTGAGATGCATTTCAAGGCAAAAATAAGGTTGACATCTTTTATTTAGTGAGAAGTTCAAAATTTTGATGAGATTAGATAATTCTGTTGAAACTTGTCTTTTAAATCAATACGTGTAAAATAAAACGTTTCATAAATGTTCTTATTAGCATTGGACATGAAGTACATCCTATAGCTAGCAGTCGCCGACATGTCAATAAGGTTACTAAGTCTAAAGTTGGCTTCAAGACACAGAGTGTGCCCTGAAAATGGACATGATGTCTTCTGTTTGGACACTCACGGCCATGAACGATGACCTACAGGAAGTCAAGTATGTGTTGTCGGCCGCCTCCAACCTCCACACAGAGACGTGAAATATTAGAGAGAGTTGTGGCAGACAGACTTCCACACAGACACTAAACTTCCGCTACAGGCTGGCATTGCGTGAGAGATGGAGATGTAAACAGTTGAGATAGAGACACCACTGTTTAGCTTATGTGTCGCTGTCAACAGGTTGAGATGTTTTTCCAATTTAACATGTTACGATGGTGCAATCTGGCTGAAGGTCACTGGTTTACATAAGTTGATGAAAGTCAGGAACAACCTAGTAACCCCTTTTGGTTGCAGTTATTTATGGCATTTTCATTGCTTTTAAGTGCTTGTTTTTTCAGCCTTCAGCCTTCATAAAACAGCAAGAAACTTAACTTTTTGTAATTATTTTCTATTTTACCTGTAAAATGTAACTATTGGAGGTTTAGACCTGCAGAACCTTACAAGAAAATAAAACGTATTTTACCTATCGTCATACAATTACATACAATTCTTTTTTTTTGTCTATCAGTCAAATCTATGGGCCTGACGCCATGGGTGTATTTTCATGTAGATTAACATATCACAGAGAGAGTTGTTGCTCCTTTGCGTCGAAAGGAGCCTGTTGAGGTGGTTTGGGTCTGTCCAGGATGCATTCTTTGGGAGGGTTTCTGGGCACGTCCAACTGAAGGAGACCTCAGTATAGACCCAGAACAGACTGGAGAGATTTCATGTTTCTGCTGGCCTGGGAAGGCCTTGGGACCCCCTAGGAGGAGCTGGAAAACGTGGATGGATGAATATCACAACTTCTGATTGCAAATACACTACACGTCCTCAACCATGTTTGAAATACTGCCTTTTCAAAACCATTTTACAGGGGATATTCATTTTTGCTTGAGTTTCTTTACCTATGCTGTCGGACCTCTCAGAACAGGAGCTCCTCCAGCAGAGCTGAGCCAGAGACAGATGGGCAAACCTCCATGCCATGACAAGGTTTGTACAGGTGACTAATGTGAGCTACAGGGCCAGACCAGACCCAAGGTTTCCACTCAGATAATGAGGAATAAAACTGTCTAAATGACAAGCGGGTGCCAATCTGCCAGTGGGCATCACAGGGAGAAAACACACAGATCTGATTCATGCTGTTATGGAGCTATCAAGTCAAGGGACTATCTATGCAGTATTCATACAGAACCATGATTAAAATTAAAGAATTTTGCCTGTTTATTCGTCCCCCCCCCCCCCCCCCCCTCCCCCTCCCATTTATTGGCAGTTGCTGAAGGAGAAGACAGCAGTTATTGCTTCAACACAGCTGCTGTGTCACTTCACAGCAAGAAAAAAAAAAGGTTGTGTGTTGGAATGTGATTCTTTCTGTGTAGATCCTGGATTTTTTTTAACATAAGGTAATGTCAGCTTGCTGTCAGATGTCAGGTTGAGGAATAGGCTGATCGAGTTCACATAAAGTAGGATGGTAAGTCCTTTGAGGTACTTGTGAAAAAAAGGTTTTTGGTAAAAACTTCCCTAGACATGTATGAAACTGTATCTTAAAGCATTAAGCAACAATTACAATACATTTCATAGAAGAAAATATGATTCAACAACATTTTATGATGAAACTACAATACCAAACACATGCAGTCACACATGCACATGTAAAGATACACAGAAATCCTGTCAGCTACTGGCCTGTGATCTCACACAGCTACTGTATCCCTTTGATAGAGAAGGTCAGATTTGGTACCACACATATCTAATGGCAAATCTGTGTTTACCGGCAACATTCCTTAGCCAAAAAGCTCCACTTACGAGCCTCCGCTGCGAGTGGCCTCTGTAGTATTCAGGTCCAATGCTTGCAGAGCCGGAGCTACTCAGAGGAAGGCATTCTGCTCACATTACTGGGTCAGTGGCGTTGCTTTACTGGGCAGCCCACCTGGGACAGTTTCAAGTGGGAGCGGGAAATACCTATTTAAAGGTTATGAGGAGATGGTAGCGCTGTATCTAATAACAGGTTAAAGGTGATGGATATAAAAGTTGATTAGGTAGTAATGTAAAAGGGAGCTTTATTGTAATGAGTTTGCTTTATGAAAAAGATGCTAATGGTATGGCAAATGTTGAAAAAGGTCATGAGAGCAGCTTCGCTTTTCCTTCATTCTTGTGACTGTAGCTTCCACGGGGGCGATGAGAAACGTGAGGGCGCGGTGTTGGGTTCCCTCCAGACCCATTTTGTGTCCTCGATCGGTGGCGCGAGACAAAAGGACCACAGAAACCAGAGCTCCAGGTAGTGCTGCACTTTCGCCGTGAGTCAGGAGGGGGGGGGGAAGAATGGAGTCCTTTCTCTGTCCGGCCTACTTTGCTGTACAGTATACCTTGGAAAAGCACTCAGCACCGAGGGGAGATGGGCTGCCTTGATAATGGACACACACACACACACACACACACACACACACACACACACACACACACACACACACACACACACACACACACACACACACACACACACACACACACACACACACACACACACACACACACACACACACACACACACCTCAACTTGCCAGAGCTGGAGAGAGGCGAGGGAGGGTTTCAGGCATTTTGTGTTGGTGTGGATTCACCCATTCGCTGAGTCACGACCGTCACATCTGTGTAGTGGAAGCACACAAGCTGTGAGAGTAAGAAAAGTTCCATCCTTGTCTCATCCGACACCGAAGCTTTTTGTGGGAAAAAACAAACCTAAAAAAAAAACCAGACTGTTCATCACTGTTTTTTGTCGTTTTTTAGTGCAAGTGGGAGCGACACAAATACAGCACTCTAAGCCTCCTTTCTGTCCTCTCATTTCACACACACACACATACATACATATAATGAAAGTGCTGAGATGCTTTGAGAGAGAAACTGGCACATGTATTGTACTCAAAACCCAAGAAAAAGGTTCTGCAGAACATCGCGATGATCCCAGGAGGACTAGGCGCTCTGAACAATGGCCCTCGCATCAAAAGAAGCTTGTACTACAAATCAGTCAAAACAAAATTGAGAAATTGCATAGTCAGTCCTCAGCCAGGTGGGTGAAAGCCAAGTGTTTAATCAAAGAGAAAAACAGAAATCCCCTTGAGGAGCTGCCTTGGATGACAGACTATTAAACCATGACTCAGGTCTGCAGAGACACCCAGAGGGAGCAGTTGTAAAGAAAAAACACCTGTCCACATTCCTGTTTCTGTCTACCGTAACAGAAGAGATGGACGCTAGAGGTTTGTATGGATCAGGAGATTCATTTGTAAAGTGAACATAATTGGGAATGTGAGGAATGCTCCAATATCAAGCTAGATATATGTCTACCTGTTGAAAGGAGACACGAGTCAAGAACAATGGACCTCTTATCTGAACATCTCCTGCTCAATTATTTGTTTTGTAAGTAAATTTTTTAACTCATGTTTTGAGATCAATTTACTGCAAAAACCAAGTACCTTTACAACATTGACAATGAAAGTCATTGTCTGATATATATGATGTGTAGTCGATACATTTCGCTACTGCTTAAACAATTAGCTGATTAATCAACCAAAAACTTGATTGACAGTGTTCCTTCTTGATTTATCGATACAATTGTCTAAATTACTATAAATTAGTATGATAACTTTGGTAATGTTGTTTGCATTGTATTTTTTTTCCTGTACTGATCTACTTTGTACCGCCCTCTGTCTTTGCATGAAAATAAAATAAAGTGTTTAAAAAAATAAAATAACGCTGGTAACATGATGTCATCTCCACTTCGATGTGATCTGGTCACCACAGACTTTTAGCAGCAAGTTTGTTGTGCCTCAAAACTGAATCTTTTATTCTTCTTTCTATAAAAAGACACCTCTCAGACTGCTCTCCCAGCCGTACTGTACATACTGTGGCCTATTAATATTGTCACAACAAAACCAGCCTTTTAGAAAGCCGTAGTGGTGCAGACACAAGACTTTCACATGGCGATAAAGTCCGTTTTCCTGCAGATTTCCTAAAGCTTGCGATTCCCGAGCTAATTACTAACATTCCTCGGAGAACTTACAGGCTACTGCTCAGAACGTGGCAGCTTACGAGAACAGTGGGCTCCTTATACAGTACTGTAGCCAGACATGCTCACAGACAATATGCCGTTCTGTCTTATAAGACGTCCCTTAATGAACCATGTATGGTTATAGAAGAAAGAATGTAGCAGACAAAAACTCGTTTCAGGGGTACCAAAAGCACTATAAAGCTGCAAAAAGCAAGCTTCTTATGTAAAAATACACCTGTCTTAACATAAAGGTGCATAAGAAAGAAGACTTTGCATGAGAAAGAAAGTCTTCTTTCTCATGCAAAGTCTTCTTTCTCGTGCACCCTCATGCTCTAATCTTAATACATTCGCGGGACAGACGCTGTGGATAGTTCACTCACATTATAGTGCATGATTCCTAGATATTAAAGTTCAAAAGTGCCGCCTTTTGTTACAGATTTGAGACACTAAATGTCCTCATATGACCCTGATGCCTTTTTTTAACCTTAGTGATTACAGCCACTAAGGAAAATAAAGACAATTTAAAAAGGGACAAACTACTCTATAAGTGTTATTTAGAGCATTATTAGCCACCAGTGTCACTGTGTCACCAGTTCACAATGAGATAGCGCCTCTGTCAGTGGAAGTATATTGTTCTGGATAGGATGTCTAACAAATAACAAATTGCTCCCAAAATTACACAGAAGCATTGCTGTAGCCAATAAACTTTCGGGCTTTCTGTCCTTCAATTGACTTCAACCATCACAGTTTTGTGGACAAAGGCCTAACATTCTTGACTCTGCAAAATTGTGACCATTCAGGTAAGGGTTAGAAAAATACAAATGATTATGACAAAAAAAGCAGCCATTGCAACATTAGCAAAACATTACCCTATCGTCTCCGTTTAACATGAATACGGGACCATTAGATTCTCCAGTTTGTGGTAAAAAACATTTGTAATAATCCAATAGAACACAATGCAAAAGACTGGTGACAGACAATGTGACCTAATTCACTAGCGTCAGGTTGGCAGACTCTGGAAATGACAGGGTAACATGAGTACAACCCTAAGATGGGTTGTAATGGTGCAATCCTGACCGGCGTCTTTCATCTACTGTACACTTTGGTGTTTGTGTCCTCAAACAGCTCAGACAGAACAAAAAAATTCCGACCTTCATTGTGAAGAGCAACAAAACTGTTTGAGTTGTCATCTGCTGGGGTGGAACTCCCCCTTATAATTACATGGAGGCTGTGAGAGTTTGCAACCACGTGACGGAGGCCAGGTAAGTCAGTTAACGTAAATTTATTTAAAAAAAAACACTATGCTGAAATCACATTCATGGACATAAAACATTAACCTTAAAGCAGAAAGACTGAGTTTGTTTTTGTTTTTGTTTTTTTTAAAGCAATTGTCAACATAAATTACAAGTGTGGCTATTGTGAGCCTTAATCGTGTAACTAGTTTGATCACATGATGAGATTTATCAGGATCTAGGTGAGACAGATTCTCTGCTGAACTAGGTTCTCAGGTAATCTGTCAATTCAATAAATTTATCCAAAAAAAGATACCACAAATAGTCACTACAGCTTCAATAGAGTAGTCTCAACCTTGTTATTCTTGTATCAAAAAACAAAACAAAAATAGACAATCGGATGAATGTAAACTATTACTATTATTGGGGTCAAAATAGAGGACATACTGTATTAGGATACACTGACATATGATGGCTTTAAAGAGGGAACCATGCACCATGCAACACCATATTTATACTACTTTCGTAACGGGTGTAATGTTTCGACTGTCCGTCACCTCAGCAGATGGCTAGCAGGCGTATGTTTATTGCCAATATTTTGTATTATAGAAGGCTACTTATGTACTTACTTATGACCAACGGTTCTTTATTGCCAATTTGAACACTGCTGCACCTTCATGTGTTGACAGAAGAGGAGGAGGAAACTAGCAGAAATGCTGATATTGCTCAAATACAGCCCGCTTCCATGACTTTTGGATCCAAGACTGTTTTATCTCATATCCTCTATATTGCCAAATATGTCTAAAGCCACAATGGAGGGAGAAAAGGCTAAATACTTTCATTGTAAAACCCTAAATCTGCAAATCAGGGTTTTTTATGTTTGTATATAAGTTCATACGTCATAGTATAAGTTTTATAAGACAGTGCCAAACATATACATATTTGCTATTTTTATCCCTAAAGCTTCTGTAATTACATTGTTTAACATTTAAAGCGTTACGCTCACTTAGCAACCATGTATTCATGGTGTTGCCTACATGGCAATCAAGGAATTAAAGAGTTTTAGGATGCCAACCACAAAAAGGCACAGAATGCTCACATTTTTCCATCACCTCAAAGCATGTGCGCGTCTTTTTCTTTTTTTAAACAGTGACCAACAAGAACACAGTAGGCTTACATGTGCTTGCTAGTCAGCACCCCCCCCCCCACTACTAATGAAGCCATTTAAAGCACACTGCCTAATGAGGGCTAAGCCTGGTGTAACCATCATGTCTGTAAACTTGTCCAAAGTCATTAGACTCAAATGTGTCTCCAGTCCTAACAGGGCCAAGGAATTAGATCTAATCTACCACAGCGATCCTGGTTTGTGATTATGAGTGTGGAAACGATCCATTTAAACGTGTAGCCGGGTTGTTCGT
Organism: Etheostoma spectabile; assembly: GCF_008692095.1. Taxonomy (NCBI): domain Eukaryota; kingdom Metazoa; phylum Chordata; class Actinopteri; order Perciformes; family Percidae; genus Etheostoma; species Etheostoma spectabile. Next base: position 6,795,362 of record NC_045750.1, read on the forward strand.
GTGAGGAAGGGGTTCATCCAGAGCGGAGCTGGGCCATGTTGAGGGGAGTGGGTGGTTTCAGTGAACCACAAATGAGCTTGATGGGGTTTGTAAGAGCTAAAAACAAAACAGCTGTGTGTCAGAAGTGTGTGGTCCTGGCCTCCACACACACACGAGAAACAGTATGCAAACTAACTAAACTAGCTAACTCAAGGTCAGCTTACTAGCTCTTGCAGAAGTTATTAAACTGAATCTTACAATCCTAATCCTCAAATGGACATTCCTACTAAAAGTACTTCAAAGAAAAATTAAAAAAAACATTTTCCCTGATGCAAAGATACAAGGTTCCAGAAGCAGCACATTTGAGTATCGCCTACTATTTATTTTACTCTGTATACCCAACAAAACAGTGAACTACAGGTTATCACACAAACACAAATTGATTGTATTTTCAAAAATGCTTTCTTACAATGACCTACATGAACCTGCAGAGTAAGAGTAAGTGCATCTTCCTGATATTGAGCTGCAGGCCCTTTTGCACAATCCATAAAAGTTGTCTCAAAGCAGAAATCCTTCTCTAACCTCTGTGTACTTTTTGTTACATTACATGTTCAAAACCTAAACATTAGCTCTTATTTTAGACCCCTGGAAAGAGTTAAAGAGATATTCCCTTGTTTGACATGTTTCTGTCTGCACCCGACACCATTGTGCGTCAGTCAACACAGCCCTCTGAGCAGGGTCACCACGCTACATCAGCTCCGGCTTATCTGCACTTCCACTCACATGCTCTGTTGTCGTCTTTCTGCCAGCTTCACTGGACAGAGACAATGCTTCATGCAGCGGATGACTGAAGTTGATTTCTATTATCTTATCACAGATTGGGAATTTATCAGCTGCCAGTGCTGTCATTAAATGCCAAGTTGTTTTTTGTTTTTGTTTTTAAAAGGAACACAATATGCAAATGAATAACTATTCAAAAAGAAGGTATGAAGAAAGAGGTAAAATTACTACTTGGGATGCTTTACAGCTGGAGGGAAAAAAAGGAGGATAGATGGTTGGATGAAGGTAGAGTGGGACACAAGGAGGCTGAAAAATAGGAAAGGCTTTAAAGGAAGAACAAAGCAGGGATATGAAGGTTATAGTGGTTAAGAAAGGAGAAAGCGAGGAATGAATGCAGTAAGAGTAAACATAGGATCTATAAAAAACTAAACATCTGATATAACATGATTATAACTGCCAACATTTGACCGAAATTCTTTTTCAAGAGGTTTAAGTGAAAACATCAGCATCGTCCCAAACTGAATTCTCCAACATGAACCTATATTCTCCTTATTGTACTGCAAGTGGGACATTGCACATAGGATCAGTTCTCACTTTTAAGTTATACTGTGTGTGTTTGCACATAAACGTAGCGACTGATAAGTTTACCAAACAACAGTTGCAATTATACATTTTTAAATACAAATAAAAAAAGAATTAAAAAAATTGAAAGCTGCTTACAGCTGTTAAAGACCTCTTCAACTTAATTTTGGATCCATGCAGAGCAATACTTTTTTTACTGTGAGCCGTAAAATCTGTGCAAGCGAGAGTGCATTGGTCTGTGTGGTGTGTGTGTGTGTGTGTGTGTGTGTGTCTGTGTGTGTGTGTGTGTGTGTGTGTGAGAGAGAGTGTGTGTTCAAACCTATTGTACATAACAGAATCTGTGTTTTTCCCCTCTGCTATTCCCATTAGACTGAGTGCAATAGAAGTGCTGCTGCCAGGCCAACTCTCTGGACGAGCCTGAGGAAACCCCTCTCTCTGACGGCTACTGGACAGCCTGGATGCAATTAAAGTCCAATATGAGGAAGCGAGAGAGAGGCAGGCATGTCAGATGTGCCCAGTATAACCAGGCTGTGGCTGCAGCGGCCAGATGTGATCCTGCTCGACCTGCTTTGGGTCTGGCACAAACCACTTGGCTATTAATGGGGGTGAATGCCACAGCTCCAGGGTGTTCCAGGTGGTAAATGGATGCTAATAGAAATCACAGAGACCACATGCTCCCTCTACGCGAAGGTTAACCCGATTGGTTTCACACACCTGAATACAAAAACACATATACATACAACGCTGGGGCTAAACTTAGGACTAAACATGTAGCTTGTGTAACACATAGTAGCAAATGTTTTAACCTGTGTAAATACTAAGGGTGTGTATTAAATCTAAACGTTCTTGGTACAGACAAAATGGACCCATTGCACAGAGTAACAAAGTACCAGAAACTAGAACATCTTGCAAGGTTTGTATCGTGTATACACATTCTGTGATTGGATACTTCTCAATTTAAAGCATCCTTTTGCAAATTTTAAACAGTTGCCCATAATGTTTTGTCTAGTTTTTGTTTGACCTCTTATGTGTAAACCAGTCTGATAACAGATCAGACAGATTTGTTTTTGATTGGAAGTTAAGAGAATAATATAATGTCCTATTTTTTTTTTTTTTTTTTTTTTTAGGAGGTGGGGGGGTTATGGACAACAACTGAAAAGTTTGGCATCTGTTGTAGTTCTTTGTTATTTTTGTTCTGCTGTACACATTTTATACTTTTGTTTGGATAAAAGGTATCAAAAAAGTATAATTTTGGTATTAGTACCAAAACGTTGATATTGTATTGGCAACAGTATTGAAACATTTCCCAGGATTCCTAGCCCTAGTCAATAGCCCTAGTCAATAAATACAGTGCCAAATTTAAAAGCATTTGTACATAGCAAAATAAAAATCTTTCTATCATCAGTACCAAGACATTTTCAAAGACATTGTTGAATCATTTTCAAGCCATGCCAAAGATTTTATTTTTGTTTATTGTCTCGAGCACAGTGCCATCCAAAAAGGGCTTTCTGATTACGAACCCAAACCCCTGATCTGCAGTAGGGCATTTGCTGTTTTTTTGTGTTTGTCTGAAAAATAAAACTCTTCGTAGGTAAGCTCTGCTCTTTTAAAGTCAAGGCTGAAGACATTCCTTTTCAATATTGCCTTTGTTTTTTTATTTGTACTGCACAGTACTGTGAATGTTCTTTTATTCTGGTCTTCAACCTGTTTTTTAATTTTGTATTAATTGTTTTAACTTTTATTTACTGTTCTTGATTTTGCATTATGTACACATTTTTTCATGTCATTTTTAATAATAATGTGTTTGATGTTTTATGTAAAGCACTTTGAATTGCACCGCTGCTGAAAAGCCATACCAATAAAATTGCCTAGCCTTTGTTGCAGGCTGCACTTATACAGGACGCTCGTTTCGACGAGCAAAATAAGCAAACAACTTAAACACCAGTTGTGCACGTCATATCAAAGGATCAGACCAAGGCGAGACTTCACTACAAGTGGTTTACGTCGCTTCGTTGCGGAAATGAGTCCAGCGAGGTGATTACAGTCTACTTTGCCTAAACAGGAAGTCCTAAAACACCCAAGCTTACCATTAGAGCTCCGGTGGAGATTAACTACTGGATCAACATGATTAGCTACTGTGGCAACACAAGTAAATCAGATTGGGTCTGTGGCGCAGGCAAAAAGATTCATTATTCTAAACAAAAGGTGATTTTAAAAGGGCAACTATTCATCCTGTAAACAAGGACCTCATGTCTTATACAGAAGGAACAGGAGTGCCTTCTGGGCAGATATTTTTTTTGTTGGCATTTCAGCCCCAGTTATATAAAGCAAAGCGATCATCGGGTATTTAGAGCTTGGCATGCATTTCCTACATCCAGCCATGCCACTTATACGGCTGTAAAAGAAGAATGGTTTGGCAAAACAGCTACAGGAAAGATTACGTTGAGTTCAGAGTAACCATTAACAACTGGTAGCTTTCTTTCAGGTTGTGTTTTTTGTATGGTGTTCCATTCATAGTGTTTACTTTAATAAATGCAGTCCGAGTGCTTTCAGTTGTGTTGTCTGAGGTCTCAGGTTTGTTTCAATATATCCAATACAAGACTGGATTCAGGTGGCTATCAACAATACACTGTGACCATCATAACGGCTGGTCCTTCATTTGCAGCAACCTCATGCTGCTGTCAGTGTTGTTGTCCTTTTCTATATGAGTCTCTACATGTCAACTGCGTTTTGGATCTGTTGTCATTGTGCTCAGGTCTACACAGATCCGGTCCAACTGTCCTCGTGTTTGGATAGGGTCGGTTTCACTAGGTTCTCCATAACAACCACAATCCAAGTCTGCTTGATGTAAATGAGGTTGGCTTATTGCACAAAAAAAAACAACACTGCTTTCCAAAAACAATGAAAACACATTTCGGAGTCTCTACGACAATTTAAACAATAGCCTTGTTTGTTAAATAAGTGTCTTTTTCAGTTTCATGCATCCCCGCTGCTCAATAAGATTTATATTTCATTACAATTCAAAGTATTCTGACTTTCAGCAGAGGCGATATTAATGTCAGGCAAGGTGTAGTCTATATCCACAACTTCCAGGATTGGTCCGTTGCCATGGGAAATTATGCCGGATGTGACTCTTTTCAGCCGGATGTCTATTACCTTTAGCTGTCTTTATGTTGTAATTTTTAAACTCCGGTGGATTTCTGAGGACTATGGTTAACTGCTCTTCAGATCTCTGCAGGGTAAAACCAGACAACTAGCTAGACTATCTGTCCAATCGGAGTTTTCTCAACTAAAACAACCTTTGAACGTACAGATGTTCCACCAAAACAAGTTCCTTCCCGAGGCTATTTTGCAAAGGCACCATGACTCTGTCCGGCGCTTTGCACCGCAAAAGACGATTGTGATTGGCTTAAAGAAAGCACATTTTTTTCTCCCATCCCAGGAATGCTGTTTGGACTAGCCAGACCCTCATCCGCAGCAATAAGGAGGAAGGTCTGGCAAAGCAATCCTAGATGAGGCGGAACACCTCTGCTATAAAACGGCTGCATTTTTAGGCCCAAGCCATATTTCTGGTATTTATGAGTTAGGTAATGCAAACTTATCTTACCAACAAGAGAGACTTTGTAGATTAACTTGTTACTGTTCTTTTTATTTTAAAGTGACAGTAAAGTAGCTTTACACTTTAAAAAAGTCACATAGCTGTAAGCACCAGCCTTTGACGAAAGAGAATTGGTGCTCAGCCACTTTCTTTAGTTTTTCACATTGAGACCCAAATTTCACATGTGTTTCAACAACATCCTTTGTGTGTGTTGTCTGAAAGAGGACCTTCAAGCCCCTTTGCGGTATCCTAACCAACCTCAATGACAAGAATTCCCACACAACAAATGAAAAAAAACTCACAAATGTCAGCATATGGAGAAATCAGGCCACTAATCGTCCTTTGTCACCCGGCGACATTCCTGATGTTCACCCCTGGCAACCAGGATTTAGGGAAGCGCGGAGATTTAGTTTGACAGCCGTGTCACTGAGCTTAGTGCTTCTCAGAGCGGGGCTGACCGCCTCTCGTGGGGGACCCCCACGGACTGTGTTTGGGTGCAGAGGGGGAGGCTGGGGTAAGCTAATATGACAACACAATGTAGTCCAACCAAGGATTCAAAAATTATCTTTCTGCAGAACATCAAAACAAGGTAACAAATTTGATTAATGAACCGGCCTTTTTATCCACTTTGAGCCAATGTTGACAACTGAAAGACATATTTAACAGATAAGTGTCACGACACTGAATCAGAAGAGTCTCACTCTTCAAATTCTTCAAGTTCATGACGGTCAAGTAGCATTTAACTATGCCCATGTCCATACTCAATAACAGCAGTTAAAGAAAAGGGGGGGGGGTTGTTTTTTGGTGCACACCTCTTGAGAAAATCATATTTCGTTCCAAATATTTTGGATCTGATGGTGGATTCCAAAAGAGAATTTATGAATGAAGTAAAAAAAATCCACATTCAAATATAATGAATGCAGAGAGACACACGGGGACGCACCAGTATAGAGAAGCAACCCTAAAGCACTTGTCAAACTGCAAAGAGGTCTGGGAAGATGGAGGTGTATGCAGGTGTTTTCGGAGATGCCTGGCACAACTGAAACCAGCTGTCACGTAGTGAACTTGTTCCCAAAATGAATGGTGTACAACAAACATGTAAAACTCAGCTTACATCAAATACTGATGCATACATGAATGTAAATCCCGAGAATAGAACCTCTAAAATCGTTTAAAGTAAATGTCAACCTTTGCCACGTGACTAAATATGAAAAATATCTCGCCAGCATGTTTTCCTAAAAACCTAAGCAGCTGTGCTAAAATAACGACTAAATCTACAACTCAGCAGAAACTAAACTGCTGAGGTCTTTGATGCCATTTTTATGTAGTTGGTGCTGTAATTGCCCATTTTCAAAATAAAGCGGTTTTGATCCTTTGATTAGAGACAGGACCAGTTGGGAAGGCTCTTAAATGAGCACAGAGGTTCCTGACCCCAAAATAGTCTATAAATATAAAAATATGTCTAACTCTAGCTACACTCTGGCCAGCAGAGGGCTGTTTCATGTTATACTGCCTTTAGCTATTCCTGTCACTTCTCGCGGGGTTCAGATAAACACTTCCTTTTCACAATCCCAAAGACATCATTAAGAAACCGCGATTATAGCTTTGAGAGGGCCTTTGGGAGGGAGGGGTATCCTGACAGCCACAGTTTCTCTTCCCTGTTTCTATTTAGCACGTAGCTAACAACTTTCCTTTCTCAGTCTGGTTGACCTGTAAGGTGAAATGTTTCTGCATGTGCCGAGAGTTTCCCCTCAGACTAAAAGTCGGTCTAATCAGACAGCCTGGCTCCCTGTCTACGTCTCAGCGAGCCTCATCATTTTAAGAGCAAAGCAGCTATATTCATGCTTCTAACTGAATGTGACTCTTATGCACACTCTTTTTGCATTGCCTCTTATGGACACTGTAAAGCAAATTAATAGTTTGTCTGCACTATGCACACACTGAGTATCAATGTAAACATTATACTTTACTTTGGCACTAATAAAACATGTCCATTTTATATCCAACAACGGTTTCCACAATGTAGGACCTACGCTGCAGTCCTATGTTGAAACTTGACACATTAAAACTCACTCTGAGAACACCAAACCAACATTACTTGGTGGAACAGGGACAAATTGTGAGAAGTTACATGACCAAAACGCTGGCTGCAGCAGCCAGGTCTGCCGCTGCCGTTGCCAGGTTCTGGAGGAAAAACAATGGGAAGCGGCTGAGCAGCGAATGTTGTCGGCGGCAGAGAAGCCACCCCTGTCTTTTAATCTGACTTCAAGCTGTCTCATTGGCCGCCAGCTCCATGCTGATTTACACCACAGCAGCAATTCACAACCCAAACAAACCCCAGCCAGCTAATTATGTCAGCTTGACTCTGTCAGCTTATCATGGATGCAAAACAGAAGAAAATGTTGACCACAAAGGCCGAGATCTCAGAGTGTAACTCTAGACAATATAATGGCGGAGCCCTGCTGCTGTCTGTTGTGGCCTGGTTGTGGATCCACTGCACTGTAGTGCATACGTCCGGGGAGGTCTGCGGAGAGAAGGAATGCCTGCAGAATAATTCATATCCCAACTCTGCCCAATTTAATCAACATAAATGCATATTAAATAAGTACCCAGGCCTGATGGAAAAATAATTCACTGGTTATAAAGTCTGTGACATTGTTGAACCCGGAGGTTCAACAGAGGAGGCTCAGAGAAAATTCTCTAAATCACCTCCCGAATGTGTCTTGAATGAATCTAAATGTCCAGATTTCATTATACTGCAAAAGACTTAAAATTCAATGACCTGTAAAATACGTGAAGTCTGGTGGTACTGCACAACACCATGTTTGATGAAATGTTGACCTTACAATATCTTACCAACACTAATAAATGTGTGAATAAAGTGGTTCTCTGTCCTGCAGAGGGTTCAACTGTAAAGCTGAACCCTTTACATTTATGAATATCCGTGTAACTATATCACCAAACTTAAGCTAGTCACACAACTTAGAATAAAAAGTGACAACTTTTCATCCAATCATTACCAAATTCTAGACATGTTGCTAATACAAGTATGTGATTTAAAATCTAAATTTTATAAGTGCAATAATCAAGTCCATTTTTTTCACTCAAAGGATGCACTGACTAAGAATGAAGTCTGCAAATTGGCCAAGAAATGTTGCAGTCTTTTGTTAAATCAAGCAGACAACGTTCCCTAAGAAGAGGATGAGTAGAATTTTTGCTATTTACGTTCAATGTGCATCAAAGAATTGTTGCAACTTTTATTATTTACAGCAGAGCTGGGCAATATATCAATATAACTGGTCCAAGGATATCGTGACATGAGACTTGATATTGTCTTAAATTTAGATATACTTACATCGTAATATGGCACAAGTGTTGTCTATTCCTGGTTTTGAAGGCAACATTACAGTAAAGTGACGTCATTTTCTGAACTTACCAGACTGTTCCAGCTCTTCTATTATTTGCCTTTACTCACTAAGTTATCATTTCCACATTACTGATGATTATTTATCAAAACTCTCATTGTGTGAATATTTTGTGAAAGCACCAATAGCCAACACAACAATGTCGTCGCGGTATCGGTATCAAGGTATTTTGTCAAAAATATGGTGATATTTGATTTTCTCCGTATCGCCCAGCCCTAATTTACAGTCATCTAAAACCTCGGTGAAACGGTGTATTCTTAAGTTATTTCATCTCAGTTATCCACCTGACAGAGCCGTCAAGTCAAGTTCAAATCATGCAAACTAACCTATAGCCATATAAAAATCCACTAAGGATATTTATTAGGTTGACCTTCCACAATAAAAACTTTGTATGATCAGCTTTGCCCCCAAAAACATGAGGTTCTTTGACTCTGCTTGTTTCTGAGGTTTAATTCAACCAGTCAGGTTATTTTTCCTCTGAAAAACTTTTTTTTTTTTTTTTTTTTTTTTTTTAATCATTCAGTCTGCTAGAAACCCCAGCCTGTTTGTTTGAATACTTTCCCTTACACCCTCACCCTGAGGTTTACAAGTTTCCAAGTCTGTATGGCACCACCGAGGCATTTTTGGAGCGTCCTATATTTTTCTTCTTAAATTTCTAAATGAGAACAAAAAAAAGGTATCGGGGAATATTTTTGACGAGAACAATAGATAGCTGTTCTTGCTTTTTTTTTTTTTCCTTTAGGAAAGGTCCATGCCTGTTTATCGTTACAGCTTCAAAATCCGTGTGACTATTTTGTCCATCTACACTGGATAATGCTCACCTCAATAAGATTCTTTCCAAATAAAATCGGAAACGCAGATCCAGCACTGCAGCTCACTCATACTCGACTACAAAGGGCACACGAGGCCTTTAATATGATGCAGATCTCCACCGCCTATCTGAAAAGGATGGGAACAGTCAGCCTTGGCTCTTAAGGGAACTTTGGGCATTTCCTTTTCTATTTGCTCCCTTGGAGACTCAAATAATCATATTTTATCTCCTCAGTTTGTCCAGAAACTATGGAGGTCCAAGGTGGTCCAAGGTGGTCCAAGGTGGGTCCATTATTATATAAAACATTCATTAAACTACATTTGCTCATCCCAGGCAAGCAGAATAATTATTATTTTTTCTATGTTTTTCCTAATCCTTTTATAAAGGACAGCAAGGAAAGATGAGACAGTAAAGTATTGTAATCACTAGTGACGCACAATTACTCATTATTAGGATTATGACGGGGAGAGAGATAGCGAGAGCGATAAACAGTCACGGCTTTAATTCAAAGAGGTCTCCGTTACTCAAATGGTGTTGATAACAAGAAATGCTCTGGATTCAAACAATCTGATCACAAGCATAAACACATGTGCAAAGAATTCTGTGTTTGTCTGTTTGCAATATGTTGATGGTTCAAATGCTTGACATATTTAATGATTCATGACCACCTTGATGTGGCCTCTTGGGGGTGCAACTGAGCATATTTAAGCTTATTCTGACAGTAAATGTTGGGGTATTTTTTTATATTTTATTTTAATCACCAATATTCTGCCCCAGATTATCCCTTACATAAGCCACTACAATATTAACTTCTTAAATTCTAAATATTTTTTGCGGAGAAAAAACAGCTGAAAGGTAACTTTGACTCTGACACAGTGAACTTTGAAATGTGCATGCTTTTATCATGAACGTGGGCCAAAACAAGTTTTAACAAGACACTATAACGTAGAGCGGTCTCATTAAACCAAGGCAAACTGAACGGTTGTCTGGGGAAATATATTTAATCTTTGTTAGGACTCAGGCAAACACAGAAGCACCGACCATAAACATTACTTTCAGAAACTTGAGAACAAGCCACGTGGGTTTCTTCAAGTCCTAAACAACTCAGACAAACTGTATTTCTCAAAGTCATTTGTTTAGGCTAGAGACTTCGACTGTCTTAGCAATCGAGCAAACATTAAAAAGAGATGTTTGCAACGTCTGTGCAGTCGCTGGAAATAAACTTAGGCCTTGTGTTTGTGCGTTGAGCAGTCTTTTTCACAGCAGCCGGGACAAAAACACAGTGATGATGAGAATAACGATGGCGGTAAAACAGTAAAATGGGTATCTATGAGAATAGGACTAAATTAATGTAATAATGCGAGTGTCAGGTTATCTAAAGCTTGACATAAAATTAAACTATCAGCTATTCTATTACTATTTCAAAGTGCCTATTTCTGTGTTTACATGCAGGGAAAAGGACTTGTAAGTCAATGCAAATGTAGGTTTAGCCATGGTTGGATTACTGAATGGGCCTAATGGGCACAGGCCCAGGGGCCCAAAGTGTCTGGGGGCCCCTTGGCATTCAGCTGCAAAATGTCCCCCAAAGAGACACGTACAAAACGGAGTGGGGTGCAAACCGACCACAAAGAAACATAAAACGACTAGAGAGACGCAAAACAGCAGCAAAGAGACTGAAAGAGATGCAGAAATACTATGAAAATGGGAAAACAACCACAATGAGACACAACATTACTACAAAGAGACTAAAAACAACAAAATTGAAACAAGATTACCACAAAGTGACTAAAAAAAACACCTTAAAGACACAAAATGACCACAAAGTGACACAAAGTGACATAAAAACCACTACAAAGAGACACAAAATGACCACAAAGTGGCACAAAATGACCACAAAGAGACACAAAATGACCACAAAGAGACACAAAATGACCACAAAAAATCTACAAAGAGACCACAAAGTTGCACAAAACCACTACAAAAGGGACACAAAATGACCACAAAGTGGCACAAAACAACAACAACAACAACAAAAAGAGGCTAAAACCTATAAAGTGTGTATAGCCTCTATGTAGGAGAGGTGGTGGTGGGGACTTTGGCATGTCTGTGCCCAGGGGCCCATTGTCTCTTAATCTGCACATGGGTTCAAGGAATCACCTAATTCAGTCTGACTTCCCTCTAAAAACCCCAGCCTGCTTTGTTAACATACTGACTGTCCTATTAAAAGTTGAGGACTCCTCGCTTCTAAATGTGCTTTTGCGTTCGGTAGAGGCTGTAAATCACTACATACAGTAAAGATGTAGACATGGTGTAAATCTTTCGCTCCTCTTTGCCCCGTGGCCTCCTCCTCTGAATGGGACTCAGTGTTCCAGTCACACCTGCTCACCTCTCTCAGCCTGCAGCCCTGGGACATGGGTGAGCCGAGGCTGAGGTGAGAGGCCTTGGACAGTTTGGAAAGGGGCAATGACCCTGCATACCCTAAGAAGTCATGGTAATGACTCTGGCTCTGCAGTGTGTGAACCGCTGGTTGTGGTTTTTCGGCCATGTGCGAGAGCGTTATCACGTGCTTAGGAAAGATTCATGGCTGGTCGATTTCAGAGAAGTGAATGCTGGCACACTTCGAACAGAATGAGCCACAAAGCATGCCGTTTGCAAAGGCTTAAATAAACACACTATGTAGTCTCAAGTAGCCGCGCAGAGTACGTTCATAAATCCACTGCCATGTAACATGTGATGACACATATTCTGACTTCCAAAGGGAGAGTCAAAAATGAGTGCCTTATGCACTTACTCATTCTCAAAACCACTAACAATCTCTCCTACTGTGCAGCTATATGTACACAGAACATGCTGCATTAGCCCCCCCCCCCCCCCCCCCCTCACGTCTTACATTAGCACGCAATGATTTAGCAGACAATATCAAGCAAGTAAAATGTTACTTTGAGAGTCCTTTATAGTCCAAACATATAATTCTTTTGTAAATGCTATCCTGCTCTCTCAACATTATCGCCACAAAAAAATTTGATTCATAGTCTGTGTGCAAAACTTATAAATACTAGAGGTGTAAAAAAGATTGAAATATTTTAAAGCATGCTCAGACTGGGAGAGTCTTAAAGTACATTAAGATTAAGAAGCACAGATGACTGGCCTAACTATAGTTAACCAGGCAGAGTAAGCGGTAGGCAGACTCCTGTTTTTCATTAGCACCAGCTTGCTTACTGGCAAGTGCAGCCAGGTAGACTTTCCAGATGGGTCTGTCCTTGTTTGATTCTCAGCTCAGCTCTGAGATTTCTCCTCAGGGCTGGAAAGCGAGACAAGGAAACACACACAGCAAGGGAGTCCGCTCAGTCTTACAAAGAGTTGTATGTATGCAGGAAGCTGGACAGACTGAGGGAAGGCAGCTCTGCAGAGGGTATGCCACGTTAACACCACAACTCTGCACTCTGGCACTGCTTACTGAAAAGATGCCAGAATTTTAGTGCCCCATGCCCCATGGCGTGTTGGGGGGGAAGAATAATCAAGAACAAACACGCTGTAGGAGGTCTTCTCTGCACTTAACAACCTGCCCCTATAACCTGAGACATTTTGTCAACTTAAATAATGATTGAACATATTGGAGTATTCAGTTGCAATGCTGATTCACGCACATTGCCAGACCTTCCTCCACAGTGCTGCGTAGGAGGGTCTGACTAGTCCACATGTATACATTCAAAGGTTGTTTTATTCAGGCGAAAGAAAAGTCCGATCGGACAGATAGTCTAGCTAGCTGTCTGGATTTACCCTGCAGAGATCTGAGGAGCAGTTACCCATAGTCCTCAAAAATCCACCGGAGTTTAAAATTCCAACTCAAAGAAACTTCGGAGAAGAGACATGCATCCGGCGGAATTTCCGGCAGCAACTGACAATTCCAGGAAGTAGAACGCCATGGATATTAGGGGTGGCATGGTTCATAAAAAAACATCCGAACCATCCAGTTAGCTTATCTTGGTTCGGAGCATGTTTGCGTCGCACGGTTTGCCGCATGCGTGCCCGTATGTGCCCTCAGACAGCGTGTTTCCCTTTCGTGTGAAAGAAGAGGTGTGGACATAGACAGTAAAACTGGAGTGTGGAGTGCTGCAGGTCACGTGTAGAAATGGCAAGTGGGAGAGAGAAGGAATTGGGGGATCCGCCAGCGTCTGGTGTGTGGGAACATTTGGGGTTTCATCTTACCTATGATGACAGCGGAAATAAATAATAGATAAAACTGCAACTGTGTGCAAGCATTGTGCAACATGCATTCATTATGCAGCGTGAGGAGGAGAGAGCCGGTTAGGAAACTCGCTGCAGCATTTAAGCTGCTTCCCAGAGATAAGTCAGACAGGGTAACAGCCATAACTAAAGCATTGGGGAGGTAAGATATTCAACTGTACAGAGCGATTGTGGTTGAAAGATTTCGTCAACTGATGAAAGTAATCGAGCCACGGTATAATATTCCCTCCCATCGACATTTCAGGCATCGACATTTTCAGGGTACAGGGTACAGGGGGCCGAAATGGGGGCTGGCGTCTTCCTTAGAGATAGGGTGAGAAGCTCAGTCATCCGAGAGCAGCTCGGAGTAGAGCCGCTGCTCCTTCGCGTTGAAAGGAGCCAGTTGAGGTGGTTTGGGCATCTGGCAAGGATGCCTCCTGGGCGCCTCCCTAGGGAGGTGGCACGTCCAGCTGGGAGGAGGCCTCGGGGAAGACCCAGGACTAGGTGGAGAGATTATATCTCCAACCTGGCCTCGGGATCCCCCAGTCGGAGCTGGTTGATGTGGCTTTGGGAAAGGGAAGTTTTGTGTCCCCTACTGGTGCTGCTGCCCCAGCGACCCGAGACCAGATAAGCGGATGAAGATGGATGGATGGATTGATCGACACAGTTTTTTTTTTTTCTTCCAAAACCACAGAAATAAACTAACTTCTTATCCACTGAAATTTGTGTGGCCTGGATGCTAGAAAGTATGTCATTGCACTGAACTTTGCTAGGACTGAATGTTCAGCTCTTGAGAGGCGAGGTGATTGATTCCAGTTTGAGTCAGATCACCGCCTGTGGCTTAGCAGCTCACCAAAGCAAACACTCAACAACAATGCGAAAGCACAACTGCATTCAGGTTGTTGTTGTCCTGACAGCAGTGTTTGTGACATTTCAAGCTGATAGCAATCTGCAAAAGTTGCAAAAGGAATGCGTCACCAACACGAAGACAGCCGCTGTCAGTAGAGCTGCCTTCTAGCCCAGTGACACTAAAACGTACAATTAATGTGAATCACATGTAAAATATGATTATTTTATTTAAATCATTACACTTAATGAGCCACTAAACCTCAAACTGAACTTGACTTTTCATACATAACTTGTAAACTAAATATTAAAACTACAAAGATGTATGAATGTTTAGAAAGAAAATCCTGCTCAAACCGAAAACATTATGTGCATAGCAGTAAGGATAATTGACATTTGGATCATATCTATACTTGGTGTTCTCTTGAATTAATAACAAATGGATCTGCCAGGGAGTGACGAATATTGGCTCAACTATAAAACTCTTCATAACCGACTTTGTTGTTTGTCCAAAGCATCAAGCTCACACTCAGTATTAATACCATACGGCCAATTTTTCACAAGGACAAACACATTTAAATGTCATATTTCAGATCTTGGTCTGAGCTGAATTATTGTTGTCATGCTTCCTTTTTACTGCTGAAGCAGGCCAGGACATAAAATTATGAGCGGAAGAGGAAGAGAGAGAGGTTGCTCTGCACAATTAGGCCAATCAGACGGGCTAAAGTGATTGCATCACTTCCATAGAAGCGAATAATACATTTGTGGTTATGGTGAGAACATGAAGCCAGGTCTATCAGGAGATTATATAACACATTTTTGAGAAAAAGACTGGCACACAAAAGATGTGCGTAATTGCAGGTTTTCTAAACAAAGTTTGGAATGCATTAAGACGACAAACACAATGAAGCTAATAGATTTAGGGGTCCCGTTTGGATGATTTGAGTCGTTAGTCGAGAAAGCCCCCCCCCCCCCGAACTGACTCATAATTGTATTTGTAGTTGTATTTGAAGTAATGCAGGAGCAACAACATGACAAACTGTACACTTTGCAGAGTCCTGTAATGACCAAAACCACAAAACCAACTGTGGAAATAGAGAAGAGTTATGGAAACAGGGCGGTGCGATGCCAGGCGGCGCGAGGCAGGACGCCGCAATTACTTTCTCGGACTGTAGGGAAATCTGATGTTTGCACATCACAGATGATCAAAGGCATGAAAACGTGGGTCTTACAGGTGAAACACAAGACTAATGTAGGCTGCAACAGGAGTTGAGTGTGTGGGGGGGGCTGCAGCCCTGCAGGTGCACTAACTTGACTCTAAGTGGGCAGCAGCAAGAATATGTTTCCTATATTTGCAGCTAGGGTGTATTAAAGAAAATACGCCAATAATAATGTTCAGTGTTTATAAAAATGAAAACTATCTATGGATGAGAGAAAGCATTGACCAATAAACCACAATCGCAGGACAAATTATATACCAAAGAAATTGTTAGGTGAGTGACAGTTGGAGCGTTTCCAAGGCTTGAATGAGTGTCAAACTCTGGTTGAATCATGATCATAAAACATACATAACTGCAACGTCCAGTGTTCAATTCGGGCCTGGGATCTTTGTTGCATGTCATACCCCTCGGTTTATTTTTTACTGTGTGCACATAACGCACCAAGGCAAATTCCTTGCAAGTGCAAACTTGCTCAGCAATACATTTGATTCTGATTCTCTTTCTCACCTTGTTTTCTGTTTCTCTATACACTAATAACTGTGAAAAGGAAAAGAAAATCTTCTGAAAAGAAAACATGTTTCTTTGATAATTAACAAAAAAAGGATTCAGAAATACAAGCCGGTATAAAAACAAAATTAAACTACAATTTCCAAGATGCATTTGGTAAAAAACTAAAGCTTAAAAATTTGTTTTAAGGGCCATTGACAGTTGGCAGAGGCTAAAGGCTAAATGTTACACTTTCTAAAAAAGGTTCGACACAATGCAGTTAAAGTACATTTATTTTTGGAGTCTCAATTTTGGACAAATTTGGAAATTAAAGCAACATGTTTTGTCCCCACCTGCACAGACAAAGCGTTTTGAATTTGCTAAAGCTCCAGCTTGACTGGCTTCTTCTCCATAACAACCTGGAAGGAGGCTCATGGGTATTGTAGGCTCCAGGGCCTTCTGCCATACCGTGATTTCTTAGAAGAGAAGCTGGAATAATTGAAATTGGTGGATGTTGAGCAGCACTGAGGATATGATTGAAATAAAAAAAATAGACAGGAACAACAATTTTAATTTGGGAAAAATACACTTTTTCTTTTCTTTTTTTTCTTTTTCTAAATCGGCCTACTTCAAAACACTATTGCTTGTTTATTGGATGCAGATTAAGTTTCCTGTCAGCGTGTAGTTTTACCTTTGAATGATGTGCTTTATGCTCTAACTGACCCCATGTGATCAAAGTAATTCCTTAGCACAAAGACTGAGCAGATTTCCCCTCATGTGACTCAAGTGAACCCTCAGTTCATTTTGTTATGCTAAACCTCCTGAACATCACCTTGGGTTGTCACCTATGGTCGCTTTGCATTATACTGGCTTGCCAGAGAAACAGTGCAAACAGAGTGTCTCAGTGCAGCCATCTGGCATCGTCTTGGATTGTTTACACCAGGCAAAAAAAGACTATTAGAAAGAAGTGTGTACTAGACTTTAAATGAACTTCTCTAAATTAATGTTTTGTTATGTTGAGAGCACCGGAGGAACACAATGCTGTTAAAGCTTGCTGATCTTTAAGCCATCCACAGTCGGAATATAATTCCATCTGGGCTGCTAACTTGTTCCACTCCCTAATTGTGGAAAAAAAAAAAAAAAAAATGAAAATTAGAGCATGAAAAGAAACAGATTAACACATCAGCTTTCTCATTTGACTCCAAGCCAGCCGTGGCACTTCATTAAGAGGTTGTTTCCTTCCCCACAAAGTTTCTGAGCTACACCAGACGTGGCTGTTGTTGTCATCCAATCCCCACTTCTATTTATTGACTATGACTATTATTGACTGAGCTATTTAGGACTACACAAACCAACCAGCCTATATCATGCGATGTCTCCATAAAATAATAGGCTGCTCTTATTCCTGCTGTGCCTCAGACGGGTGAGCATACCACGCAGCACACAACCATTTGGGTCACAATTTTAACCCAACTGTTTCAAAAAGGCTCTCAGTAATTTGTGATGGTGTCATGGCTGCCAGTGGCACAGACTAACTGTCTTCATTAAAGACCACACAAACACAAACAGCAAGGGATCCATTTAAATCTGAAAGGGACATGCCAAATACATAGTGAAAGCAGATGGATCCTGGTATCATGTCGAAAACAATTACAACATCACCTCATAAAAAGCAAGGTCAAAAACAGTGCATTCACATGTACAATATAATACATTCAAGTTTTTTGGTAATTTTCACAATTGTTCCCAACCACAGTCAGACAAACATAATGCCTTTTTATGTCTTCGCGTGCAGTTTAAATACAGATTGAATTATGAGATTAGTGCCACCCACTGAAACACTGTTCTCTCACTACTGTTGTTGATTTGCGTTCACTTTATTGACAGTTTAACACCACCAAGAGTGATTGACCGAGCTGTTGACACAAGCACTTATGCACAATTACAGCTAAATGTTTTATGAAAATGAAAATAGGTGGGATTAGGGCCAAAATTGACAAAACCCAATGATACAGTCAGGACTACCCAATGGCTCAAAAAGAACATATTACAATGTATACTGCATTGTACAAGACACTGATTGGACCCATGATCAACAACACTTGAATAGTGGATTTTTGATTTATGATTTTACATTCCGATATTTGGTTTGGTACAAAAAGTACCAAATGTACTAAGACAGTCAGGGAAATTGCAAGTACATTTCCTTAGCTGCAATATTTTTTAGCCAAGAAGATGATAAATGATTGAACATTTAATCATTATTCAATACAATTTGTAAAAGAACTTGTCATATACAGTATGAAATTAAACTGACTATGTTTGATGTTAAGACTGAGGGCAGTATAACACATGCAATTTGTATAAGTCACATTGATCTATGGGAAGTGAGAATGGACATCATTCACTATTACCTGACATTATATAGACAAAATGATTAAATAGTTAATTAAGTAATCACTTTAGTTTTATTGTTATCAGAAGAAATATGAAGTTCTGAAGTTTATATGTTTCTGCTGTCCATCAACAGAGCTTGACATAACAGGTTATTTAGGTTAAAGGAAGACTTTGGTAATTTTCAACCTGGACCCTTTTTTTAGTTTTTGTGCTTTAGGGACTAATGAGGACAACAGTTTTTGAAATTGGTCGAGTATTGAGCAAGAGCCCTACATTTGGCAGCAATATCCTTTCTCCAACTCTAACTCACTGTTTCCACCTCTGTTTTACGGTAAAAGTCACTTCTCCCGAGATTCCAGAACAGGACTTCTCTGGGAGTGAGACAAAACATTGAATTTCTCCTTAGGGTCCTGTCCATAATGTTGTCAGGTATTCATTATAACAATCTGTGCATTGTACATATATAAGATGCCCTTTAAGTTAACTTATTTAAAAACATACAGGATGTGAATGTTTGAAATATAAAATGGAATATTGTAAATTCTCAGTTGATTCTAAACCCGCCTGAGCCAAACGAGGGCTTTGCTGCCTATGATTAAACATCATAACCAACACTTTGATGGTATGCAGAGTTACTGTGAGGAGGGGTGAATAACAGGGCTGGCCATCTATATGGGTCACTGTGGGGTTTGAATGTGGCTGAGGGAACGTGAGTGAATGAGTAGAAGCACAGGGCTGCCTGTCGTCCCATGAGCCAAGCCACAGCTGGCCAGATTACAAGAGTCTGGATTAGAGGCCAGGGGTTGGGGTAGGGATGTGGATCCCATTGATGTAGGAACACACACACAGACACACACAGACACACACACACACAGACAGACACACAGACACACAGACAGACAGACAGACAGACAGAGACAGACAGACAGACAGACAGACAGAGACAGACAGACAGACAGACAGACAGACAGACAGACAGACAGACAGACAGACACACACACACAATTAAATCATCAATGTCACCATAAAGACACGGACTAGCTCGAAACTGCACAGGCGATCACATTGTGTTTAGCTACATTTTGAGTTTTATGTGGCCACTTTGTTGGGACATCATCCAGTAAATGTGAATGATGTGATTTTAAGCAAATGGGTTTCCTCATACCCTCTTAATCTTCACAGACTTCACAAGCCGCAAAAGCCAGAAAGTAAGGGGAGGTAACCTTGGCTTAACATCGACATGATTGTGTAAAAAAAAAAAAAAAACTGCACATTTTTATTATCTTTGCATTTGGCACAGCACTGTTCTTCTCAAACAGATAATAGCTTCTCGTAAAGTATAACCGGTACAAATGGGAGAATGAGAACAATCTGCAGAGCACACTGGGCCTCTGGCCACCGCTGGCAGGGCATGAAAGCTGCATAACACAAATCAAGATGAGCTTTACAATTTTGTCTTTTGCATCTTGAACCTACCTAAATTACTAAAATAAAAAAAACTGTTGTCCATAAGCAGCCACATAACAAAACAGGATGAATGATTTATCTAATGCATATGTAAAATCAACACCAATATAGACACTCTACGTGTAACTAGAATTCATGTAAATCTAAAGAAAACAGACAAATCATTTCCAGGCAAAAAATATGTTTCTTACAAATATCATGCACCAAACAGATGCTGTAAAAGAAAACACAAAGGCAGATTTTGCCATTACCCAACAAAGGGCCTCCAACTGGCCCTCACCATCCAGTAAACTGATACCTGATACGTGCAGTAGCAGGTTAAAAGTGTCAGCAATGGAGCATATGGTTCTTAAAAGCATTAAAACATACAGAAGGCATTCAATGAAATAATGTGCTAAGTGATGATTAGAAGCAGATCCTCATTAGTGCATGAATATGAGTTCAACTAAGTGTGCAACACCGTAAACGGTGAAACAGCACCTTGGATGTCATCGTCACAGGAAGCACAGCAAAGCTGCAAAGCTGGTCGCCACTCATTTAGACCTCTAGGAATTTATTTATTTATCTAATGCTAGCTTAAAGTCTGAAGTAAAAATGCCAATATTAAGAGGGAAATGATTGCCTGTAGGTGAATGGGCGGTGTGCAAGACATCCCCAAAGCCAATGTATAAATGAGAAAACAGCAAACACTCCAAAACAGCAGCAACTACCCATAGCCTCAGACACTACACAAAATGTATCCACAATCAAAACAAACCCAAATAATGCACATAAGTGGAAATGAGCAAAAAGGTTCCAACAAGCAAATCCAGACAGCAGACGATTTTTAGGCTACATTTTTTGTCACTTACAGCAAACATCTTAATATCCGCAAGCTGCCTGTCCCCAGAACACAGTGTTCCTGAAGACAGCACAGGGTCTACAAACGGCAACAACACAAACAGTGCCAACCTGCACCACCAAACATAACAGCGTTCCAGTCAATAACTGACAAGAAGGATTTGGGGGGGGGGGTGCAGTCACCCAACATCGCTTAGAGCACCTTCACACCCAATTAAACACATCTTAAACATGGAGTCACAACAACACCTGCTAGCAGAAGCAGCAAACACTTAGCTTGTTGAAGTGAATCAGTGGTCCCTGCGTCTCAGCATGTAGAAGTTATATCCTTTAGTTTACAGGACAGGAATGCTCAGACTTGAACATGTAACTCTCCTAGGGGAAAATAAGGGACTGGAGCACGCGCATTGATTTGCAGCAATAGTGCAAAACACTGCTCTGATCTTCATCTGTGTCAAAATGGAAGGCCCACACATATAGTCAACCTAGAACAGGTGTCCAATTCTAATTGGATAATTGGTTGAACAGGATTTCAAATCTATTGGATGGTGGATCCAAATGGGGGCGTTATCATGGTTGATGTTAAAGTGCCACACCCCAATGCACCATGTTTACCTCAGGAGCTCAGAAAACCACATAACACAGACAGCTCTTAAAGTTACAGAGATGTTGTACAAGTACTTTGTCCATTGAGTAATAGGTTATAGAAAACATGTCAAATGTAGTACTTTATTTAGGATTTATTGAGAGTATGAATCCATCTGCAGAGCAGTGAGTGAGATAATGTCACCATGAGGGTACTTTTTTTCTATTCCCCAGTCCCTTGGAAGTTTAGTATCCTGAAGCTCAGAGTCCCCTGACTCAGCTGCATGCTACTGGAAGATGCGAGGTTACTACTGTACAGTAGGTGGTTAGACAGGCATGCTTACATTTGCAATGGAAACTGGTTAAACACAGTTAAACATTCCTTTAGGAGCAGACTGGAGTTATTTACCAAAAGTAGTCAGCTTACTTTATACATGTCGTATAAAGAAGAAAAACTAAAATGTCATGAAGTGTGGAAGATATTTGTAGTCCAAAAAAAAATCCAATATGGGAATTCTAATATGTAGTGTTCGGAAAACAACCATAATATGATGCTATAGGCTATTTGCCCAGAAAGCCAGATTTTTCTAATCTCCTGTTGCATGTTACACACACAAACACACACACACACATACACACACACTGTAGATGTGTGGATTGGAGTGACCTTAACCCTACCTTGGTTTAAACGGGGCTTTTATAGCACATCAGCAAGCCACCATCTTATTTTTTCCAAGTGCATTCAGTACGTTTTGGGTGCAGGTTTCAGTGACAGGCAAGTGATGCTGAGCAGATGCTGTCTTCACCTAGCTCCTCCAACAATCTGACAGAGAAAATTAATTCATATTCGCTGGCTGGCTGGAGTTTAAATGACCTTTCAACAGCAAATCAATTTGCACTTGACCAGGAGTGCAATCCTATACAACAGAGAGAGAGAGCAAGGGAAACCCTCTTCTTACCAAAGAAGGTGATTTTTAATGTACAAAAAACATCACATAGGCCTACATCCCTTTACAGTGTGAGTTTGTGTGTGGAGGTAAGCCAGAATTTGGATTCATGCAAACATTTAGAATAATAGTTACCAGTAGCTAAATTAATGTCGAGATGTGAGGAAACGTCAAAGTAATCCAATATTATTAGTATCGTTTTGTGCTTAAATTCCAAGGTTGTTGTGTTTCCATGAACATTTAAATTTTGGCCCCATCATTATGGTCAGCTGGAGTCTGAGCAGTTAATTGGATGCTGCCACGCCGTGGCCTCACCACACAACCCATGCACCCAGCGTGTAACTGTGACTTCATAACCACATGTGTGAACGCAGTCGGCAAAAAGAAAACATCAACAATGTTTCCACATAAACACCTGATTGTTTATAGGCAATTCCCAAAACTTAGCGCTTGGTCACGATGCAGTTTACACATGAAAATGTGAACATAGGCTTGTGACTCACATTGACCACCGCTGGTGTATGTGTATGACACGTGACATTTTCTCTCTTTTAATATGCGGCCTGAGGTTACTTACAACTTTTAAGTTTTGCTGGTCACGAGTTCACATGACAATACAGTCACAAGTTAGCAAGTGAAACCGATCTAAACTCAGTTAATGAGGATATCATTTCATCATTGATTCTCACTTTTGGGCCTCATTCATGAGATGTTGCTCAGGGGCCCGTTTCAGGAAGGAGGTTTAACAAACTCTGTCTAGTCTAACCCTGAACTCTCAGTTGGTTAACTCTGGAGATGGGAAACTGAATTTTCACTAAACCTGCTTTCTGGACCCCATGTCAGTTATCTGCGTATGTTATTCTTCAGGTGGTCCTGATAACTACACAAACGGAAGTCCACAGCTGACAACAGGCAGCTGTGTGTGTGTCTTTACAGTAATATTTGTTCTTTGCATTTCTACACTTCCTTTCATCCTTACATTGGTTACCTTTTCCTTGCCAATGAAGTTCCCATCTGGTCACAGCCAAGCTTTCCAAAATAGAAGCATAAATGTAGCAGTGCACCACCCAAAACCAGCCGTCGTCTCAGTCAGCGCCTTTCCCCACCATTTACAGATCTTGCCCCCTGGCTTGATGTGGCCCCTAACAATAGGGTGGGTGCACAGCACACCAAGACTTTTCCTGACACTGTGTTTTACCATTAGACGACAGGGCTTATGATTTGTTGATGTAGAGAGGAGAGCGTAGGGTTTATGGGAAATGTGTCTCTAGTCTTCAACCAGAGAAACATGAGCATTAACATTATACTTTTGGAGTTCCAAGTCACAAATCACGTCAACTATGGTTTTACAGTATTTGTTTATAACACTTTTCACAGTGACACAGTGATGCATAAAAAGTCTAAATTTTCATTTTTAAAACTGTAAAAATGGCTTCCAAAGAGAGCAGGAGCCCATGTCAATATCCCAAGAGTGGCGCCTTGACTCAAGCAACAGGGTTTGATTAGGAATGAATGGTGGCTCTGGAGTAACATATGTGGTTTCACTGGTTTGCAGCTTTGTAACTTACATGTCCTCTTTTGCCCAAGATACCTCTCTCTCTGACTGCATTTGACCACGAATCCCCCTTTTAACCTCTGTTCCACGTCCGTCAAAGTAAGGAGCTAATTGACAAAGACAGACTGAAAAATTGATAATGGCATAAGGCGGCTCCTCTGGACTTCTTCAAGAAATCCTGATATAATATACTGTATGTCCTAGCTTTCATTGTGCTGGACAGACTACTGGGGAAAAAGATATATACACTAGATACAGTATATAGAATAAAAAGGTCTGTTGGGACAAGTGAAAGATTTTTGCAAGTGCAATGTTTCTCAAATGATTGACTGTGAGGGAGGGGGGTTTCAGATAACATGGGACATCTTAAGATTTTCATACAAAATAAAATAAAAGTTGTTCAGGGAAATATATAAACATAAATACCTTGATTTTAAGATATTTCTGTTGCCAAATTGTCTAGCTAAGCCTCCCTTTAACTGTATGCTAACTAAAAAAAAACAAAAAATCATTCAAACAAACTTTGAAAAAAATTTGAAATCTTTAAAAGCGTTGTCAATGTAAAGAACTGAATGAAATAAAAGGTAGGGAAAAATATCCTACAGAACAAAAAATAGAACAGAGATAATTTCATCAATACTTCTTTAAAACATTGCACACTTGCACTACATACAAGATCCCATTAAGCCTGCATCAGGGGTGATAAAAGGCTGGGACAACGCTGACTTTCAGATGTCAGAGGTCACTGATTAAGTCTAGTCTGTGTCGGCGAGGAGACGGCTGCTCATCATCACACCTCACAGTCCACAGGGTGCATGTCGCTAATCAGCAGCTGATGAATGCTAGCCTGGGGTACTCTTCAAGCTGCCTAATAACAGCTGCTTGCTGCCTAGTAACCCTCAGAGATGAAAGGGCTCATGTGAATGATGCCCCCGGGCTGACTCCTGAGGTCAAACATCTCCCAAAAGGTCCCTGGTTACCTGTGTGGATCTCAAAGGGAGACTGTCTCAGTCATCTGGTGATGTGATGAATCGTGAAGTAGAGAAGGCCGGGGTTGGTTGTTACATGGGTGGTTGTCACACTGCTCATTACAGCTAAACTAGAGGGCATTGTGACAATTTACTTGATATTAAACTAGGGATGCACCGTATCCAGATTTTTTTTCGGCCCAATACCAAATCCATTTGTTAAGATTCTGCCAAATTTGTAACCGAGTACCAAATCCTAACATCCTCAGTCCATTTACACACTAAACACATTAAGGAAGTAAACATGTCTGGTTAACACAAGTTTTTAGCTTTCAACTGTCCTTCCTTACCTGAAGTTGCTGTGTTTTGGCGGCTGTCTGTAGATTTCTTCATGCACAACTCGTATTCTTTCGGATGTTTCACACAACAGCTGCAATGTTGTGTATTGTTTAGGGCCCTCGCCACCCCGAGACAAATCAGCATTGCAAATTGAACATGTAGCGCAACTTGAATTGCCTTCTTTTGACTGAAAGTACTGCCAAACCACACTTTTTCTGCTCAGGAATTCCATTTTCAGTTTCTCACAGCCTACTGCATTGAACAGTCCACCTACGTAAACACCTTCCATTAAGTCGACCAGTGCGCGTAGTGGAAGCGCAGGGTTTGGTTCAGTGGAAAAAAAAACCAAGGTTTGGCAGAAACCGAACCCCGTCAAAAAGCCCAAATTCAGCTGAATCCAAATACTGGATTCTGTGCATCCCTGTATTAAACAGTTGTCCTGCCATCCTGCCCCTTTTGCACAGGTCGTTTTGTGGAACACACACATCAACATTAAGGTAAGGAGATATATTGTGCTTTTTATCTGTCAGAGTAATTTTCATGATGGTCTCGTTTGTGTTTTAAAAGCTTGTAGGTTATTAGTCATTTAAAACTTAAAAAAAAAACGTTTTAAAAAGTTGAAGTTCATAGCTTTGAGTTGAGTCAACTTCAAGCTAGCAAGCGAAAGCAATGTGGTAGCTAGCTTAACATGTTGGTCAAGAGGTCGGTTGGGGACGGTTGTCTCACTGCCCTGGGGGTTGGTTGTCACATACACACAGTATATACTACAAAAGTGGCACATTTAGACAGAATGTATAAAGACAGCTCCCACTAAGGGCCAGAACCACTTACTTATTATAGATGTGTTTTTGAAATGAGAAATGACAGCCGTTCAGGTTAAACATCACAGCACTTACTTGTGTAGAAGAAGGTCTTTGGAGGTTTGGAAGCAGTCGGGGCCCTGCACAGGCTCCTGCAGGACAGGAAGGACACAAGCTACGGCATGTTGTTACTGCAGCTGCAGCCAGACATTTCCTGGACGTCCTGCACGTGTTTTGGAAAAACAAATCACTGTCCCCTTCCAACGTGAAATCCATTGCCCTTTACCAATCCACAAAAGAATGTGCGTGACGCATTAAAATCACAACATTAACACACAGACATACCTGAAAATGAATGGAAAAGCAATAAAATAGGGACCATTTGTAAGATTTTTTCAATTTTCGGTTGGCCACATGATGACCAGTATGGAAAGGTAGGACTCTGTGTTTTTATTAATTTCGTAATAATTATTTTGATCCATTGCTAATGTAAACATATTGACTACATCAGCTTTAAGGGATCTAACTGACTCCAAAGCCACTCATTCACAATACCAGGTCAAGACAATTGGTCTCAAAGGGCTTTACAATCTATACATCACATGACCCCCTCTATCCTTACGACAATCGATTTTCATTATCCAATTGCTCCCAGACCTGCTGTCTCTTCTTCTTCTTCTTCTTCTTCTTCTTCTTCTTCTTCTTTTTCTACATTCACACATACTGATCAGACAACCTGAGAGGTGAGTTGTTCATTCAGGGTCAGTACCTGTTAACCTCTTCAAAAGAAGATGGGCTGAGTTTTACTGACATGTTGGTTGTTTTTGTCACCAGGTCTGGTACATCACATCTGGTTTATGAAAGTAATTCTCCAGTGACAGGTGGAGTGACTGTACTGTATAGGGATACATTATCATGGCAGCTCAATCTGTAACAGGGGAGGCAGATGCTAGTCTCTGGATTCTGATTCAGTGTAGAACTGCCATAAAATATTATGTTGGCCAAGCAACTGGTGATGTTAGCCCAGTGTTGGCTCAAGCAGCTGGCCCTGCGCAGACATGGGTTTGTCTTTCGTCAGAGGTGCAGTGTCCCAACACTGTGTCCCTGATCTCTGTTGGTTGCAACCAAATGTACCCCCATTTCCTGTTTTTGAAATCTGTCCAAAAAAACTCTCTGACCCTGAAGATGCATATTGAAACCATTTCTGCACTGCAAGGTATTTTTCCTGAAACATAATCTCACAGAGAGCCTGGTGCATATGGAGGGCACTGTGAGGTACTGTGTGGCACAGTGGCACAAATGAGTCTTTGTGTTGCTGTGTGGGTCTTACATCATCTCCAGACTGCTGGAGGGTTTGCTGGAAGATCCCCGTGGTACACTTGACCCTACACTGAACCTATCTGATGTTTTATTCTCACAGAAGCTGCTGGTAATTACACAACAAACTCATATTGTTCCCATGCAAGGTTTTCCAGGTTCCTTCAGCCCTTCTGGGTGTAGTACCACCTTCCTGTCCTGTGTCGGCCCCTGAGCCTTGCTGCTTTGGATCAGTAGCTGCAGGGAGTGCTAGCTGGCAGGTCAGTGTTGCAGCACGGCATGATGGCTGCCTCATCTGCTGCTGCGCCATGTCACCATGCCTGCCTTCTTGTCCGCCTGAGCTCAGCTTTTCCAGCCGTTACTCATTCCCGCTAATTAGGACGAGGGCTCTTGCCGGTCCGCGAGGGAACAACTTTCACATGGGAAGCCCTTCGTTTTGTTTCTACCTCACAGACGAGAATAATCATTCGGCTCTTCTCTGAGGTCGACAACACTTGGCAAAAAAAAAAAAAAAAAGCCTCATGTGAGCTCTGCTAAGCCAAATTCATAAACATAAACAATCAATGGAAATACTTATGAACTGCTCATCCTTCATCCAATAGACATTTTTACATGATCAAGGTTGACACGGAAAAACTACTATGTTAATTATTTTCCTAAACCACACAACCTTCAAAACAAGGTCTTATTAATCAAAAGCAAGCATAATTACAACTCGCTGACATGCTGGCTGAGACATGAATGACTCACCAATTCCAAATCTACACTTAGTTAGTCGTTATAAAATGGCCAACAAGTCCTCCAGACTATACGACCACATACCCTCCTTAATACGACCAATAGGAGTGTTTCGTAAATAAGCACTCGTAGCGGTGGCAAGAAATATGAATCACAGGAGCGTTTTTACCATCCTCATGCTTAAACTTGACAGTTGTGGTTTTAACATTGCAAAACAGTCGCAGTTTGGTCACGTTTAGGCACAAAGAATACTTGGTTAGGTTTAGGCAATAAAACCTATTGCTTAGTTCAGTTTAGACTTGCTTAGTTAAGTTTAGAAAAATATCCTGGTATGGGTTCAAATGAGTATATTACTTCACTAATGTACATACGTACATGACATGATTATGTACACAACACAATTAAACATGTGATGGAGAATGTGATGTAGTTCCGATTGCAAAATAAAGTTAAAATGACTCGCCGTTTTCTTTCATTTGGGTGAAAGTCCTGGGTTTGTTTGACCCATCCACCCTTAACAGACTTTCACGGTCTTAAAGGGGAACTATGCATTTGTTTAGCATAATTTACCTTAAGTGAACAGCTTTGGAGTCATTGGAATGGTTGTATGACTTTTTTGAGTTGAATGGTGGTCGTCTCGCTCCCCCTTAGCGCAAAAGAGCAGAAAAAACACTCTTGTAACTTTCGGCCTGCAAGTCACCACAGTGTCAGGAAGTGTCGCGTGATATCAAGTCTTGCAATGTAACGAATTGCTTCACGGCACTGCACACATACGCCTATAACAAGGTAGCGTTGGAGTTTTTCACACTACCGTCATGACTGAGCCGGCAAAATAGAAGCAGAAAGCTCGGAAAGCATTGTCGGAGGTACAGAGAAAGAGGAAACAGTAGACTGACTGAGCGAGGAGTCAGACACAAGTAGATATAGGAGCTGCCAAATATCAATTCCGAAGCCGTAGGGGGAGCCCTATAGAGAAAACTGCCTGCAAAAAGCAAAAAATAGCGAAGAAGTGGCCAAAAATGAATAGCGCCCCTTTAATACCTCTTTAATACCTACTTTTTGCTTTTTTTACTACGATTTTTACTACGAATTACTTCGACCACTAGAGGGCCAGCTTAACAATGAACGTTAATGTGGGTCGTAATTGCTGCTTGTACAAATGACCTATGGGGTTGTTTTTCTACTCCCGCTCT
This sequence comes from Etheostoma spectabile, assembly GCF_008692095.1. Taxonomy (NCBI): domain Eukaryota; kingdom Metazoa; phylum Chordata; class Actinopteri; order Perciformes; family Percidae; genus Etheostoma; species Etheostoma spectabile. The sequence continues at coordinate 6,824,462 of NC_045750.1, forward strand.
TGCAGACAACTAACTCAAATGTGACCAAAAACAACAAGACTGTAACACTGCAGGCGTCCTCTGCTCTTTTCTTTTTTAACATACCACAAAATGTGTGAGTTTTCCAGCTAATAAAATTGTACCATGGTAGCAACAACACTCAGCCCCGAGAATGAAACTCTGAGAGCCATTGTGCATGGTTTTATGTGAGAGTCCGTAAAGTTGGTATGTGGCACAGTGAGTGAGGTGACTGGATTGGAAATAACAAGGAGGAACACACAGCCTGAGCCACTGTGGGGAATGGAGAATGCTGGTAAACCAGAAAATCTACCTTAAAATTACATGAGGCCAAAGGAGCAAGAGACAAGGATTGGGAGCCAAGACGGGCAACTCAGAAAAAGAAAGGGAAAAAAAATACAAGAAAGAAGCAGTGGTAGTAGAGAGAGATCATAAAAACTGGAATACAGCCTCCGAACGTTCATACAAAAGGCTGTTCAACGTAGAAATAAAGAGGAACATCAGTAAAAGCGTTGAAATTGTGACAGCCTTCTAAACTGTTATATTGCTCTACAGGCTCCATAAGGTTTGAACAAAGCTTGCAGCATTATATCATAGTTGTGTGAATAGCACAAGCTTCCCCTTGTGTCTTTTGTCAGAAACATTTAGCTATTTAGATGTGTGTAAAAAGAAAGGACTTTTAGATTTAAAGGTTCTCGATAATCAGAGTTTTTTGGGGTTGGTGTTTCTGCCACCGAACTAAAGGCATGTCAGGAGTCTTGTTTGTTTTGTGGGACTCGCGTTCCAAAAACAAGTCCATTTGGCACCCAGGAGGTGTTTCTGGCACCGGGGTGAGACCCAGTTCAATGCTGGTGTCCTCTCTCCTCAGTACCCCAGAATAACATCATTTCTTAAAACAGACTTCTCTCCAAAGCAAAGCACTAGTAAATCTTCCATCAGGCTCAAGCAACAAAGCCATAAATCAGCATAATGCAGCTTCTGAGCCCAGGCATGTACAACACCATCACATTGTTGTATTTTCATCATCTGCTTAATGTTTTTTTAACCCATATTCAGTAGGGGTGGGAATCATGCGGAAGAGGATTAAGGCCACTGGTGAAAAATGTATGTGAGTTCTGACTTTATTCTCCGAATTCTGACTTTTTCTCCAAATTCTGAGATTAAAGTCAAAATTCCGACTTTCTTCTCAGAATTCTGACTTTATTCTCAGAATTCTCAGAATTCTGACTTTTTTTAATTCTGAGATTAAAGTCAAAATTATGACTTTATTCTTAAAGTTAGAATTCTGAGAATAAAGTCAGAATTCTGAGAATAAAATCTGAATTCTGAAAATAAAATCAGAATTCTGAGAATGAAGTCAGAATTCTGACTATAATATCAGAATTCTGACTATAATATCAGAGTTCTGACTATAATATCAGAATTCTGAGAATGAAGTCAGAATTCTGACTATAATATCAGAATTCTGACTATAATATCAGAATTCTGACTATGATATCAGAATTCTGAGAATGAAGTCAGAATTCTGACTATAATATCAGAATTCTGACTATAATATCAGAATTCTGAGAATAAAGTCAGAATTCTGACTTTAATCTCAGAATTCTGACTTTAATATCAGAATTCTGAGAATAAAGTCAGAATTCTGACTATAATATCAGAATTCTGAGAATAAAGTCAGAATTCTGACTATAATATCAGAATTCTGACTATAATATCAGAATTCTGAGAATGAAGTCAGAATTCTGACTATAATATCAGAATTCTGACTTTAATATCAGAATTCTGAGAAGAAAGTCAGAACTCACACACATTTTTCAGCAGTGGGCCTATTCCTCTTCAGTAGAATCACTATAGGCATCACAATACAAAATCATGATGATACTTATGTCACAATACATGACAACATGTTGCAATTTTATTTTTTATTATTTATTCCCAATTTCAAATTGTGTCCCCAAAAGTAAACTTTGTCAACTTCTGTTTCATCTAAAAAAAACATACATTTCTTTGTTTGTTCATCTCACTTTAATTTTATTGCTGCAAAATGGGCCTGTCAAGCAGACAAAATGACCAACACATGTATAATAATAGATCGATGCATAACTTCTGTGTAACGATACAGTATTGCCACAGAAAATATCGCGATATGATGCTGTATCGATGTTTCCCCCCACCCCTAGTATTCAGTGACATGGTTTCCCGTCATCACATTTGGCCTCCGCACTTAGTCATATTTAACCTGTGTAATATTTTAACTTTAAAACACACTCACTGCAGTGAGTGAATGAAGTGCTTTACCCTGTTTGATCCAGCAGATGGGGATGGAACTCCAACCAAACTGGAGCCCATGTCTGGGGATAATTATTACTTTATTAAGATTCAGATGAATGATTCTAGGTTGTGTTTAAAATTGCAAACCATTTAGAGCTGGGTTATTTTAGGGATTCTTTTCTCATGCAATCCTATAAATATAAAACTCTGACTCTGAAAAGGCCTGAAAAGGTGACAGGAATTTCATGTCAAACCCAACAAAGCCCATAAATCCTAATTTGAATCTGATGATAAATTCCTTTCAGCGGGCATTATTTCCAACAACATTTTTGAACCTGAGCCCATCCACAAACCCGACTACTTTACCAAGGCTTGTAAGACCAAAGCCTGTCCGGTCCCACTGGGTCTCACTGGACTTGGATGGAATAGAGCCAGGCTAAAAAGGGGAAAATAATCAGTGTGTAAGGGTGCAACTGCCGGAAAGTATCAAAGAAAGACACATTCGAGTCAGTTAGCTACACATACATGTGGGCCTTAACCGCATGCACACAACCCTTCTTTTGTATTAGGAAAAACGATCTGAAGAGAAACATTACGCAAAAATGGCGTTGCGTTCTTACTTTTTATTCCGCGTTTAAACAAGCGTTTTTTGGGGCGGGGGGATCTGCGTGCATATGGCGACACAAAAGTGTGTGAAATTCGATGTATGCACACCAGGCAGCTAGGTGGTAGTGTGAAACACTGCCACACAACACCACCAAGTCCACGCGCCTGCGTAGAACCTTCCTTCTACTTCCCGCCGTAGTAGCGCAAAACCAAAACACGGTGACGCGAACAACTAAAGATGACAATTTTGACAGACGAGGAGGTGGAGTTATTGCTCCAGACAACCTGAAATTACCGAGCCACAAAAGGCACAACAGGGCGTGAACTAGGGGTCCTGCCAGTCAGAAAACATAGACATGCGGACCGAACTTCTCCAGCAGTGTCCTGTACCTGGAGGGACGTCAGAGAGAGCCACCGTGAGCAGATCGGAGCAGACCTTTGCGTTTTTACCCTTTAGACGGCAACGCCACGGTGAAGCATTGTTAAGATTTCCACTGGGGAGGGGGGTTTCACTTTTTGGCGTTTTTAAGCCGCGAAAACACCGTCGCCCTCTAAACGAAAGGCACATCTGATCAAATATTTTGTGAGCGTTGTCGTGTAAACAGGGCCTAAGACAAGATGGCTTTGGTGCGATGGGTTGTTTTTCTTTAACTAGCGTTTTTTTTTAATTATTTTTTGGGCTTTTCCGCCTTTATTTGAGGACAGCTAGGTGGGAAAGGGGAGAGAGAAGGGGAAGACATGCAGGAAATCATCACAGGTCGGATTCAAAGCCTGGACCTCTGCGTCGAGGCATAGACCTCTCAGTATATGTGCGCCTGCTCTGCCCACTGAACCAACCCGGCCACTCATGTTGTTGTTTTTTTCAGTTGTGGCTCACAACTCTGTGCTTGTTCTGAGAAACTATTCTATTGTCGTTTTAGTAATATCGTATATTATGGTCGATAACATTATATTACTACATGTCTTATTGTGTGGCGAATGTGTGCAAAATGAGTTTTTTGATTTTGTTGTTGTCACTTTGGCTTTTTATTTCTTAACCTTCTTACTTTATTACTTTTAAAACATCTCGCAAAATAACCGAAGTAAAAACACTGGCAGCTTTACGGAAATGTTGATTAACGTGCACTGACTCTTCTTGTGATTAAATACATTGAATCCAATTACATTGAATGGTGATCATAAAACATAACTGACGCTATATTAGGAAATTGTATTTGCTTTCAAAAGCAGTGGATTGATTGATCAATTTAGGATTTAAAGTCAAAGTTTTGACTGGAAAATGTTGCCCCTATGTGCACATCCTTTATCTTATAGCTTAGCTTAGTCTTTCGTTTTGTTTTTTTAAACTTCCGTTTAAATTGAACCTAAATCTCACACTGTGACAACTAATCCATCAACCTCTTCAGCATTTTGTTTCAAACAGCTGATGACTGTGCATAATGGGATATTCTTGAATACCTAAACGTCACATTAACAGCACAGAGAAACACAGCCATCCATCTAACACATGTTAGCTTGTGTCTGTGATCATCTGGCTGTTAAAAGAGATGGATGGGTGTCTGTCAGCATTTCAGCCTGCATCTCTGTCATGTCACTGCTGCTGCTGCTGCCGCTCGCATTCCACATGTGAATGTGCTTTAACTCCTCCAGAACACTGAAGCTTTGATGGTCGCTGACATAAAAACATGAAGAACATGAAAATGTGCCAATCTCTAGTGTGAAAGCTGTTCAGTAATGTGTGTTTAATTGTCAGGAATGGAGAAAGTGCCTGAAGGATGGGACAGCCTGTTATCATGACTATTCATCACAGCCAGACGTCTCTCACTCCAACAACGTGGCCCGGGAATATTACTGCTTTCATCTGACCCCGTGGAAATTCCTCAACACCTGATAGTTTTGCTACCATGAGTCAGCACCCACTGATTAAGGTCAGCTTAAGATGTCTGTGTACTAATTCCCAGTGTTGACAATAGAATATTTGAATGCGGAGCATGGTTTCTTCTGTCTGCACATTTGGAGGAGGGGTCTGGCAAAGCCAGACTAGTCTGCACAGAAAATGTTGCTGCTGTAGATAAAAGGAAACTCAAAGGTAAAAAACGTGTTTTCTGAAGGGCACTACCGCCCCCTATTGGCACATCCTGTGTGTGTATTTTATTTTTTTCTTAAAACTGTTACTGCAGCTGCAATTCTAGAAAGATTTCTCTGACAACATTTTTTTTATTTAATTTAAAAAAGCCATTATTTAATACTTTTTAAAATCATATCACTTCTGTATCAGATTGTGTTTAGGGTACGCAATATTACCTACAATATGGGTGACACTTGACTGAGAGAGTGAGCGCATTATTGCACTGTATAATCTATTTTTCAACAACTGTTCTGTCTGGTATTCACTGTTTTGCTGAATTCTCCCTGCAGGGATAATAAAGTCAACTTGTTACCTTGTGACAGCATAAGCTGTTTAAATAAAGGTCAGGTAAATTAAATGTTTTAAAATGAAATGTCACGCTAGATCAGAGTGGTGTTTGCTAAATGTCTGAGGAGCAGGCTCGCAGCAGAATTAGGGATTACAGTCATGTTCGCGACAAAATGTCAGCTGTCGGCTGGGTACAGAATGAGAAAGTAAAAACGTTAGGCCTTTCAAATCCCATTCAAATGAGGCTATGTGAAATATGTGAACTGTGAAATGCAGCGATGTAACTGAAAGGTAGTTTCCAGGCACGTTTTGAACTCTGCTTCTCGACATGCATCAACAGTGCCTCTCTGAATAACACATGTACAGCATGGATAATCAGCCTTCTGAGTTTGGAGAGTAGCACTTAAAATAATAGAGGAAAACTGTATAATCCCAAGTGTTACATTTGAAATGAAGGGGTTTGTACATACAATAAGTGTCTTTGTGTCCATCCTATGGCTCGTGATTGAATTTGACATTAAGACTAACTTCCACATTAAGCTGGCTAATTTTAAAAAACAACGCTTTATGTTCGAAAGCAACATGCATCCACATTAGTGTTTTCAGGACATTTTCATAAAGTTCTATGTTCACAGTCTCTGTTTTGGCCTTCTGTCCACTCTCAGGGGATGGCACTTAAACTTGAGCTTTTCAAAAGACAGTTCCAAAGTGGATAAATCTGGACACAGCAGTTTTATGTTTCAGTGTGGATGGGTAAAAAAATGATTTTAGAAAATGGGGACGACATTGTAAACCTGAGTGCTCCTTACACATTACTCATACTCATTTTGTTTTTGTTGTATAGGCATATTTAAAAATATTAAAAATCTGATATTCTGATATATCAGCCAATACATACATATATTTTTTTTTAAATATATCCAGAAACGCGTAACAAAACATGAACAGATTTTCTTACCATTAGTAATTTGTAGTTATTTATGAGTTCTCACTGAATATAGTTCTCGCCAATATATCGGTCGGGCTCCAGAGCAGAGCCTTAGTAATTGTTGAAGGCCAGCACTAGATGGACAAAGAATCACCAGATCTTCACTATTGATTCGGTTCATGTTCTTATTTATGAATATACCACCTGAAGCAGGCTGGTTAGAATTGAATAGAATAGTTTTATATTGTCATTGTAGATGTACAACGTAATTGAATGTCTGAGGTTGTCGTGAAGTGAGACCTCCAGACATCCCATGGACTTCTGAATGTGTTTCGCCGTCTGGCACAAACCCCCGCATGAGTCCCAGAGAACAGCAGAGGCCTCGGGCCAACTCCCCGAGGCCTGATGCTCCCTTAAACCTTTCTGACAAGCCAGGAACAACTCAGGTTAGGTCCTGCCCTGCGCTCGCTCGCTGTCCGTCTGTCTTTAACAGTTATAGCCTAAATATCGGCGACAAACTTAACATGTTTTAAGTGCGATATCGCCTGAACGACAAGATATTTGAGCTCAGTATTCCCCCCTGTAAATCAAAATCTAATTTCTTGAGACATGAAGTGTGGACTGTGAAAGAGCAGGAAAGACGCATACAGTTTTCAAATACAATCTTCCAGTAGGCTACAAATTATAGAACTACAGATTATATAACGGCCAGTCGGTTTATTACTGCTTCACCATCATCACCATTTTTCCGAGAACTGGGGAGAGGTTGCCATGGGGATTTTTGCTGGTTGCCATTCACCAGCACAAGTACAGGTAATTTTCTTTCTCTCTCTCTCTCACGTCCTCCTCCCCACACTTATTTACCACTTTACAGACAGTCGGGAGTATTCTTGTAAAATAGACAACAAAGGGTACAATTTGTGTCGTTCGAACAGTATTAACCGATCAGATCAAATGTGTGTGCATCCTTTTTGCTGGTGATATTTGTGTTCAGATGTCAGTTTGCCTCGAGCACATTAATGTACCAGCAAGTAAGAGTTTTTTTTAAACCAGCCCCTGCTTCATGTCTATCACTAGCAATTTTCCATTAAGCCTCTGCACAAATGACTGCTCCGAATGGTAGATGGATTGCATTCATATAGTACCTTTATACTGAGTCAAAAGATTTTTACAATAACATTCACCCACAAAAACACACACACGGGCACACAGACACGCACCCAAGCACGCACACACACACAAACACACTTAATGTTGTTGTCTCACTCTTGGAAAGAGGGGAGAGCTCCAACAAAAAAGTAGGCGGTTTAAAATCAATAGAAACGTGTGTGTTTATTGCACAGTTGCACACACATGTACAATATTTGCTAGCAGCATCAGCCCTGCAATAGCCTCTAGGGAATGAGTCATCATGACAGGCGTTTGTCTTCATGACAATACACATCTGATGAAAGAAGAGAGAACACATCTGATGAAAGAAGAGAGTTATAGGTGAGGGGTGAGGGATCAAGCAGTGGTGAAAGCTGAGCTCCGAGGCCATGTGACCACTGTGATGCAAATATAACTCCTTTTCTCTGATGTCAGGTAGCCTTAGGTCATCTGAAAGCTGAGTGTTTGGAAAACACTGCTGTATGAATGTCGGGCTTTCACAGATGTGGTCGAGTGCCAGAGTCGGGACGACACGACACTAACACCGATCACACCTGTCACACACATCTTCTCTCTCACACACAGACACTCACATTTCTGTTCTTTCGTCGAATGACCGTTAAGTCATTTTTCAAAATCCTCTTGGCTTAATAATAGAGAGAAGTGACTGATGAGTTACAGGCCGAGGTAATTGTTTCACTCACTTAAACTCAGGCAGAAATGCCAAATGTCTGCAGAGGCACACAGCTGTGACTCACTACGTTTTCTTCTCCGAGCTGTCAGGCAATCTGAGCCGAGCTGAGAAGAGAGGTTGGGGCTCTCTGTCTTCCAGCACTCAAACAGCTTCCTTCAACCTGTCAGATAAGGCTGCATTTTTTATCAAGGCCACAACAACAACAACAACAACAACAACAACAACAAACAAGTGTGAAACCAGTAATGTCTTCCACCTCATATTTACATACCTAAAATGTATGTTTTGTCCATCTGTTTTGGAGCAATTTGTTTTACAACGGTATCCAAAACCGGTTCAACATTTTATAGTGTAAATTTTAAAAAGTGAAATGCAACAGGAAATATTTGCTGCTCAAAATGGTCTTATCTTTATCTTCTCACAGGATTACTTAATTACTATTTTGAGATGACAAGATGTTATGTTGTTTCTCCTAAACCCCCCTTATTACAAATGAGGGTTACAGAGTGTAGAAACACAAAAGTAAACTTGATGATTATGTGATATTCTGGACAAAATAGGTTTGCCTAAATAAATGACAACAACAAGAATAAGAATATCTGTCTACACAGGAAAATAAAATGTTGCGTGTGAAATTTCAGTCTTTCAATTCAAGGTCCACTTACTATTTTTTTCCCACAGCTCTCATTTTGTTTTAAGTGAGGCAATAAAGAATTTGGAAGACGTTTTTATTGTTATTCTATTGTGTTTTATATGTGTTCATGTAGTTGGGCAGAAAGGTGAGTTTAATTTGAGCAAACATGTACATTACTCTCCTGACATATTCTAATTTTTTTTTCAAAATAGAAAATAAAAGTGAAAAAAATACATATATATTTTTATATTTAAATGTACTGTTTAGAATTGAATTGGATCCCTGATATCCAATTTGATATTGTATAGGCAAGGCAAGGCAAGGCAGCTTTATTTGTATAGTACATTTCAGCAACAGGGCAATTCAAAGTGCTTTACACACAAAAACAGTTAAAAAATGAACCATTTAAAGAAAGGCAGCATCAAAAAGAAAGGTCCTCAGCCTTGATTTAAAAGAACTGAGAGTAGCAGCAGATCTGCAGGTTTCTGGGAGTTTGTTCCAGATATGAGGAGCTGACTCTGGGTTCTGACTCTAGGGACCGAAAGCAGACCTGTCCCTGATGACCTGAGAGGTCTGGGGGGGGGGGTCATAGTGTAGTAGCAGATCAGAAATGTATTTTGGCCCTAAACCGTTTGGTGATTTATAATCTAGCAAAAGTACTTTGAAATGCCAGTGTAAGGACTTCAGAACTGGAGTGATGTGATCCACTCTCTTGGTCTTGAGGAGAAACTGGCTGGAATAAAATAACATCTTTGTAATTGTCGTTTCCAGTGGGGCGCTCTTGAAAAAAACTGAAAGCACCCACTGAGTCATTCTTCATTAACAGCATCAGTCTGTATTATGTCCTTCGCCTCACACTGGCACTGTCCTCAGCTTGGTAGAGAACCTGCGCTTAAAGCAACGGTAACTGTTGTCTGTAGCAACAACGCTAATTAAATCAGTCTTTGCTTCCAGGTAGTACGACTGATGGTTACCAGAAATAATAAATAGGTAAAAAAAAAATCTTTCATTCTGCATCTATTTGTAAGTCCAGTAAGTGGACTTGTTTCTGTGGCTCTGTCAGCCATTTGGTCATGGATTTTCTCTGATGAGCATTAGATTTTTTTTTTTTAAGCATATTACATTGTTATTTTCATTGTGCATTTGAATAAACCAATCCCATGTAATGCTGCACTGTTGTTTTTTTCAGGATCTTCAGTTAGCGTACAGCCTTCAGCAGCTGGGAGCAACATTTCAGTTGATTTGAATGAATGGGATTGAGGTTGCATGATGTACTTTACGTTACTGCTGTGGGACGCACAAATGTTGATGTTAGACAACTGAAGATCAGGTCCATGTTCTTCTTCCAAGGAGGAAAAGCGACTAATATTCAAATATTCTCAACTCACTGAGACTGCCTCCCAATTATTATAAAGTCTTTTTTTTTATGGTTGTATGTTTTTTTGTCGGCCAAGCTCAGTGGCTGATTACTAGTTGAAGGCAGTGGTGGAATGTGATTTACTCAAGTACTGTACCTGAGTAAACATTTGAGGTACTGTTACCAACTTAACTTGGGTGTTTTAATCTCACGCCACATTCCTCTTCTACTCCACTGAAATTCAGAGATGAATTCAGAAGGATTGGACTTTTTACTCCACCACGATTATTTGACAGCAGTTGTTAAAAAAAACATATGAGAATGTCTGTGAAAAGGTTCTGAGGAAGAGGGCGCCCGGGATGCCCAGTTGGTAGAGCGTGCGCCCACATTCAGTGGTTTATTCCTCAACGCAGGGGCCCAGGGTTCAAACTCAAACTGCAGCAATTTCCTGCATGTCGTCTATCTCTCTCTCTCCTCTTTCATATATAAGCTGATTAAAGGCAAAAATAGCTAAAAAATATTAATAACAAAAAAAAGGTTCCTTGGTAAGAATAATGGAATGATAATAAAGTTCATTAAATGTGTTACTCCAAACTCCAAATTACAAAATTCAAATGAGAAACATTAAACATTAGATGAATTTGCATAATGCTTTCGCGTATGAAAAACATAAAGGAACAAATCCACTGTCATACATATTACACAAGTTAGTCTGAAACGTCCTGGAAAAAGGAATATTTATGCAATAATTTTTTTTGTAACAATACCAGCACAGTTAAAAGAAAGTTTTCATGAAATTCATTTACAGTAAAAAAAATTTAAAAATAGAAATCCTGTATTATACAGGGCCTTTGTGCATTAGATCCTGTTGTTACTTCTCATCACGGGACAATTTGCTCATGTCCTTTTGAGTCTCCATCTCTCATCCACTGAATTGATTGTGCCCACTGGCTTAAGACTGCTGTAATACAATACTATTTTCCATAGAGACTTTCCATGAGCATGAAGACTGAGAGGGGGGGAAAAACAACAATGACAATACCATTGAGAACATGAATAATACCACTCACGACAATTCCTGCTTAGATTACAATAAACCAAAGCTGACAACAAACTGAGACTTTGTTCTCCTGCTTCTGTTGCCGAAAAGCTCCTCATGTGCTCCTTCTTACACAGACTGCAAAGAAGATTAAACTCTACTTTAACAGTCTGGGTTTCAACTGCTAGAACTTTCTTAGAATTATAAATGTTGCAACCATGATTTCTTCTGTCCATTCTGCTAACAAGAGACCGTTTCAAGCTATTAAAAGATTGTTTAAGCGCAACTCTGACAACCGGAACTGAAACCTGATGTAAATAAAATAAAACATTGTTGATCACATAATAAATTACAGACTCCTTCAAAGGACTTCTTTATACTACGTAATAGCCTACTCATAACTGTAAAACAAACAAAGGGGGGCATATCGATTATTATTTTTCAAGAGTTTCATACATAAAAAACTGAGTGAATTGGAGTCATCAAGACTGTGTGATCAGATTTGATTGAACGAAACGACAACAACAATCAATTCAAATCTTATAAAGAATTGGATTGGTGCACAGAAAGACACAACATCATCTCATCCCCAATGAGACCCACCCACTACAAACCAGTGGGAAAAAATCACAAAAACATTCATTTGAATGTGTAATAACCAAAATTGGATTTTGTGTCCCTGGAGGATACCATCGGTCATAGTTAACTGCTAAGTTTGAGGCCCTTTAACACTTGAAATGTTACAAAAGTCTTTTGTGCCAATCAATGCCCAATGAGTTTTAAACTCATTTAGTTTATGTGAATCTAATCTGTAGTATGTGACTGTACTGTATCTCTGTTGTCAAGGTCGTAATGGTTTCAGGTGTTAAATATCTGAAACAGACTTGATTCAAATCAGGTAGAAAATATGACCTGAGGTCAGGGTATTCATAAAAACTCACACCAAAGAAATCAAATCATAGATCTTCTTTGAATTGATTCCTTGAATATCTAGCAGCAGCTACCGTAGTCTGCAATAAGCGTCTTAATACAGTCATTACCAAAGCAGACTTATAATATGAAACATATTATTTATCTCTTTCTCGCTTGTTAGTAGTAGCAATGGATACTGTCTCCAAACAGGCGTGACTGCACAATTTTGCCTGATAACAGCATGGGTAGGATGCAGCATAGATCCAGGTTCTTTGTGGACATAGCAGGGGATTGGAGGTAGCCCCTGGAGGAAGTTACGGCTTGACAAATATTTGAAGTGCAGCCCGACTCTGTTTACCTCAGCTACCAAACCTCAGTTACCAAAGCTTTAGGTTGAAGCTGCTACTATTGAATTATGAGTCACAAAGGAGATGGAGCCGACAGTATCCGAGTCAGAGAAATTGAAAGTTGAAAACCACTTTACAGAGCTTCTGATATGAACATTTGCCCTTGTAGTTGTTATTTGCTTGATTTTACATTTCATCGAGCAATTGATTGTCAGGAAACCAGGGAGAAATCAATCAAATTGATCGAAGGGGACTAAAAGATGCCTGACCTAAATTTTCTTTCTTTCTTATTCTTATCAAAACATACTGGTTATTGTCCTTATTTTTTTTTCTGTATATTTGATGTACATTGTGTTCTACAAAACAAGTCTAAACACACAGTTAAACTCTGACATATTCACATTTTTATAACAAGTATTTGCATTCAGTACTTTTTTTTTTTTTTAAGATTATTTTTTGGGCATTTTAGGCCTTTAATTTGACAGGACAGTTGAAGATATGAAAGGGGAGAGAGAGAGGGGGAGTGACATGCAGCAAAGGGCCGCAGGCTGGATTCGAACCCGGGCCAGCTGCGTCGAGGAGTAAACCTCTATACATGGGCACCCGCTCTACCAACTGAGCTATCTGGGTGCCCATACATTTTTAATCTTAAGCAAATCCACTTATATTATAGTACAAAATAACATCTACCACATGAGAAAAATGTGAATATTCCAAAAGTAAGACTTGAGAAAAAAAGGCCAGCAAAGGGCGAGTAAATGCCAAAACTTGACGTAAAACATGACTACAAAAAAACAGTCCAACAAAGGGTTAAGTCAAAGGACTGAAACAGGGACGTGTTTATTAACAGAGTGCAATCACAGTAACCATTTTACAAAATCTTTTGTTAGGAAGTTCAATATCCTCGCTTGATTATTTGCTATGGAAATATAGTATTCAGTATCAGTGCATCTCTCAGGATAATTGGATTTGTACAGTGTGTTCATTTAACCAATGATGCCAGCTCTAATCAAAACAAGGACATTCAAAAAGCCATCTGCCTCCTCAATTATCATGCAGCCATTGTAGTCCCGAATAAAGAAAGGGTAAAGTTGGAAACATTTCTCACAGCATTGTAAATCTTTTTATATAAAATTTAGCCTCGTCCAATGAGAAAACAGCGGTGCCTTAGGCATCTAGCTGGATTTCTACAAAGCCTACTATTGCGTATGAGAAAATTTGAAAAAAAAAGATTTAAATTAACCAAACCAAGCATCTCACCAAGCAGGTTGACTCATTAATATCTTGCCAAGGCATGGTCGACCCAAGAGGCCTACCCGGTAATGAGTTGTGGCCAGTGTTGCAGATCAGAGGCCAGCAGGAATAGTTCACTGGTCCACAGTTGGGATGGTGCTGACCTTGTTGTTCCTGCTGATTCTCCGTTCAGGCCTCGGCCTGGGCAGTTTAGTCTGGATCAGCTCCTCGGGTGTGTTACCCAGCGGAGGCAGCAGCCTCTTTTTGCTGTTCCTGGTCTCTGGTAACCACTGAGGTGGCAGTTCAAAGGGTCCAAAACCAAACTGTGTGGAGTCCTCAGCTTCACTAGGTGTAGCTGGTGCCACCTGAGATGAAGAGGCGTAAGCACATGTGTGGACCGGAGAGGCCCGGGGTGCTACGATTGAAGACGGGCCGTCCTTGGTGATGATTAGCCCCCCACCTGTCCCCTGCAGAAGATCTTTTTTGGTGATCACTTCACCTTTGAAGCTCCCAAGTCTTGAGCCATTCTTGTGGTCCTCTTTAGACCCAGAGCAGCCTCCTGATCCTTGAGAAGGGATCTCATTCTCTGCATTCTCTGCATCCTCTTCTTCCCCTTCTTCTTCAGAGGGCCTGAAGATCTGCTGCTGGCCAATGTTAAACATCTCCAGGAGCTGGCTCCCGGATCGACCGGCTGTCTCCAGTCCCACAGGCTCTCCGATCACGCCCTCTCCTCCCAAAGAGGCCAGACCCCCGGTGCTGACCATGTTACGGCGGCTGTAACGTCTGTGAATCCTGGACAGTAAGTCCAGCCAGCTATGACGCGCTGAGCGATTAACAGTCAGAAACAAGAGTGGGTTGGTGAGCAGGGACACCTTGGGTAGCCAGAGGGCTATCAGATACAGTGAGATGGGTAACTCTTTAGTGTCTGCCAAAACGGTGCGATAAATTACCAAGGCCCCATAGGGGGTGCTGCAGGCTGAGAAAGCCAGCACCACAGCCAGCAGAGTGGCGTGTAGCTCAGCCTCTTTCTGGGACACATACGGGATGGAGATACTGTTCTGGGGAGTCCTCAGCGCCGCAATTATCACCTTCTTCTTCTGGCTGGTACTGAGTGCTCTGCGGATCAGCAGCATTAAAAGAAAGACCAGAGCGAGCGGGAGGATCACCGTGGTGACGTTGTAGATCAACACGTACACCATGTGGCCCAGGGAGCGGGCGTGGTCATCGGAGCAGGACGAGGTGACATACACATCCGTCACATTGGTCACAGCGAACACAGGAAGGCTCACCACGGTCGCGTGGACCCAGATATAGATGACCAGATCTCGGGATCTTGCATCTGAGATCTTCCTCTCTAACGGGTACAGCACAGAGTAGTATCTAGAAACACAAATTATTTCAACATAAATACTTACATATGGGCCTTTTTTCTGTGACATGCTGTATATTTTGACACGTCACAGTCATAAAAAGTCCAGGTGTATACTAAAATGAATGATGGCTCAATTCCATTTAGCTGCCATTTATGGCGTTTTTCCATTAATGGTACCTGCTCGAATCGCCTCGACTCGGCTCGACCGCGGTGCCCCGTCCTCCTTTTTCAGATTAGTACCGCCTCATGCTTGAGGCGAGCCGTGGCTGGTCGTCATAGCAGGAAACTGCCGTGACCTAACGCGACACACACACAGAACGACCAAGGTGTTGTGTTTTTGATTCCTCGGCATGTGGCTGTTGCCACAGCCAAAAGACAAATTAGTTTCAAAAGAAGCTGGAGGGAGCAGAAAAAATTAAAAAAACGTTGGCTAAACTATTTACTAACTAAACTAACATGGCGGGTTTGTTCAGGACACTCCCTGTCTGTCACTATCAATGATGATGCAGTGAATAGTGGATTCACTCCGACCAATCAGTAGTCTGCAGGTTTTCACGTTTCCTTTTGGTAGCGCCTCAGCTTGCTTGGAACCTCAACTAAAGTAGTACTAAAAAAAGTACCTGTTAGCAGGTACCAGGGACGTTTTTTTGTAATATAAAAACCAAAAAAAGATGAGACGAGTCGAGTAGATACCATGCAGTGTAAAAACACCATTAGAGTCCTCGTGTTGTACATGCGGACTCACTGTATGGCTTCCTGGGACACTTGTGTAGACCTCAGCCGCCATTTATTTAGGTGTTTAGTAACACCTGTGCTTTTCTCTGTATGACGAGTCAAAATGTCTGCTGTTAAAAACACCTATTGTCTGACTAGAGAGTTGCCTGAATGCAGTCATGCTGACCCGGCTCAAGAAAATCTCTCATCAGATGATTTACATGGAAAGACAAGTGGAAATCAAAAGTAAATGCACCTAAATGCTCACATCCATAACAGAAGCTAAAGTATCCTGCTCTGAAAACACATGTCCACTATTTTTAGTGGGTGTGCAATAGAGCTTCAAGTGGTTATACTGAAAAGAGAGTAGACATATAAAATGTGTGCACCTGTTAAATAAGCAAAAATACTGACAAAAAGGAAAAAGGTGCAGTTGTTTTTAGTCTAATCTGTTGACACCAAATTGCTGCAGGATTGATTGCTAATATTGTTTTTATTTTTATTCTATTTTTATTACTTTTTCTATAAAGAGTGAACATAATGCTTCTGTAAAATACTTTAAACAGGAGACTTTAGGGGGAAAACAAACAAATACGAATTGAGAAAACAAAAATCAGAGGCATTTTTATTGAAATTTAGCTCATTTCTATGTGCTAATAATAGCATCATTTATCAATTAAAAAAAAAACACAGGTGTCTTTAATAATATTGTCTTTGTTGATGGAAGTGCACTTCTGAAATAATGCTATAACCTGAAAAATGAGTGCAACATAAAATCCTGTAAGCCGGTTATAAAATAGAGGCAAAAGCAAAATTGTGCATAGTTAAGATCATTTTATTGGAATGGGATGAAAGGATGTTCTGTCTGTGGAGTAATTACCTTATGCAGAAGTTGAAATCATACGAGTGTGTTTAACGCACACCCACAGACACATAACTAGATCTCCTCATATCCATCTTAAAGATAATAGGATGAATATTGTCTGTCATCCTGTTGTTGTCCCTTAATAATAGGCAAAACAAATTGTATGAAGGACTTGCTTATTTGTTGCTTATTTGAGTGTGTTGTGTGTGTGTGTGTGTGTGTGTGTGTGTGTGTGTGTGTGTGTGTGTGTGTGTGTGCGCACAAGCCATTAACTGCTGCAGTCTCAGCCCCACTGTATACACATCCTCGATTGCCCTCCTTGAGAATAAATAATTCATCGGTTTGATATAGCATTCTGATTGAGTTGCTATGGAGGCAAAATGAGCTTCAGTGAAACCAAGGCTGAGGCAAGGCTGCAACAATACACGATCTGACTGCAATCGCCATAAAAAGATAAATGAAACACTTAAATGTGGTGATAAAGTCCTGCATGGTTTTTATATTATGGCGATTGAGGCTTAATAATGTGGTAGCCTGTACTGCATATATACTGCATTCCTCAAATATTCATGTTTTGCACGGACGTTTGTACATAATACAAAATACAAGTCTCATACAGTTTGAGTAAACTACAGGATTACATGAATGAATGGTGGCGGTGTGAAATAAATATCCAGAATAAGGGGGCTTCTGTGCTTTGAACTTGCAAACAGCAGGGATGTAATTTATGGTAACAGTATTTATTTTTTTAGGCCAACGGATACCGCTATCTGTGTGTAGTCTGTCTGGGTTAGAGGTCTCACTGCTGCCACTGCTGACACATCTGTTCAAGAATGAGTGCCAGACAAAGTATTTCATTTTCTGGTAAGTAAGTTTATTTCTAACTACGGAAAATGAAAATGTCCTACATCCATATATATCATGTTAGATAAATATATTATTTAACATCCTCTCTCAGTACAGACTGTTCCACAAAAGAGAAATGGTTTGCTGACATGAGACAGGACTCAATAGTGTGGAAGTATTGTCCCATTCAACTAGCTAACTCAACTAGCTTGATAACAAACAGTTAGCAAGCTTGGAGAGCTTTTCTTCCCCTTAAACAACTCTTTCTTGACAAATAGGCCAAAGCTACGGTAGCATATTGTGACTGACTAGTGCTAGCACATTTCCAGCTAGCTAGTGTGTTTGCGGTTAGCATGTAGCTACAGTAGTTAACCAGCTAGCCAATATGTCTTTGAATTTGGTGGTTAGAATCACACAGGAAGTAGTATCGCGTTGCCAGACTTCTACAGTGCTGTGTCAGCGCTGGATCATGGTCTGGCTGAAGAAGTCAACTTAACATTCTGGTATAAGTGAAAATAACCATTAGCACGGTTATTTGTATTTCTCTAGACCGCTCACAGCTGTCAAGCCCCAGATGCAGAGATGGTGCTCTTGCAAAAACTGATAGCGGAAGGGAAAGAGAAAGCCTGACATCCGGCGCCCGAGAGACGCTGCTCGTGGCTTTATACCCCACATTGTACATCCAGTAAGCCAATCTACATTACTTGTTTGGTTTCACATAGCCTACTGTGTTTTACAAGACACATTTTTTTTTTAATGCCAAGGCAAGAAAAAAAAAAAAATCAGGGTTAGGTAGCCTATCAGATAACTGGCGGTGTAGAAAAGGCTTTACATGTTTAGAGAATTTTCTATGTAAAAAAAACAATAACAGAACATTTAATGTAACATAACTAATAATTTATGGGGGGTTTTAAATACTCATGAGATTTACTGTAAGAGAGGTTAGAGTCTTATTATCTAAACATACAGCTATGGTAGTGGGGGCAATAGAAGTAGCAACACTGCCAGTAGAATATCTAATTCAGTTATTGATAGTGAACTAAATACTACTAAAATTTAAGAAAAGTTTATTGTGACTGAGAAAGCCATAGTTGAGCTTCCAAATCGGTAAGGGCATGATCGTCAGCATTAGTGTAAGACCCTACTGTATGTGGGCAGCAGTTGCCATCTCAGGCTGCTTTTGGCTGCAGCTTTTAGCACGGCAGGGAGGACCGGGACACGTCTGCTCAGCATGGCATACACATGCTCCATCGATCACCGCCCCCTACCCGTCTCATCCACACCACAGGGTGTAGATGGAGATTGAAAAAGACAAAAATCAAAGAAAAAAATCTTCCAGAGTGGCTCTACTTGTGCAACGTGGATGTTTGTACTTCCATGTCAGAAAGAGAATAGCTCCAACTGACTCAGCCAAGCACCGTACTGATCAGAGAATCGATTTGAACCATCCACTTCTCTTAAAAGTGAGTGGGAGTTAACCAGCAGATACTGGCTGCATAGTGTAACTCAGCAAAAAAAAAAAAACATCGCTCTTGTCCTACTCACGGACAGACTGCTCTTTTTGTGTTGTAAGATGTGGATTTTAGCCACAATCATCTATGACTGGATTATCTTCTACTTGAACAATGCATGTAAATTAGTAAGTATTTGATGTTTTCTGAACTGACCTGTCGAGTGCGATGGCACTGAAACTGAGCACAGTGACCGAGCAGAACAGCTTATGGAGGAACTTGATGGCCTTGCAGAGCAGCAGAGTGTGAAGCCACCAGCAGCAGCGAGGGCTGGCTCCAAGCGCCATGTCGAAGGGAACGCACACTAGGCCGGCGCAGATACCCGAGCACGCCAGGTTCTTGATGAATCGGTTGGTCACAGACTTAAAGACATTCGTGCAGCAGGTGCACCACAACACAGTGGCATTTCCTGTGGAGAGGAGGGGAGCAGAGACTTAAAATAGCATCAAAAACACAGTTTGTCCTCTGACTTCCTTTTTAGAAAAATGTAATTTGTTGCATCTTTGAGTTTCTAGCTCAGTTTTTTTTTACTTAGTCACATTTTTCGTCGTCACGCCTTTTAATAAGCCACATAAACTCAAAGGTGTCCTTATCATTGGACAGAGTTTTAGTAACCTGGTAGATGGCACGTAACCCAAGACATTTTCTTTTGTCCTCCTCCAAGATGATGTCCAAGACTTGATGGCCCAGAGGTCTTTCAGCTATCTCTTCATGAAAAAGCCTTCCAATCTGCTTCACCAAAATCCTATCTATCTATCTATCTATCTATCTATCTATCTATCTATCTATCTATCTATCTATCTATCTATCCATCCATCTATCTACATTCATGTTTTAAAAATACCAATAATGATTATTATGTCTTAATCTGTGGTTTTGTGATTTGTAACAACAAGAACAATTGTAAGAATTAGTTGATTTTGTGCTGAATTTTTGCACACAAGTAATCAACATGATTGTTATCCTTAACTATACGTCCACTAATGCAGACAGAAATGAAAGAGCTCTTTGCAGGGTGAAGAAATCAGTTGAACCTAAACCGAGTGAGACAGCACATGATCAGGTTCAAGAAAAGAGCAACTGGCATTTCTATTAAGATCTCTTCATAATTTGGAGCAATGAGAGAGTAATGATTGTTAATTAGGTTTAAAAAGATGAAATTTATACTCCCTGCGAAGCCCTGGCGGATGTCAGGTCACACAGGGCTGCGTGTGATATGAGCCTCTCCAAATGTAATTAGACCCACAGTGTTAGCTGTGCTCTGATTGTCAGAGACAGAGCAAGATGTTCTCTGGTGAGGACAACTGCCATTTTTTCCTCCGGTTATTTGTTTCTGATGTCTTTAAATGTTCAGGACACAGTCAGAAAAAAAGCACTTACCACCAATTGCAAGGAAAAGATCAGGTTACTACAGCTTACAAAGATAGAAATAAAAGCTATGAAAGCAAGGTCAGATATAAAAATCAACTATGGTGGATTCAGCTGTGGAAATTTGGCCTGAGAGGTTTTAGATGGAGCTTGAAGATGCTGTTTTAGGAGAAAATGCTGTGCTTTCCTGCTAGTTTCAAACTGGGCAGGATTTTAGAGCAGCACAGAGGAGTAGTATTTCCGGGAAACCCTAATTAATTAATGCTAAATAATGCTCAGCCTCCATATTCTGTGAAGCTGACTCACATGGGATCATAAAATTAGCACAAATACTCATTGTTTAAAATGCATCATTACATAAAACAGGATGTTTACAGCAAAGATGTGTTCAGATTCCTACACTCACAGATTCTAGTGTATATCTAGTGATATTTTTGTATATACACTAGATTACTACATTGTTTGCCAATCCCCTTTTAAAACAGGAACAAATGACTATGTTACAAAGACCAGTCATGGTTAAAAGAAAACATTATTGACTGTTGATAGGAAACGTGATGTACACAGGGGCATTCTGTGTCAAACATGTTTTGCATCCACACTGGGGTGTCCCAGAGAATCTTTTGGCTGTAATTAAAACAATGTCCCACTTAAATGAGGACTAAAAGGGGAGCATGCTCACTTTTTTCAAATACTAATTAAAAAGTAATTTCCTTATAATTTTCCTTATTTAAGCATTAAGGTGTTCATTATGCTACTTAAGTCTAGACAAAGTACATAAATAGGAGTTGAAGTGCTCTTTGAGAATGTCTATAAAAAATAATGACTAATTTGCAAAGCAGTTTTGCATCATCATATAACTGTAAATCATAAAGTCTGTCCGTGTGAGTGCCATCACGTGGACAACATTGGGACCTCTACTCTTTTATAATCAGAGCTTGCATTGTCTGTAAAGTCACGTTGTCCTTTTGTGCCTAAAATCCTCGCGTAGCACTTGTGGAACACCTTGGCAATCATACTCACAGCACCCAATGGGGAGAAAAAGCACACACTTAAAATGATTGTTTGTTCCACTTAACAAAGAGCTGCCCAACTACACATGAAAAACTCAAAGTACTTCAAAAAATGCTTTGTTTGTCTACTTTATACACTGTCTACTTTACACACGTGAAATTAAGTTGTGTCATCTCTGGATTGGTGTTAATGAGCTGCTGTTATCAGTGAAGCAACTAATCCAAGTGTCTAAACATAGCAGCATTAATTGATAAAATTCAAAGTGTGAAACAAAGTGTCATTAAACACACTTAGCACGTTCTTAGTTGCATCGCTGTGGTGTTATAATTCCTTTAGTTTCAATGAGTGACTTATTTAAACAATGTAACCAACAGAGGAAATAGAATCCACATGCTGTCATTTCTCACAGACATGATTGATTAATAATCGTATTATTCAGTAATAATAATAATAATAATTCATTACATTTATGTAGCGCTTTATCATAGACACTCAAAGCGCTTTGGGGGGGGACTACTCTCTACCATCACCAATGTGTAGCACCCACCTGGGTGATGCACGGCGGCCGCCAGACGCTCCCCACACATCAGCTTGGTAGAGAGGGAGGGGAACATATGTTACTAGCATATATTAGCTGCTGCAGTGCACGCTGTGGCATATTAATCAGTTTTACAATCAAACCTCTGTGCTTTATTGGGGGGAAAAAAAGGATAACTGTCTGCTGATTAATAGAAATGTTAGCCTAAAATTTTTTAGGGGACATACACGTATTTAGAGCAATAGTCATTTGCCCATTTTCTCCTGGTTTCTGAGTTAGCTTCATCATATTTCATCATGGTGAATTTTCAATGGAGCTTATCATTGAGGCCATACTCATGAAAATTTGTGAAAAATACCACATTGAAATGCAGCACTTATATGAGGCAGTAGGATTATCATTTTTGGCTGCCAATAAGATGAAGGGAATGTCAAACTGTGTGACTGATGTGCTCAAGTGGTCCATCAATTTACACAGCTCCTTCCTCACTTCCATCTTCATCAGCAGCCTGTGCTTCTACTGGCACAAGCGGAGTCGGTACAAGTTCTGCTTGTAGGAAGCTCAAAATGTGTACCGTAAGTTATTGCTACTAATATTTGCCAATTTCATGGAGAAATATGTAGCTAACACCTGTCAAGTTTACCATTATAGCCTGAATCAACGTGCCAGTGTCTCCTTGGGTTGCCAACCCAAAACTTCACTTCAATGAAAGAAGGCATCAAATACACATTATATGTTTTGTTTAAGTCTTAAATAAATGTTTGCTTCTTGTATGTTTGAATTTACATACTGTAATAATGTAACACTTAACATCCAATATTCAAGTTAGCAGCAAATTAACATGCAAAACAGACTTGTCACACAACACCATTCATAGTATTGAATAGCATTCACCAGTCATATAGTATTGTACTGCACAGTGCATCCATATGGATAGCTAAGAACTAGACAGGATTTTTTTTTTTCTTTCAAATAAGTTGTGTGTTTCTTGACTTCGCTTTAATTTCAAAACAGAAACAGTAGGTATTGGAGTTAATTATAATATATATGTGGAGGATGTGCACAGTGAGTGTGACCAGATACAGCCTGAACCATGTAGTAAGCACTATCAAAGGGAGTTACCACCTGTCGAGGGAAAAGTCAGGTGAAATAAAGCATGAAAGCATGAACATTTGGAGGGATGACCTGTGAGCAGTATGGAGATTGGGCATGTTGGTTAAAAACTATGGGACATATTTGCAGTTTGCACCAACCAACGGTTTGAATGGGAAAATTGTTTGCTCTTCCGTGTTTTTGGTCATGTAATATAGTCATGTTTACACTATGTGTTTTAGATGGAAAAAATCTACATGCATTAGGCTATTAAGAAGAAAAAGATGACTGGATGAATAGCCTAGAATCCGATTCTAGCTTTATTGTGACAGTAACCATCTTTTCCCATTTACAGAATACTGCTGCTTCATATTTAAGTCTTTTAGGCATTGATGATTGGGCTAGGTTTTTGGAAGACTTGCTTGGTGTTGCAACTTCATTTTTCATAAAGGGTGTTGCCATAAGGTTCACTTGACCCACATTTAGGAATCAACTTGTTAAGGCTTAAAGAAAAAATAAATCTATTGAATGCTTTGAGTAATTAGAGTAATTATATGTGTGTGTGTGTGTGTGTGTGTGTGTGTGTGTGTGTGTGTGTTGTGTGTGTGTGTGTGTGTGTGTGTGTGTGTGTGTGTGTGTGTGTGTGCAGGAACATTGGCCTATATTTGTCTGGGGCGACTCACCGAGTAGCGACCCTATGAGGATGAAAACCTGGATGGTGGTGGTGAAGTCCCGGTAGGCTTGCTCTCGGATGGGGCGCTGCTGCTGATCCAGCCCGGTCCCCTCGGCAGGTGGGCTGCTGTCCCACCGCGTCGGCGTGCTCGAAGCATTAAGAAGATCCAGCCAGAGGTGGGCTGCTGTGAAATTGGCTGCACCGTCCCCGACCGTCGCAGCCCGGCTCCCACTATCCATGTCGGTTCACCCGGCGATCCTGACGGGCTTTAGGACGGCTGGCGGGAAGTCAGCAGCCAGCATTGGAGAGGCATTTCCGTTGGGATGATTGGTGATGCCTTGCAAAAAGGAGGAGAAAAATCTGCAAAACACAGCTTGCATGCATGCAGAGATGTCAGTTGAGATGTGTTCGGACACAGCCAATGCGTGCAGCTGCTAGGAGTAAGATGGGTTTTTTTTTTTATATGTCTGATGAATCAGAAAAAAAACATGGTGCAATGATCATACATTAAACCACAAGGAAATAACAAGCCTGTAGGCTGTATGATCCATACTCCTCCAATGCGGATGCATGGCAGAAATCAGTCAATGAAATGCGTGCGCAGCGAGGTTGGGTGCTCTATCTCTGACACCCAGTGCACCTAAAACCACACCGGTTTGCGAAGTGTACGTTCCGGTTAAAAGAGGCTTTCAGCACCGAGAACACAATATAATAACCTCTCGCCGTATAGTATGAAAACTAATATACTATCAGACAGTCAGGCTGATGCTCCGGCGGCCGCTGGCAATCGCAGTGTCAGAGCCTGTTCATTAGTAGACTGATGGGGAGCCTGGCTGCTGAATATCTCACAGCGCGAGGTGCAAGACTGGAGAAGAAGAGCCCCTCCTCTTCTTAAAGCATCCAGAAACTCCACTCAATCGTATGAATGGCAAGCGAAAGAGAGTGTGGCCGAACTACACACTGATCAGTAATGCTGTTGGTATATACAGATGGGCAAAGGTCCTATCATCAAAGCAGACACAAATCAGTTAACCTTTAGGTAAATAAAATGTATCCAAAGACCCAGCTAAACAATGTACACATGGTTCCATTTTATAATAATGAGGCACGTCTGTTTGTCCACCCCAAAAAGGGTTAGGCTTAGACATTACATTAGGTTTAACCTCAACAACTGTGCTGTTGTCTTGCCCAGACTGTTCTTTCACAGGCACTTGTTACATTCCTCTTTGGTTTGCTGAATACCAACATTTGTGAGGACATTCCTCAGTAAAACAAAACAGCATGTCATGATTTATTTTGTTTTAAACAGTAAATCAATTTGTAGTGTCCTTTGTAAGGCAAGGCAGTGGACCCGCAAGGAGATGCCCATATGGACCCATCGTGGAGAAACTGCTAAAGATCAATGCATGAAAATGACTATTCACAGCAGGACTAGAATTAGTGACTTCTATCTTTGAAAATATTAGGTAGAGGATCAAAACTCATAATTCATTGTTTTGCTAATACTTATTTTAGTGCTAATACATTCCCAATATTCCAATTCCTTCATACTTGTGGAATTAGCACAGTACACGTCTGACATTCCAACATATTAGGTCTTTTCCCCCATCGTAGTCGTGCATGTCCGTACCAGCTTCTGCAAAGACTGTGTTCATAAAGGTGGATGTGCTGAGACAGCGGCCAGTGTCTTTGTCTCCAAAGAATCAGACTCTCTTCTTTGATGCAGGTTACAGTGTTAATAAAATCCCAAAGAGAAAAACATACTTCATCAAAGCAAATCCACTTCGCTTTGAAACAGACAACAGCCCTTCATATAAAATAACAAGAGCTTGAACTTTAACATTAGAATAAAACCACAACATTGGATTTAGTGTTCATTTATAATATATGCTTTTGTTTCATAATGTTTCATCATTTGTTCCACATTATATTGTATATGACAAAACATATCTCACATTATGTGTAAGAAGCATCAAAACGTAATGTAGGAAGGCTGAGCTGCCACTAGATGCCGACATTTTTCCAAATGATAATTCACATTACTTGAGTTTCCTCTTGGAGACTAATGGAGCTATATGTCTGGCTTCTCTACCCCTTTAAAATATTTCAACAATGGAATCTAATCCCCAAAGACTGTACATTTCATTTTATGCTTATGTACAATAAATCTTTGCATATCTGCAACAAAGTCTCTCCTGATTGAAATGAACATCACTGCAAAGTTTATAACAATTACACTGATTAGTGTAAGAGGAGGAATTATTACAGATCGAAACAAGATGATGCAACTGCTGATTGGCTTAGTGTAAGACTAATTTATATAGAACATGTTTACTTATTGCTTACAATCATCTAAATTGTTCTTTTTTTAATTTTTTAAAGTAGTAGGGATATCACAGTATTATTAAATTCACAAAAAAGTCCAAAGCTTCAACATAAAACTCATATAATTGAATACCCCTTTGAAAATGTCATTCATTAGAATCTAATGGCACGATTAAGCATTTCTAATGACAGCCGTTCTGGGACGCTTGACACACTTGATGCAGCATCGCTTGCCAACAAGTACTAGTTGTCCAAGTGGCTCTTGAAGAACTCCTGGACTTTTCCCCACAGGTCGAGCTGAGCCTCAGAATGGGCTTTTGGCTCCCCACCAAACACCACATCACTCCCTACTGCTCCATGAAACCCAGACGAACAAAAAGGCATGTGAGGGACTTCCAAAAAGTGTCCAGCTTTAGGGTATGTTACTAACTGAAAAGTCTCTTTGCCATGATTTTTTAGCGTTGCAGCAGCCTGCTTGGCAAAAAAAACACTATTCCAGTTGCGGTCATCTTCCGACACGGCAAACAGGAACTGGCAGCTGGCCCGTTCAATCGGAATCAATGACGCCCTGTTCTTTTCCAAGGAGGGGTCAGGTAAGGCATCTCGTACATCTACAAGCCCAGACTCTAGGATTTTAATGTTCTTCATGACAGGGGGAAGTGGAGGTATAACAATGTCTTTGTAGTGTAAAGGAATCACAGTATTTGCATTGCAGCCATTAATACAGACGGTTGCTGAGATCCCAGAGAAGAAAGATGACATCGACAAAGCCAAACCGCCACTGTGAGAGATTGCTATGATGCCAATCCCCGGACCTTTAACCTGCACAGAGAGGTAAGGTGTTATTAATCATGTTTAGAATATTGTACCCCTGCTAAAATGCCCGATTTTACACGATCAATAAATAACAACCATGCCTCAAATCTATCCAAAACCAGAGCCTAAACAAACAAGAGTTGCAACGAACGATGATTTCCATTACCTTGTTTCATCAGAAAAAAAGGGCTAAAAGTACTGAAAAATCTCAAAAATCCCTAAATCACTCAACTTTCTTAATTTGTCTAACACACACATCTAACAAAACCTAAAAATATTCAGTTTATAATATATTTAGGTACACATTATGGGAAGCTGGGGCTAGAGAATAAGTTATAAAAATAGTTCAGATCAGTTTCCTAGAATTATCTTAATTAATCATAATTTGCAAAAGACCTCAAAAACAGTATGTCACAGCCATAGAGTTGTGCCATCAGAAGCCTGTAGAGGGCAACACTGACACAGTAAATATTGGCCTATAATATATATATATATATATATATATATATATATAAAATACATTCGTACTGTGTGTGTAATTAATTCATTAGACAAATTTTTTACAATAAGAACAAAAATTAACCATCACACAGAAAGATAAAATGGAGATTATTTCATGTTATAGTGTATATGTGATTATCTATGCTGTTTTGATCTTTAATACTAACCTCTGGCTGTGCCCTCAGATAAGATACAGCCTCTTCGAAGTACTCCAATTCCAACTTTTTAGGTATTTTTGGTAAATCCTGGTAGTCTGTATAGGCCAGTGCAAGAACAACAAAACCTTTATTTGCCAAGAGGCTGGCTCTGGGCTCAGTAAGACGTCCACCAAATGTGTACAAATCCACTATTCCTGGGAACGGTCCCTTTCCTGAAGGGAACAAGAAAACAAAAGGGAGAAGGAAAGTTAAGTAGAACACTGACATCTCTCCGATGTGTCAGGTATCATCAAGAGAACAACTAACCTGGCGGTACGAAGAGGACTCCTCGTATTCTTCCCACTTGCACAGGTGTTCTCTTCATCCCCTCTGTCATGTATCGTCTCTCGTTGGTTTCAGAGGCCAACACCTCACCAGTCTCTCCACTCAGTGCTTCTATCTCCACCAGTGTTGGGCTGAGCACATTCTTCTTTAGAAGTTTACTGTGTGGCGTCTCCGGTGCCAGGGCCCAAAACAAACCCATGGGCTCCACTCCGGTGTAACTTCCTCCCAGCGAGGGTGCACGGTAGACATCCACCAGGCCGGTTTCATCTGCTTTGTAC
Source organism: Etheostoma spectabile (assembly GCF_008692095.1). Taxonomy (NCBI): domain Eukaryota; kingdom Metazoa; phylum Chordata; class Actinopteri; order Perciformes; family Percidae; genus Etheostoma; species Etheostoma spectabile. The sequence goes on from NC_045750.1 coordinate 6,852,443, forward strand.
AGAGCAGAAGCCTTGAAAACCACCCCTCTGTCATCAACTACTTTGGACCTCAGTTGAACTTGTTTGTGAGGAGCGAGTCCCTCTACTTTCACCTGCACCATTTTATCGAAGAGACACCGAACACTGGGGAGAATTTTCAGGCGGACCTGTGAGTAAGCCATTTCAGCTCTTCAAGATGGGAGAGAAACAGTGACTCACTGTTATGGCTTAAATGCCCTTCCGCTTTCCTTTGTTTGTAGGGACAGCTATGTCGTCACTGGATCTGTTAAGGAAATCAAGAATTAAATGAATGTCTTGCACACAAACAATCACCTCTGTGTGACTCAGCTCTACCAAATGTCATAATATTAATTAAAGAGCCCCTCTTTTACTCCTTTTCAGCGTCATATTAATGGCAGAAAATTGAGTTTTCATTATATATGACATACAACCAAGGTGACATCAGACCACAAGACCAAAAGAAAAGAGAAATGTTTTCACCAAGAAACTTTATTTATATCAAAATGTGAAAAAAAAAGAGTAAAGAGAACTTTCTAAATGAAACCTAGAACTCTAATCTATATACACACACAGTAGCTAAATTGTATCTGTGTCCAGTCATCTACCATCTATCAGGGATTGCCATCATCTCGCCTATCGCAGCTTTGTTAGCAGGTGCTGGGGCCGGGGATATTTAGGATCGAGTCAGGATTGTATTCCAGTCCTGTGCTGTACTCGGATAAGCCAGGAGTTTCCTGATCCGGCTGGTTGATACGCCGGCACCCGCCTGCCACTTGACTGAGTAGGGAGACATGTTGGGAAGCCGCTTCTTCCTTTAAAGGTCTTTCATATTGGGATACCAGGTCATTGGGATGGAGATTTTATTCATCTCCTCAGCAAATGGCACTGGGTCCTCAAACACCTCCTCGAAGACGAGCCTCATCAGGTCATCCACATATGCTGAAAAATATTGTATTCACAATAACCTTTTGTAGTTCTTTCATGAATCCACCCCCCCCCCTTATACATATCTTGAGTATGACCATAAGTATTACATTGTGTTTTCCTGTTATCTTTTAAAATAAAGTAACTAACTGTATGTGGGGTCCGTTTTAACAGGCCTTTCTGAGCATTCACCCTTTTCTGATTTGGGGAACAAGTCCTTGTAGACAGTTTACCAAAGAGATGTTGTTGCTTGGCTGTAGTCTGCATTTTTGTTGTAATGCAGAGCTGCTAGGTACAGCCTACAATCACACAAATTGATAAATGTAATGACCTATTGGAGTTCAATTTTTCTTTACACTTAATATTAGCCAATACCCAGTTACTTTTTATAAAGCTGTTGTATGTAGATATTATAGAAAAGAATTTTCTGTAGTTTTTAAAAAATATATTTTGAAGGCCCATTTAGGGTTCATACCTGGTAGGAACCACTTTGTCGGATCCCTCAACACTCGGTCCGGATGTTCACACTTGGGAAAGATGGGGTTTTCATGTTTGTGAACATTTTGGATGTGGTTGACCAAGGATGTCCACTTGGCCACCTTTTCAGGCCCTGTTTTTGATGAGTTGGCACTCCAGTAAAGATGATGTTTTATGCTGCGCAGCCACTTTCTCAGCACCACACACTGCCTGTTTTTTTGCCACTTTGCCCAGTTTCTTGGACAAACCTGATAAAAGTAGATATGCAATAAATGTAAAATTGAGACATAGTTTGACAATCACTTGTTACAGAGACAAAAAGCAGATTATGTCTAACAGCTACAAAGTATGTTGTGAAATATACAAGGATGAAAATGTACCTTTTACAAAGTGCCACACGTCATAAACCTGTGTGATGTTTCTTTCCCTAAGAAACTTCTGAATTTGTGGATGGCGGTCAGTAACAATGTAGTCCACTGCCAAAGCATTTGATTCAAGAATATCTAGGCATCTTTTCAATCCCTCCTCCACCATATGGTACCTACCACATACTTCAATGCTCTGGTGGGGGGTGGATGAAATTACAAAGCTGTGAGACGTTTGTTTAAATAATGTTTAAACATGTTTTGCAAGCCTAAAGAAATTAATTATTTAACTCACCTGAACAAGCTGAAGGTCCAAAATAGTGTTGCTCTCCAGGTGCATCATGGTGTTACTGACATACTTAGCTGAATGGCCTAAAGAAAACAAGACAAAGAAAGGTAGAAGGGTTTAAAACAAATGAAATGCAAAAGTTTAATAACTATAAAAATATCAGACAATGTCGGAGTTTTGGCCTACCTGGTGAGTCTGCTCGCATGTCTCCACAAAGTCTGAGAGTCTGAGCGTTCCCTTCTGCTTTAGCTGCTGCAAAAGATTCTGCTGGTCCGTTGTCCATTTGAGGATAATAGCTGGCTCCAAGAAATTCCTAGCATGCATCCTGAAGGTGTCGTACGGAAAAAATCTGGAGCTGCATGGCCTTCCATATCTAAGAATACATAAAATAAAGAAATGTCAGGATAGAAAGGTCCATTGTATGCAATTTTCATATGCTGGAAAAAAGATATAACATTACCTTTTCCAGTTGTATGAAGGATGCACCTGTGAAATATGTGGCTACTGACAACAGAAGGTTGCCAACAGGGGTACTTCGAACCATGGGCTGGCTCTGCCACGGCCTCGAGTAGTTGCATTTTGGGCAAAACTGGTTGAATGCCACACAATTCGTAGCAGCCGGACATCACACCTAGTATTGCACACTGGACAGTTGTCAAATAGCTCTCTGAAGCAGCTTTCAAAGACAACATATTTATCATTAGCATATGTGGCTCTTGACACAAACCTAAAAAACAAAACTTACTTTGCTTTCAACTCATTCTAAAATACAGCTAAAATATGAAACTTACGACGTGTCAGTATCCTTCGTAAGAACAAAGTGGCCCTGGTTACATGTTGAGTCTAGCAGCTCCACAGGCTCTGCTGAAGTGACTGCTTCCTCTTCCTCCTCCAACTCAAGACAAGGTCTCTTTCTAGGTCTGACTAACTGGCCCTTAAATGGTGCAGAGAGTGGGGAGTCACAGCGGGATGTGGTTTTAGTCCCAACACTGACACAAGACACCGTTGCCTGGGAGCCTATAAAAGAAAACACACACACACACACACACACACACACAATATATATATATATATTTATAATTATGTGTGGTTAAATATACTATATATCCTAGAGTTTTTATTAAAGTGCATTTTAATTCCTATAGTCCACATAACTTATTAATGTATCTCAAATGCAAAAACACATTTGATTCCTCTGTTTTATATACCTTTGCTTCTCATGTGATGCTCTCTCAGTGTGCCCCTGGATAACTGTGTTCTGACCGAAAACATCTTTTTAGAAGCCACCGACTGTGTGCCCACTGAGATGGTTTGTGGATAGTCAGTCTGGCATCCTACTGCCTGAAATCTAGTTTCCGTGGTACCAGTGTCCTCCTGTGATGTAGACAGAGTCAAATTCAGTAATTGAGGAGCCAGCCAACATCTCGAAAGCTAAACAGTATCCTTGTATTATACTAATGTAAATCACAGAACCACATCCACACTTGAACAAAAGATCTAGAGATCGTAAGACAAACTGCATCTGCCGCCGCCATTTTCAGACTAAGTAAACGTTAATTATAAATCCACCTATCCATTTCACCCTTGATCTTGCGAGCAAAAACAATCCCCATTACTTACGTTGTAGAATGTTAAATAAAACTGGTCCAACAACTGATAAGCAACCCCTTTTAAACGCAAAAGCACAATCTAACGTTAGCAACTTAACTAAGGACTACAGCTGAGTGAGCACAAACTAGCTTAGTCACAACCATCAACACTTACACAGCAGAGTAGCTACGTTCTTTGTTTTTAAACAAAACAAATCTACAAATAACAAAGGACACTTACAAGTTGTGATACAAAAGCTCCAGGTTGGTCAGACAAAGTGGGAACTGACCCGTCTTTCAGCAACAAACGCTTGGAAAACCCCGAGTTGAACTGTGCCCAGTTCACAAAACTATCCTTGGTAAAATGCTGAAAACACAAAACAATGTTGAGGTTGTATTGATCAGGGTGAGTTCCATGAATAAATTCAAGCCACAGATTCTTCTTTTCTTCTTCTTTTGGAAGCCCAAACAATTGTGTTACGCTTGCTCACCCAAGCACACAACGCCTCCACTGGGACATGATCAATTTAGTCCAAACAAATCGTTCAATGCCGACCTGCCTGCTTCCAGGGCCTCCTATCTTCTCTTTAGGGAGAGGGCGTGCTGCTCAACGGGCTTTTTTTAATTGTCTATGTCAATGATTGGGGAATTTAAGGCAGGAATGCAGACGATGCGTTTCAGGCAGTTGAAGAGAAGTGCTTTTTTCTGTGGGAGAGAAAGCTCCTTTTGGAGTGACAACATTTTTTTGTACTTTATACATATATTACATACACAACAAAACTAAATAACACACTTAATGACGGGAAACACAAAAGAAAAGCATAATAGGGGCTCTTTAAAAATATTCACCAAGCAGTACCGACATTGCGTTACTGAGAAAGAACTGTGTGGCACTTTTTACTCTGTAGTGCCTTGAATCTGGGCGCAAAATAATCATAAATATTAATAAACACTCATCCAACTGTTTGGTGTAGTGACTGTACTTCTCTATAATTTACTTTTCTATATTGTATTTACAGTGCCATCTCTAAACTTAACCAGATACATAACAATATATATTCTGCATAGAATAGAAGAAGGCACTGACATTTTGGAGTAGGTACAAATACTAATTTATTTACAAGGCCAAACATAAGCTGCATGAAGACACCTTTCACCAACATTGGTAATTATAAACCCAGGAAAGAGTCACATGACAGCACCTGGGTGTTCCATCTGTTAAGTATATGAAAAAGACGTTAGGCCTTGATAAACAGCATTTGTCATTGACGAGGCGATGGGTTGTCTCTGTGGCTAACCAACTAACGTTAACTGAGAAATGCCGCGAGTGTCTTTACACTAGTTGATAGAGAAGAGTGCATTTGCACGGTACTAGGTAATGTCCTTACTGGGTGAAAGTTTAAGATAACACAGCTCACTGGTCTGCAGTAACAACAAGCGACGAGTAGTTGTCAACCAATTAAGATGAGAGCTAACTTTATATTATTATACCTCATAGTATATAAAAATACGATATACATCTAACGCTATGATTACTACTGAGGATATAAGTTAGCTAGCTAGCTCAATTAGCTAACGTTAACAAAGTTAGCTAACGTTAGCAGGAAAGTAACTTTGCAGGTATGAGCTTGCTATTGTATTTTGTCTAAGTTAAGCGCCTTTGTTTTGAACAAACTGGCTATGCGTAGACCAATTTGGGCCATACTGTAAATACCTATCCAAATATTAGCTCCCACCAGCCAGAACATTCCTGAAAATCATACCTTTATAAATACGAAGCATTGATGTATACAGAGGATACAACCACAGCACCAAGTAGGAAACTGGGCGCAACCATTTTTCCAAAGAAGGGGGAGGGAGGTTGGATTTGGGGTCAACTGCCTCTGAAGTTTCTTTGTTTAGTGATGAGAACTGCTATTCAACTTATCTCGAAATATTCTTTTAAAATATATGTATTTAAAATGAAATATAAGGAGATACAATACAAAAAGGACGGCAGCCCCCCCCCCCCCCCCCATGGAATGTGTAGAATGGTACCAGCGAGAGATTTACAGTAGCTTATTTCAAACATGAGAGGGTTTCATTTCATAATAAGTATTAATAATTAGTCAGGTAATAATTATTGATCAAAAATATGATCAACTTCAGGATCATACATGTATGTAGAAAGGTGAAGCAGCCACTAGATGTCAGCATTGGCACAGAGCTTTAAATGTGCAAATCCTAGGCCTACTTGAAAGGTTAAAGACGCCTGTACTGTACAAAGGTAACAATTACTTTGGCTCTCCTAACACAGTATGGTTTTTAGAGTAGCCTATGTATGCCCTTGTGTTATCGACATGAACACAGTAACACAAGAACAGTAAATGATAGCAAACTAATTACCACATGTGCTCCCTATGGAATAGATTATCTGATTAGTTGGACCACCTCGCTGCATATATTTTCATAATAATGAGCAAAATGGCAAGGCTCAGCTGCCTCATGTTTCTCTCTGGCGTAGACCTGTGTGTCTTCTCCTCTGTGTCTTCCTGTCAGAGGATCTACAGGAATTAAAGGCATGTCAACGCGTTAAGCAGGAGCTCTTATTCTGTGAATCGTTAGTTGGCCACATAGACAGTTTGAGGTTGACCAGTGCCAGGGATTCTTAACCTCTGGGGAGATGAAGGGACGGGAATCTTTCATAGACAAAGAGGGGAAACTAAGACAGGAGGGGGGTGTAATTAGAGCCAGCGCAGGGATGGTGCCAACATTAACTGGAATTTGAGCAAGTGAAAGTGAAAGATGATTCAATAACAGCTATGTAGAATCAAAATATAAATGAAATTGCCAGGTAGATATCATGAATAGCTTCACTAAATACTATAAGTCATTCAAATAAATCCTTGTCTAGACAACTAACACAAATAGGTTTGGCTTGCTAAATTGTAAAATGAGTGTATTTTAAATTAGTGTATTTTCTTAATAGGCACCTATTTATATGTTAAGTGAAGTTGACTAAGAGGATACATGCCAGACTACTGTATGATATGGATGGAATGATCCTCACATTAAAGTGAAATCTAGTGTATATTTTCCTTGTTAACATTTCTCTATAATAAACCTCATTTGGATGCCACACATGCCCTCTATATTTCATGGGTCCACAACATCTATGACACATTTATTTTCTATAGATATGTGAAAGACATGCTTAATTCATTGTTTTCTAATCTCTGACTGTAGGACAGAAATGTTTGCAAATACTTAGGGTAGGGTGATGATTTCAAAAAATAAGCAACTTCCTCTTGATTTTGTTTGCAGTGACCATTTAGGATTTAGAGGTTACTGTTCAGCGCAAACTGCGGTTCGGCACAATGAGAGATCTCCCTTTTTCCCTCTGAGTGAATTAAAGCAAAATTTCCATTCACTCGTTCTACCTACTATCTGCATGGACATTGTGGGAAATACAGTGCAGTACTACATAGTGGAATATACTCATACTGCATACGTTCATCACCTGTCTATTCATTCATCATGTTATGTGTTTAACAACATTTAAGTGTAGACCTAGATCTGATGCATATACACACTGTAATGAGTCAACATTGCTATGTGATTAATGAGCATGATAAGCGATTGGGTGGCTAGAATAAACAGTTTGGGAGAAATCGGCCACCCTTGCCTAATACCGCGGAGCACCTCAAACCTGGGAGTTATACCAGGATTCAGGGACACAGAACTATATACGTCAGAATAAAACATCTTTATTATTTTACAAAAGTTATTTCCAAAACCTAAGCAATAAAAAGGTATGTTCAGCAGTATCAAATGCCTTATAAAAATCAATAAATAAAATAAAAGCATCAGTATCAATGATGACTCAATGATCAAGCCTGTCTAATAGCAATCTGGTATGATAATGTGTATTTTTACCCCTGATGAAAGCTCATTGACGTTCATCAACAATATGTAATAATCCCTCATTCAGATGATTAGCATAGACAAATGCCAGCAATTTATAATTGTAACATAATAAGGTAATACTTCGTAATCCAAGGTACGGAGTGTGGATTGGTATCTGGAGAGATGCCACTTCACCTCCTGGGCTCTGCCAGGTGCTCTTGAGCAAGGCACCGTACCCCCCTAACTGCTCAGGGCGCTGGTCCAGCTGGCAGCCCACTCACTCTGACATCTCTCCATTTGTGCATGAATAGGCCCTGAACATGTGCGTGTGTGTTTGTGTGTGTGTGTGTGTGTGTGTGTGTGTGTGTGCGTGTAATTACTAACAAAACCAGAGTGTAAATTGTAATTTCCCCGCTGGGGATCAATAAACAGTACAAATTATAAATTAATTGGTCTCCATTTATCCATAAAAGATGATCTTTGTTAGGTTTGGGGATTAGAGTGATGAGACCTTGTTTCAGTGGGAGAACGATTTTTGAACGGAGTGTCCGGCTAGTCCATACAACATTCTGTGATGGTTTATTGGCATTTCTTTAAACCAATCACAATCGTCGTGAACGGTGCTGAGCGCCCGGACAGAGCCACGGTTCCACTGTAAAATAGCCAAGGGAGGGAATTTGGTGGAACATGTGTAGGCCTACGTTCAAACGTTGTTTTTGTCATGCAACAGAAAACTCCGATTGGGCAGATAGTCTAGCTAGCTGTCTGGATTCCCCCTGCAGAGATCTGAGGAGCAGTTACCCATAGTTCTCAGAAATAGACCAAAGTTTGTAATAGACAGCCGCCGAAAAGAGCGAAATCTGGCGGAATTTCCGGCAGCAAAGGAGCAATCCCAGAAATGGAACGTAGTGGCTACAACTCAACATAATAAAACCAAGGATCCAACAAAAACTGAACTAAAAACATGACCTACATACAAGCAAATCTGTTGAAAGGAATGAAGTGCAGCTGGAGAAAGTCAGGTAAGAGGAAATAGGTGACAATAATGCATGTACACAGGTGTGGAGGTAAATAGGCTTGAAAACACAAAAGTCAAAAGTAAAGTAAGACATGACACACGATGAGAGGAAGGTTACAAAATAAAACAGGAAACAGACTAAAGCGAAACCAAGACCGACAATCCATTCTGCAGGTAATCACACAATATTACGGCACATTTAAATAGTGAATGTATCTAAAATGACACATATACCACGATGCATGAACTGTTAGTATATAGTTGAGACGTTTGCAGTTTCTATTGTTCTGATTTCTAGTATATTGTTCTTTTTTGTCACTTTCCTTTGTCTCCCCACCAAATGATGTGCTTTTATTATGAAGTCGAGCCTTATGTCGGCTTGAGCGATTAGGATCCGCCCTTTAACCGAAGTAGCCATGGAGACCGCGCGAGAGCGAGGCAGCTGGTAGAGTTCTCACAGCGAGGGTTTCCGCTCACCTAAAATAAAGAGCTGGCGAGCCGAGGACAAGGAACAACGGAACAGCAGCGTTACTGACGGAACTAGGCGTTCAAAACGTTATAATTTTTTTGGTATTATTTTGCCACGTTCTAGTTTTGGGTGTATCCATTTATACAACCGTTAATTCGTCGGATATGAAGCAGTGAGAGGAGGGCTCGCCGCTGGTAACCTTTAGTTGGTGAGTCTCATCTGTTTTTCGTAAGCTAAGCACACTTAACGTTAGGCCACTACGAGATCTCTTGTCTTTCTCTTTCCTCCCGGTTGTATTTATTTTATTGTAAAATTGGAAACAGGAAAGATGTTGGCCACGTTGGGGTAATACTTAATAATTTGTCAAGGGGAATAATGAGTTGTCAATTTTGTGTTTGTCACCTAGCTATAACTAGCTCAAGTGTACGGTCATGTTAATTAAGCTTGCTTTATTCCAAGCACCATTTGCACTTTTTCTATTAACGTTACTTCTTACAATCCTGAGTTTGTCTAGATGTGTGCACGTAGCTACGTATGTACGTACATGTGAATTTATGTGTATTTAGCTATATCTATTTTTTTATATTCTTAGGCTATATGTGTAGTGGTCCAAGATCTATACGTTACCATGTTCAGCTTTGTTGTCGTTGTTTTTCGCCGTATGTCCATTTCTATGGCCGTTGAGAGCAAAATCCAAAAGAACAAAAACCGGAGTGGCTAAGTAGCCTTGCTAAGGTTAAACACATACAAGGAATTTGATTACGACTTTTTGTTGCTCTCACATAAATAGACATAGGGCCCACGGCATAAAACAAGAACAACAAAGGGCAGGAAACATTTGACTATTATGTACAGATAAGTAAATATAAAAACTGTATTTACATATTAGCACGCATTCATACGTGCATATAGCCTACGTAGACTACTAGACTAACAACTCGATGAACATTGTAAACAGTAGGACAGTAGTGGAATGCAAATGGTGCTGGCATACATACAGAGTTACTGATACGACAGGTTGCTTTTATATCTGAGGTAGCTGGATGACATACACAGTCAGTAGATGTTTGACAGATATTAACAGGTTTGAATGATGTGCGTAAGGCTATAAAATATCATATTTACTTGAAAGGTGGAGGACTGGTGTTAAATGCGTGGTTGTACAGGATAAGCTACGTGTTAAAGTTAGGACACGTTATTTCTGACAGGTGTCCAGGTTGCTTTAACGTTTTTTCAGATAACATACCCTTGCTTGACAAAGTCCTTAGCGATACAATAGCAAAGAAAACCGGCTCGAGTAGCTATAGTTAGTCCAGTCTCTTAACGTTAACAGCTGTAGCGTTACTGTATTGTTACATTATGGTAATGTGAACAGAATTTGTCATGGTGTAGCCTACGTTGTAACAATTGTAAGTGTAGCTACTTTTTTTTTTTTAGAATGTCCTTGCTTTGCTTTTGTTTTTGTCGTGTGTGTGTGTGTGTGGGTGGGTGTGTGTGGTCCTAGCAGCCCACCACACTCTTTGTTTAAATAGCTCGCAGTACAGTTGCACGTGTCGCAGCGTGTGACTCTGCTTTAGAGCTACCATGAAGGCAGTTGACCACGTTTCATTCAGCTGCAGAAATGTATTATTGAGTTTTGAGGCTCTGTGTTGCTCAGATATTCCCTTCACTGTAATTTTCTCACTTCCTGGCCTTATGCTCCAATAAGAGTTTCTTGTTAACTGGGCAGGGTAAGATATGACTCTTAACCACAGCATAGGGCAGGGAAGTCCAAAGGTGAGCTGTTGTTTATCAACATCACGGAGACCAAAGATGAAATATACATTTTAAGAGACCTCAGACAGTCACATTTTGAGAGACAGACGTCATGGAGAGGAAGGTAGTGTTAGGCGTGCTGTGTCTAAAAGGGCCAACCAATGTTTTGATCAAATCGTTTAGATTAGATTATACTTTATTCATCCCATGACGGGGACAATTTGTTGTCACAGCAGCAGCATTTTTTCAATAACAGCAAAAAACAAAAACACACAACAAGTAAACACACAAGAAATACAGGCAAACAAAATGGCGTCAAATAAAGGTATTTTAAAGTGCGGTTGCCATGATACAAGAAACAATATTGCAGTGTTAAGCACCACATGTTGTTGTGAGAGTTGAGATAAACGATAATGATAACGTATTCACCAAACTGCTCTACTAATACTGTGGTAGCTATTCCTAAATTATTGTCAGATTGAATTTAAATTAGATTTTTACATCAGTGTGATAAATGATGATATATATATATATATATATATATATATATATATATATATATATATATATATATATATATAACATGTTAAAGTATATTTATTATCCCAGAGAGCTGTTTCTTCTTTTTAACAAAATGAAATAGAGTTGCTGTGACTTTATTCCTCACAAGTATAAAACCCACTTTCAATGAACATTCTCCTGCTACTCTGTCGAGCTGGACAGTGTTCCGCAACCAAATCTAAAAACTGACTTAACTTAACTGTGGCTCAGTGGTAGAGCGGTTGCCTGCCAATCGGAAGGTTGGTGGTTCGATCCCTGGCCCTGCAGTCCCACGTTGAAGTGTCCTTGGGCAAGACACTGAACCCTGAGTTGCCCCCGGTGCTGCGCATCGGATTGTGAATGTGTGTGAGTGTCCAACTGTGTTGTACGGTAGCCTCGGCCACAGTGTAGGAATGTGTGTGAATGGTGAATGTTTCCTGTATGATGTAAAAGCGCTTTGAGTAGTCGTTAAGACTAGGAAAGCGATATATAAATACAGCACATTTACTTATAAGGATGTTGTTAGGATGTTGGATGTTGTCCACTTTGTCCCTAAAATTCAGCCAACAAGATGTTTGATGGCAACTGTTAGTGACATTGTATCAAGTGAATGTGTCTTCTTCCATTATTTCCTGATGTTGTATAATGTTTTAAATCATTTAATTCGAAGTGATCCACAGTACCAAATGTTTTGGTGTTCTATTTAAAGACATCTTATTATGGTGGACAGTTATGGCTAGATTCAAACCTCAACTTAATTTGTTTGTCAAGATCCCTCATTTTACTCCCATTGTTGAGATATTTACACCCTGTACACACTGACATTCACAGAGGAGCTAGCACATATACAATGGGCAGCTTTAATGGGGGTGGTGCAGTTGGAGACCTGGGTTTGATTCCTACTACAATACACCAGCCAATGTGCCCCTGAGCAAGACTTAACCCCTAGTTGCTCCAGAGGCGTACGACCTCTGACATATATAGCAATTGGAGGTCGCTTTGGATAAAAGCGTCAGCTATATGACATGTAATGTTATGTACTGGTTCTCAATTTAAAAACCATTGTGTGACTGCAGCAGAGGCCCTTTCTGTTAGACAAATTAGCTTAGAGAAACATCTTGTCAGTAAAGATGAAATAAAAACCACTGTGTTTGGCTTCAATCCCGTTGTCAGAGTATAACCGTGTTGGTACAGTTTTATCTTCTCCCTCTTTTCTTTCCACTCTTTTTTTCTCTTCTCCATGTTTCTGACTGTTTCTGTACCCTTCCTTGCGGCAGTACAGAGGTATGCTCGGACGCTGTGGGGCTTAACACTAGATATATCCTAACAAAGGGTCCTTTCTGTGCTGCCATGCAGAGCCCCATCTCTGGGCTCCCTCCACAGGCCCAGGCGGGCTCCACCAGCAGCAGTAGCATTGGGGCCTATCGGGTGAAAATCTCCTCCCGGCTGTTTCTTTGGCACACTGAGTGCTCTCTGTTCCCGGACACATGCCTGCGCTGCTGCTCTCCCTGGCTCCCTTTGCATTCCAGGAGCTTCGGGCAGCTGAAAAACTGCGGTAGCAGCCTGCTGGCTGGCTGGTTGTCTGACTGGTGTCTGAAGTGGAGAGTTGCCTAGTTTTTTCCCCATCTGACAAATAGCATTGGCATTTTTTGCAACGTAATTTAGGCCTCTACAACTAACTACTAACTAATTATTCACATTTTTGGTTAATGTTTTGAGTAGGTTGCATCTTCAATTCACTTGTTTGTTTAACCAACTGTTAAAAACCCCAAGATACTCAGTTTACAACTGTATAAAACAGAGGCTAAGCAAATCCACTGTCCTGTTCTGTTCCTCTTATGAAACAAGGAAGTTGCCGTGTCCTTTTATATGAAGCCAAGTATGTGTTTGCCTTTCTTGCAACATCTGTTTGTTTGAGCCATAGACTGTATATTAATGGACAGAGCATCCAGATCAGCAAAGGGATGCATATGCGGAAGTACCTTAAAGCATCCATATTATTCTCATTTTGAGGTTCATTATTGTATTTTGAAGTTGTACCAGAATAGGTTTACATGGTTTCATTTTCAAAAAACACCAAATTTTGGTTGTAGCGCACATTGCGGCACATCCTCTTTTCACCCTGTGTGTTTGGGTCTCTGTTTTAGCTACAGAGTGAGACATCTCACTTCTATACTATCTTTTTCAGAGGACATTCCGAAACCGTATCTCACTCAAAACAGCATGGATAGGTTTTTTTTCTTTTCAAAGTTTGTATGTGTATTAGTTGTATGCGTGTGGAAGCACCAGAGACACAAAATAACACCCCAAATCTCAGAAAAGGTGATTTTCTTTTTTTTTGTAACATGGGCACTTTAAACCTGCATTCCATCTGAATTACAGTATATGGTATGAGCTGACATGTTTTTTTTTTAAAGTCATATATGTTAAGTCGATCTAGGTTACTTTTGCTTGTATTTGTATTCCTTTCACTAGACATTCTGGTGGTGCTTTAAGTGTGATAAGATACATATGATGTCATCTGTCCCATTCCAGTGACATTAATATGACTGAGAGTAGTCATACTGGCTTGACTGTCATCCATTTAGAATGACTTGGCAATGATACTAATTTCAACCATGACTTCAATACAACCTGTTTGACTGTAGACTGTACAGCAATGGCAATGGAGGCCAAAAACGGTGTTTTGGGAAAGGCGTTTGGACAGGGCTTCATGCGGTGGGGGGCAGAAAAAGTGTTTTTTTTGGGGTTTTAACAAAAGATTTTGTTCCGGGAAAAACCCCAAAAAAAAAAAAATCTTTAAAGGGTTAAAAACAGCAGCAGTGCACCCCTCGATCTTTTGGGTCTGTAAATTCTTCGGCAGGTCTAAAAACAGGAAACCCCGGGGCCCGGGTTTAGAAAGTTGAATCCAAATTTAAAGGGGTTTTTTTGTGTTTTGCTAAAAAAAGGGGGGGCCTGTTTGGGTTTTTAAAATAAAATTACATGCACAAGCATACATTCAGTGCATTAAAAGATCTGCAAAAAATCCTTTAAGGCTCCGAGCTATCTTGTTCCAGCTAATTGGAATTTTTTGTATTTGTGGGTCCCTTGCACGGGTTAATGACTTTGTCCTTTCTCGGGACGCTTTGTGGGGGAAAGGAATAAGAAAAATTTGCTTAATTTTTATTTTTGCGATTTTCCTGGGCGTTCAAAAAGCTGCCCTCAGCTTTTCCGGGGGGTTACCCTTTGTTTATAAAAGGCCACCCCAAAGGGGTTTATTTAACCCCAAACAAGGGCCTTTAAAAACCAAAACGGGGATTTTTTGTCCTGTCTGTGACTTTTGTTCGTTCTTGGTATCTCTAGGACATTAATCGGGGGCAAAAAAAACTTTATTGATTTAAAGTAGGCCTCTCGGTAACCCAGGCCTTCCCGCAATGCTTGACCCCAAACCCATGGAAAGTGAGAATGGGCTATGGACGAATTTTTGGCTCGGCCCCTGCGGGGTTTTTTTGGATGTCTCCCCCTTTGGTCAATCCCAGTCCCCAAAAACTTTTCCTCCCCAAATGGGGCCCTTATGTCATTTCTCCCCACGGGTTTTGCCTCCCCGTCTTTTTTTGGGGGCCCCCAAAAAGGTGGCAGGAGGTGGCGGCCCGGGCTGCTTGTTTTGGAAAATTTTGGATTTTTGGGAATTTTAAAAATGTAGCCTAGTGCAGGGACCCCTCAAAGGGAAAACGCACGGCAGTTAGAAAAAAAACCCCGGGAATGTCCCATAACTGTATTTATGGGGGCGGTGGCAGTCCAGTGGCCACGCAGCAGATCAAAAATTTAAAAATTCGCGGCCCTTTAAGTGCACCCCTTCCCCTTCTGTACCCAATTAGCTCAGCAGATTGTGTAACTTTTGGGCCCCTCCCCCTCTCTTGAGGATGTGTGTTCCCAAAAAAAGCTAGTTCCCCAAAAAAATGCAAAAAACTGCACCCGGATCTTTTGGGAAAAACATTGCCAACCCTAGTGCACTCATCTCTTTTTTTGTAATGAGGTATTTTCCGTTGAAACCCCCAACAACAAAAACGTGCTTGTAGGAAGGATTTAATTGTTTTGCGGGACATTTAAAAACAGATATAAATTTAAAGTAGAAAATGAGAAATAAAGAAAAATGACTTTTTCAAAAGTGGGCCCTAGTGAATTTATCTTCAAAAATGATGCACCCAAACTCAGGCTAATCCCAAAAGTGGGGCCCATAGGGCCCCGGTTTGGGACACAGCTGAGCTGTGGTGGTGGGCATTTTTAAATTCAATTTTAAGTAATTCACCCTTATAAAAAATTTTTTAAAAAATACTTTTTGAGGAACGCCGTACAAATAAACGTTACTTTAGGGACATTTAAAGGGGGAAAGGGAAAAACTTATTTTACTAAAAAAAAACATAACAAAAACTTAACTTTGGGGAAAAGGGGAATGCTGCCCATCCCCAGGGGAGCCATAAACCAATTAAAATGTTACTTATTCAATAATGAAGCTATGATAAAATGCAGCTCCTTGGCCAAGCTCCTCTCCTGACCACCAGGATTTTTTGCAAAAGTTGCAGTTGTAGTCACAGTTTTAGCGCCTCTCTCTCCTTAATGCTTCTACCTCAGCAACAGGGGTCTGTTTCCCTGTTACGTCATCTACAGCAGACTGTAATGGCTGGTTTATTACGTAAGATCTTGTGGCAGAGCCAAAAGTTGGGATCGAGGGGAGATCAGAGGATTCTCCTGCTGCTGCTGCTGCTGCTGCTGCCGCCACTGGTGTTTTTTTTTTTTTTTTTTTAAAGCGTGCTAGAAATTGCTGTCTGTCAGCCTGGGGGTTAGTTTAAATAGCAGGATGCTTTTTAAAGTTGCTGACACACAATGCAGATGGCAAAAAACTAGTGGCAACAAAGGCGGACTTTGGCGTCGCCTCACGCCTCCCAACCCTGGCCAAAAACTTGCATTTGAACACATCACAAAGACTGCCGTCGATGGCCAACTAGCATGTACGCTCTGCGCCTGCGAAAGAGGAAATAACTCTACATGCCAACAGGCGGCAGTAATCTACTCGTTGTACAAAAAAGGGAAACCGGATATATAAACCGTTGCTATAACACTGTACATAAAACAAAACAGCGTTTGCCCTCCTGAATTAGTCAGCAGCAGCACAGAGCTATCTTTCTTCTGGGTTGTCATCTGTTCTCTTGGCATAAATGTCTCCCTGCGATAGGGAAACAGAGGGCAGAGTGGCCCGCCGCTGCTGGCTGGGTAGTTTGTAATTCCACCCAACATGTCATCATGTTACACTTGTAACAGACAATGAGCCGTGCAGAGTTGTCACAGATCTGGCAATAGCACTGTGCTTTCCTAGAATGTAACAAGTTTTGGAATTAAAAAGTTATGTTTTACTAATGTAGTGGCTAAGCTGTTTTAGCTTGCTTAGTCTAGCACCAACCACGATGTAGAGGAAGAGAGGTCTACAGTCTTTATATTAACTTACAGTATAGGACATTATTTTTCTTAGTTTAGTTTTCAAAAAAAATTTTGGCCAGTTTTGACAGCCCTATGTGTATGATAACAGATGAAATGAGCCTTCTGTGTGCGCCCCTTCAACTTTATTTGGCTATTTAGTTTAACTCAAAGCAAGCAAAAATCAGATTAGTTCCTCTCCCTAATCAACATCTCCAACGGCAATGCAATATGTTGATTTGGCCAAAAAACCGACCAGGGTCGACGAGTAGTGACGGTGCCTCACACATTGCAAAATCTAGGGTTGACATGCCCTCACAGTTGGCCAAACTTGGAAAGACGGCTGACAATGGCCTTGTTGCGTCAGCACCTTTTTAGGAACCAAAGTATGAGAAGAGGAAATACACGAAGAGTCATTCATTCATGCTGTTCTTATCAGTGAACCAACTCCAACTGGTATTTGATGATGTGCAGAGAAGGCCTTTTCTCTGTCACTCTCTTTGCCTTACAGTCTTTCTAGCTCTCTCTCCATTCCCTTCTGTCTCTCTGGGTTGCTTTTGGTTACATAATCCTTGTTGAATGTTGATAGTAATCCGCGTCCTCCCTCCCCCCTCTCTCTATCCCTAAAGGTTAGGACGTAGAGGACTCTCACTGGTTGCCGGAGGAAAAGATGTGCGATGGAATGGTAGCGTTTCAGACGAGAGCCCTGTCCTCCTCTTCTTCTTCTTCTTCCTCTTCCTCCACCTCCTCCGCTCTAGCCCACAGGCTGGCTGCCTCCGCGCTTCTCCTCCTCTTCACCCTGCTCCCTCATGGTCACGCATCAGGTAAGACGCGAACACACACACACCCACAAATTTCTCTGTCTTTTTTTCCACATGATACACATTGACTAAACTGCCTTCTTCATCCGTCTGTTGTGAATTGATTGAAGCTACCCCCCCCCCCATCTTGCAGGTCAGTTAGATTAAATTTGCTTCCTTTACCCTTGGGTTGTGCAGGTTGCTCTCTCTCCGAGCTGCAGCTGAGAGCTCAATCCCACCAACTGTGTGGATCCATTCACTGCCTTAATAAGTCACAACCGTTTTCCTCCGCCATTGAGAGATGATGTTGGCTGTGGTCACATTGCTGTCATGAGGTTTCAATCAGCCATGACATTTAGCGTCCTCTGAGTGCTTTTAGCACGGCTAGTGAGCGTTGGCTATTGCCCTACAACAACCTTGAGATCAGGTTTTCAGATTGATTTAATTGTATTCTAGTGTGTGTGTGTGTGGGGGGGGGGGGATTTGGTCCACACTTGGAAGTTAAAGTAAGCATACAGTAGTTAACACAGGTATCAGTGAGCAGCCACAAGAACTATGAGACCTAAGACAAGACCTATATCCTTTTGTTTTGTTCTTAAGGAATACAATGTTAATGGCATGTACTTACTGAACCCCATTACACACAAAACACACACACACACACACACACACGCGCGCGCACGCTCACTCCCCTCACATAGCCAGCTTGTGAAATGAGCCACCAGATGTCCTTGCCACAGTGAGGAGGCAGACTGTGTCAATAAGTAAATTGTGTGTGAGGGGTGGTTTGGGGTTCTGGAATGTTTCTAAAGCTTTAAATGTTTAACTTTCTTTATTTGCCTTTTAAATAAATGAATGTGTGTGATCAATAGCAACAGACAGAATAGAGGGAGAGAGAGATGGGCAAGAGGAGGGCACTGCTGATCCCAAGTGTATTCTCTCTCTCTCTCTCTTATGTAATACACATGATTCATGTTGAGCCTAGAGGGGCTGGTGTCACGCTCACGTTCTGCATCCAACACACTCACACACATACAGTACACTGCCTACCAATACTAGGGAGATGCGTCCTCAAATCCCCAGCCCACGTGCTCTGTGTACTGTATTTGTGTGTGTATATGCATGCATGTGTGCAAACCTACCCCATACTCGGATTATGTGTGGATGAGGAAGGTCATACCCTAAAATCCTGCGAGTCAGTTTATCAAAAGACAGACCCTGTATCAGCCACATTCATGGCAGTTGGTGCATTACATAGGGACAAGAATTTCTTCTTATTACCCATGATCCAACTGCACCTTGCCATTCACCTGATGGAATAGGAGAAAAAGATCTTTGGACTCCACCACAGACTCCACCACAAGGACTATTTTCAGGCTTGTGACAATTCATGAACTGTGTGGTCTAAACCTTTCCAGACCTTACTGTCTCATTAGCTTCTTTAAGAAATCTTTACATAGTTTCTTTACTTGTTTTAAGCATGTAATGGAAAACTCTAGGTGGTGCTTCAAATGAGCTGACAATACAAATGTTATTTTTAGGTGTTGCCATACCTGTGTATTTGTAGCATAATTACTTCCTTGTAATGCACAAGGCAGTATTCATTCTGACTCACAGTTCAAGAATTCTGGCTCTTCAAAATGGTGTACAGCTCTGTGTATAGTGTGAATTTGCTCTCTTGCAAGTGAATGTAAGCTCAAACATATTAATAACACCAGGTAATGGCTTTTGCACAGGTTTCTCGGGAAAACCATATTGAAATAATGTAAGTCCCTTCCCTTCCTCCTTCCAGAAGATGTCTGAGTACAATTTTTTAAAGATTTCTGATAAGGGCATTTTCCATTCAGACACTGTAGTATGTAACTTAAATATTTAATCACACATCACAGGCCACTTTTTGAGAATGGAAGATTTTGAATCGTAGCTCCTTGACAACAGCAGTTACAGAAAATGTTTTGATTGTTTTTATGATCATAGTTTTGATCACATGAAAAAAGATGACTTTAATGATGTTTATTGATGACAAATAGGTCCTGAAGAAAAGGGAAAATAAATCAGGGCAGTAAAAAGGGGGGTGTATGATGTAAACATAAAAAGACATAACAGCAATTCCAATACAAAAACAGCCAAACCATGAATTGTAGTATTCCCAGCACAGGAGAATGAAATTAAATCTATAATTAGAAATATTAGCATAAAAGTGAGGTACTCATTTTAAAGCTTTAAAGTTATTGTGTTGTTAGTTCTTCTGTTCACCAGCTGCCCTCTCTCTCCTGCTCAGCATACATAATGCACATAGGCACTCCTTTGTTACAGGGATAGAGATTGCTCTGGAAAGTTTTCATGAATATGAAATGTCATCACTGCTGACACTCATTCCAGACTCATACAAATACCAGTGTGTTGTATGAATAGAAATGGATACTAAAAAAATATACAGCACATCATTTGCATCCTAGAGCTCTAAACACTAGAGACAGAACAGACCTGTATCAATTTTCTATGTTTGTCTATGATGGTTCATGTGTCACTTTGAGTCTTTTTGTGGATAATACTTTTAGGAAATTTGACCTATAAGTAATGGGGTGTAAGCGGGAGAGAGAGGATGATACACAGTAACGGTTGAGGTACTCTTTACTCCCATTTTTGGTGTCTTTAACAAAGAAAGGAAAAGCTTTGAGCTTCCACATTGGTGGCTTCATGTTCTCTGTAGAAAGGTCAGGACATCAATTTCTTGTACCTGTTAATACGCTCTGTTAGGAAGTGGTCACAAAGCCTTTTGGGGACGTGGTATTTTTTAGAACCAATCACAGTCAAAGCCATGTCTTTTTTTAATTTGTTGTTCAGCCGTTCATTGTAAACAAGATTACTAGTTGGGTATCTGCTGAGCAAATTACTGTAAGTGGCTGCCTCACATTGGTGTTTGTGATTACTGTGTATGATTACATTTGTGTTAATGATTCAGGACATTCTTCCAAAAGTAGCAACGTGCTAAACAAAACATCCTCTGCTTTCAAGCAGGATGCCAGTAAACGACCACAGCAACAAAGCAGCACTCTGGGTTTTGCGTATGCAAAAGATAAATGGCGTCAGTTTGGAGGATTTTCACGGCATAGTGCAAATATTACTTGTTCGTGTCTTTTTTTTGACTATCTGACATCCCACTAATGTTGGCTGCTTAGGGCTCAGTTCCTCATATGGCGTCAATTTCTTACAGTGAGCCTTTGTGGTTTGTTTCAGAGGAAGTGGACCTACAGCGAGTCAGAAATGACAGAGTAAAGTTTGGAACTCGGAGTATCAAAGGGTCTCTTCACATGGATCACATGCCGTGTTTTCTGCTCAAACAGCGGCAAAAAGATTCGGACCATCCTTGTGGGTCCACTTAAATAGATAAACTGTGCCCTCTAAAAACCCATTGTCTTTTAAAGTTGAGTTAAAGCTGTTCAGGAAAGCGCCAGCGAGGACCAGAAACCTCCCACAAACAAGCCTACTGTGTGCTCTGTGTGTTGGTGACGTTTATGTGTGTTTATGTGTGAGAACGGGAAATGGCTTTTCCCCCAGCCTGGAGGAAAAGTGGAGTCATACGGTAAAGTCAAGAGCAGGGGGAGGAGAGCAAGAGAAGGAGCAGAGAGCTGCCTTTCTAATTTCCTCTGGGATTAGTGTTTGTTTTTGACAATCGATTGTTGTCCATTCTTGGCTTGAGTTGAATACATTTTTCTCCACCCGATGCTGGCCTATCTCAAAGACGGATGCCTTTGTTTTGGCAGGTCTTGCATCACTGTGTAGGGCCAACCCAAGGATTTGAAGATGTTTTCTCAAGCTCAAGGAAAAAGACTTGACAACTCCCTTTTTTTTAAGAACAGAGTAGACTCCAGTGGCTAGCATAGCGCCACTGCTCTGACCACAGAGCAACATTTCTGAATGAGCATGTCCTACTTCAGGCATCTTCAAACAGCTGTAGTCTTTGAAACTTGTGCGTGTGCACATGTGTGTGTGTGCGTGTGCGTGTGTGTGTGTGGAAAGACCACACTGTTGGTATCCAGCCCTCGCAGAAAGTTTGCTAGATGGGCTGGGTATACAAACAGTGCAGCCCAAAGGGGGAAACAATTGTTCCTGTGCAATTAACTGTTCACAATAGTCCCCTGAAGTCCTGTTAGCAAGGCGGTTCACAGGCAGGCAGGAGTAAAGCACTACGCTGGCTCCGAACTCCTTTCTGAAATGCGAGAACAAAGAGGGCTTGTAGGGGGGTGTTGGAAGCCACAGGCCAAACCACAGCAAGCTGCAGCTCCACTAGATCACCAGTCTGCAATTAAGACTGTTAACTGGTGTGTGTGTGTGTGTGTGTGTGTGTGTGTGTGTTGTGCGTGTGTGTCTTTTCTTCTTCTGTCTCACTCTCTCTCTTTAAGGCTGCAGCCATTAGCCAGGTAAGACTCATTAGTAGCAGTCTGGTCGAATCTATCAGCCTTTCTTTTTCATTACCTGTGTGTTAATCACTTGAGCCATCACTCTCTGCTCTCAGCCTGTGTCATTTGACAGCTCTCCCACCCAATCAAGCCCTAACTTAAAACTTTAAACGCCTCGCCACACAAAGAAATACTCTATAGAAACAGATACTTCAGTGCGGACAGGCGACGCAAGACCATTGAGCAGACAGCTCAATTACTTGGTAAAGAGCCTAGATGGCCACACACAGTGCTGCCACTTCACTTACGAACACTATGCTTATCATAGGCATAGGTTATTTTAATTTTTTGACTCTCATTTCTAGCGTTTTGGGTGTCTTAGTTTCAAACCTTTCTTCTGATCCAGATGTTTGCGTTTGCCGTTTTGTGTGTGCAGTGTGCTGATCACCATCTTGTTATTTCTCCGCTGATGACAGGTGGTGTATAGTAAAGGTTAATGAATGTTGAAAGCAGGAAGTGGTGGCACTGGCAGCACCAGGCGCAGCAATAGTTAAATCTGATAACACACAAAACAAGTTTGAGATATATGGAGCATTTATAAGATGTTACTGGTTATTTGTCATGCTAATGCAGTGGATTTAATGTTGAAACCTACAGAGTTATTATTTTTAAAAACACAATGTAGCGTTGATTAAAGCGTTGTTTTTTTGGCCTCTCTACAGAACTTCAGGATTATTTTGAAGCTACATTAAGGCCGGGGAGAGGAGAGGCAGTTTGTAAATTGTTTTCCTGTGAAATGTGTGTGGTTGTCTGAAGCAGCAGGCAGTCGTAATGATTTCCAAAGGGCCTCATCTGAGGGACCAGCCTGCTGAGTAGAGGACATCTCTGACTAATGAGCTGCTAAATATATCCCCCAGCCTCTCCTGTCTTCTGTTGCCATTGCTTCTGTTCTTTCATTAAGTCTTTTATTCATGTTTTTCTTTGCTTTCATTCTGTTTTCGATCATCTTTGTACCTATGTTTAGTATATACTTTTTTCCAGTATCAAGCTGTCTCCTGAAAATCTTTCCAAAGTATAACATAGTATTTTGATCTTTCTCTTTTAAATTTCTTCTTTTTCAAACGGTTCTGTCTCCTTTTTTCTACATCCGTCTTGCCTTTTTTTCCCTCCTCTTTGATGTGTGTTTTTCAGGCCCACTGAAACAGTGTGGGACGATTTTTTTGTTGCACCGTTAGTCAACAGCCTCATCCTGTTCAAACAAGTTCATCAGCTTACCCATAAAGCACCGAGCATCCTACACACATGGTGAATTTGCCAACTGGTTGAGACATCCACGCAACCATGTCATGACGCTGGTACAGCATTGTGTCTTTTATGAACCTGTATGGAAGGGCTGTTATCTTTATGACAAGTTAAAGGCTTGCGGTTTATTCATTTAACCAGTTTTCTGTGGCTTTTACCATTTTTCCCTTGATTTCAAATAGGAATATTTAAAACTGGACATAAATGCAGAGAAACATCCCAAATATTGATTATAAACCATGGAGATAGCAGTTGTTTGCTAACCTTGGTGACAAATAGAGTTGCGCCTGTAGGTGCTTCACAATAAAGTTTTCTAGCGGTTGTTATGCTTTTAATGTGAAGCAGCAGCATTCAATGTTTGGTTTGCATTAGCTCCACCTTAACACAGCAATGACAACTCCAAGCCACAGAAATTCTTAGGTTAGACAGCAGCTACTAAAGAACTAAAAGCTGTGTATAAGACGTACTTCTTTTGAACAGTGCTTTCTCTTTAGCCGCCTGGACGACCATCCGTTTATCACCACAACAGCTCAGCTGAGGGCGGCAACTGTCATGTTTGGACCGAAATGTTGCCGTCAGTCAGCGTGGTTATCTCCCGCTGGGAATGCACATTGAACAGAGTGGAACAGGGACATGCCTCAACATGCCACAGCTTTAGCGAGACATTGAAAATGGGGCAATACTGTACTGCATCATCCACAACCCCTAATCTAAGTTTACGTCCAACTGTAGCTCTGTCAGACACAGACCAAAACTTCTACTAGTTCACTAAAAGAGGAAGATGTAGGTTCTTCAAACACAGTCTCAGACTGCAAAACAAAGTAAAACACTTGATCTGGCAGAATTGCTGATTATGAGCTGAGTGGAAAGGCTGGGCTATGCATGTGCTATCTTGCTGCATTCATGTTGCTTGTTGTCATGGGTGGAGATGGTGTACAGCTGTTTCTCCTTAACTGACTGCATTTCAGCAGATATGGCTTCATCATCGCTGTCTTATTTTCAGGCCGCCTCTGCTTCAAAAGATGCAGGGGAAGAGAGAGAATGACACTCCACAACCCATGATTCTTAGTTGATCTTCCTCCTGAGGGAATTCAGAGCATATAGGTTGGGTCAGAACAGCACCCCTGGAGCTATCAGGGGTTTAACACCTTCCTTCAGTTTTGTGCTTAGTTGCTGACTTGTACGCTTGAGGTTGCTACTCACTTATAGCAGGGCCTCCCCAGTTTCTGCACCACCCTTTTGACACAGCCAGAATTCAGTTTCTACTGTCTAACATTCAATGTTTCCTGTCTACCTCCGATTAGTTCCTGTTTTTTTGTTTTGTACCGTCTAGTCCCTTATCTTAAACTGTACCCGGTCCATTATGATGGAGTGTTGAGTTGTTTAGTGGCCAGTTGGCTTAGCTCCACTCTAATGCCCTCTGTCCTTATTACATCATCTGTATAACGCAGCAGCCAAATAGCGACGGTCTTTGTACAGGCTACACTGGAGTCCATTTGGATAATTGTGTCAGGATTTATAAGAAGTGTGTATGTATGTCATATCTATGTGTATAGGTCTGTAGATTTAAAAAAAACAACCTGTTACCAGAGTCCAAAGATCGTTTTTAAATTGCTGGGTTAGTCTTACCAATCGCCAAAATAATCAAATTTACACTGAGAAATGTAGAATTATATGGTGTTTTTATTGTTAGATAACTGAAACAGTTTTTTTCATGTTGATAGGCTAATCCTTTCAGCACTAAGTAACAGCTTTTTGAGACACGATATCTTTAACAGCTTGTGTGTGTGTGGGCCGAAGCCATTGTTATTATCCGTAGATGTCCGTTGGGCTTGAGTCACAAATTTGATTAACTTACTTTGCACTTTTTTTAAATCACTTGTGACATATTTGTTGACTTGAGACTTGACAACTACTAAGTTACATTTATTTTAGTATGTGTAAGTCAACAACTATTTATTGTTTATTGTGCTGTGCTCACTTTCACACTCTCAAATGCTCACACAGCTATAAGTTACTGTTACCGTTTGTAACATCACCTACATAATTTATTCTAGCGGGAGGCCCATTTAGGCTTTGGATGTTGTTGTTGTGATGATGATGATGATGATGATGATGAGGGAGTGGATATCTGTGTGTCCATCCACAATCTGTTCACTGTGTTGAAAGTCTAGCCGATGATACAAACAGTACTTTGTATCTTCCTCGTGGTGATAAACAGTAGTTTGTTGGTACCTCTCCCAATGGACTTCCTCCTGACAGCTAAATTCTAGTCATTTAGTTTTTTTTTTACATTTGTCTACCACAATCTTTTGAATTCCCTAACTAAATACATTTATTGTGTAAAGTTGACTCAACTTGAAGCTTTGTCAAACTTGCCTTGACATGGCTTGTTTGGCTTTTACTTGAGGCTAAATGGATGGTTTTCCAGGAGTTTTTTTTTTTTTTAGGTCTTGGGAATGTTTTGTTGTCACTGCCAAATACAGATAGCTAATGATGCTAATTCTAGCATTTCTGCTCATTTCAGTAGAACTGGCGTAGTAAAACCAGTGAATCGAGATGTCCTGATCAAGTTGTTTTGCCTCAGATCCAAGTCATTTAGCATCTGTCTCGCTTGCTAATGCACGCCATTGTGTGAATTGCTGGCTGCTGTTTTGTGTGGTCAACTGTTAATGTGCTCAAACCTCTATTCATAAGGAATGGCAGTTTCTAAAACCCAGAGCAATCATGGATTTAAAAAAAAACTTCTTTAACATTGAGGCAAGGGGAATACAGATGAAAAATTGCTTTTTGGCTAATCATGGCATTTTTAACCTGCTAAAATTAAGTTTTAATAATTTGCGCTGTACTCTTCTTGCATAAACTGAATTGAATTTTAAAAAAAAACAGTTTTAAAGTTCATAGACAGTACAATCTTTCAAAAAATATGGCAATTGTAGCAACAATGTATGCAGACTTGCAGTATCTGCACTTACTTTTTGCAAGTACGTCATCCTCCCCTCCACTTAGTTTTAGTGTATTTTGAGGTGACAGAAATCTGCAATAACCTACACTTTCTACTAAACATGCAGTATGTGAGCATGTAAGAACCCACTGTTAACAACAAATGACATTCCACTTCTCTCAGCGGAGCAGCCTGCATGTGTTAAGAGGTTGTACACTTGCTGCCATTTGCTCACCCTCTTGGTGACTTGCTAGAGCAGCTCTATCAAAGTTCAGTTGGACTGTATTAGGGGGGCGGGGGCTGTAACAGTGACTGCATTGTTGAGTCATTGGAGATATAATGCAAAGCGTGGGACACTGTCTCAGGTTTTGATGTTTTTTTCCCCCCTGCCTCTTTGTTTCTTATAGAAATCAATCAGATCATGAATCCTAAATCCTGTTACAAGTCGTCCTGCTCTCTGCAGTTTGACTGCTCCAAATAAAGTAGCTTTTGCTCTAGAAGTTGTTTTGTGGTACTACCAACATATCAGCGTGCCAGCCCTGGTAAACAGGGTTGGAATTATCTCTCTGACTTTCACCTTCAACAAATGTTCCAGGCTCAGCACTCATAACTCTGCTGGCTGGCTGGCCCAGCCTACTGAAATATGATCAGCCCACAGTTGCATTGACAGTTTTTTAGGAGGGAGTGGGGCGGGGGGGGTGTTTGAACACATGCACGTGTGTGTAGGAGGGGTCTCACACACTCTTTTGTTTTTCCTCTGAAAGCTGAGAAGAAGGAATGTCTGCCTCCCAGCTGTCCTTAGCAGTGAGGGTGATAGAAGAGAGCTGGGGGAGCTCACTGTTCGCCTTCGTTAACATCCTCCCATCTGTTACTCGAGGGCACAGTGTGCGTGTATTCTTGTATCTTTGAGGTTAGAAAGAGGATCACACAATGGCCAAACCCCCCTTGCCCTCACCCAGTTTTGCCTCTCATGCATATTTAACCCTTCAAATGCAAAGTTGTCTGTTGTCCTGTTCGGAGGCACGCTGCTCAAATCTGTCCCTGTGACCCATCCTTCAGCGAGCAGGACAATAGGGTGTAATAGCAGCGCACGTGGCTTGCTAAATGCATTGCAACAGCAGGGGAGGAATTGGTGGGGAGAGGGAGGATGTTTCTGTCTGTTTAGAGATTTCCTTCACCCTGGGTGTATGCAGTTTGTGTGTGTGATTCTGTGTGTTGCAGCTGCAGGAAGAGTGACGTGCGGACGGCTAAGTTCTCTGGAAATGCTCTTTTGGGACCCTCAACCATTAGACTTATTTCTTTCTGGCAAATTTCCTGTTTAAAAATGATTTTTCTTTAAGTTGAAATATTAAATAATTGACTACTAAATGTTTTAGCTCCAATAATGTGAAACATGACATTAGGAAAATCTTTAAGACAAGCATAGTAACATTACATAAGAACAAGCATAGTAACATAAAAGGGGAAGAAAATATGATAAAAATATCAGATATTGGTAAAAAATCCTACTGGTGCATTGTGCTCTTCCACACACTGTAATGAAGTACCTGGCTGTGTGTGTTTCATAGCGGGTAAAGGCTTGTTGTGGAATTTCTTAATGCCTTCTAACCACTAGTACTTGTGTAAGTGCACTAGATATTTTTTGACATTTAGAAAATAATTGGACTGGCTGGCTGGATTGTAGCACGAGGTTTTACTGGCATGAGATTGAGAGCCTGCTTTGTTGTGTTTCTAAAGGGAGCACACGTTTCAAAAATGGACATTTTACTATCTTCATGGTTCGTTTAGACTGACCTGACTTCAATGGCCTCTGATCTCTCTGTAAGAATTAACCCTCGAGTGGGTTAAGCCTCACACTGAAACCATTTCTTAGCCCTGATGCAGGGAATGCTTTAGTTTTTATTGATGGGGATAAAATGTCAATTTTATGTTCATTTAAGCAACAACAACACAAATACAATATTTTATGATATTAAAGAGGCATTGTTTACTTCATAGGCTGTGTTATTACATTAGCTGTGTCACATAACAGTGACATAACCTGTATCCTGGGATTCATTCAAAACTTTGATTTGTTTGTTTGAAAACAGTAATAAATAAATATTTATTAAATATACCTGAAAGAGGCGATTATCTTGTTAATCACAATTATCTCTGAGATGATTAATTGTACAGCAACATTTAAAATTCTTACTGCTCTACATGCATTGCATGTATACTGGAGCTGTATACTTTATTTTGAATGAAAATGAAAAAAGAAGCTTTATATGCACATGTCTTTTCTGAAACAATCCTGCAGATCAAAAAGCAATTCAAAGTAAGATAATGAATGCCGTTAACACTCCTCTGTCTTCTGCAGTTGTGTTGGACTGCCTCCAGCGCACCACAAAAGATCATAACGGTGGCTGTTGGCTAGAGACTATTGTTGTAAACGCCCTCCCCCCCCCCAAGGCCTTCTTGTCCCCTGCTGCCTCCCACCCTGGGGTCATCCATTTATCACCTTCACCCCTTCCATTAACGCCATCTACTCCTGTTTACTGTAGAAATGACACTGTTGTCTTTTGGAACCAGTGTACAATACAGACAGTGGAACATTGCAGACATTGGTTTGCCTTTTTCCCTCCACACTATTCTTCATCCTCCTCCTCCGCCTCCTCCCCCCTTTGTCCGCAGTTAGGTCCCTCCACCTTCCCTCGGAGTCCCTGGAGATGGAACAGCGGCGCTTTCTTAGAAAAATATGTTTCATGCTTTATGGCTTCAGCTTTGTTCGACATTCTTTCTACCCACAGTAAGACAAGTACAACTTTATAAGCTGTTTTTTTCACATTTTCTTTCCCATAACCTTTGCCCCTGTTCAACAAAATCTGCTTTAGATTTCTCTTTTTGAGTGAGTTCCCAGCTGTTATAGAAGAACAGAATATGATAGCGGAAATGAGTCGGACTGCGTGTATGTCAGTGTTACAACATGATGACTTCTCACTCGCCCACCGCATAATATGACACTGCAAGTATGGCTCACTCAAACATTATGCATCCTATGTTACAGATCCATTTCCCCCCACCCGGCGTGCAGAGTCATGTCACTTCATACTGTGTGAAGTGTATCTCACTGAGAGCTCGTCTCAGTTTGTTTGTGTGAAAGAATTACAGTGAGTGCAGCAACCACAGTACTCTTATACGTACCAAATCACATTTTGCAGTTACACAATTACTTGCCAAATAATTAATAATTTCACTGGAATTAAAGGCAGATTAATGCATAATATCTTTACAAAGCTTTAACTTTATCATTTTGTATATTCTATTAGCAGTGTTTCCCCTATAATCGTAAAAGCCTGGCGGGCCGCCAGGCCAAGGGACACTACTCTCAGACCAGAACTCTTTTTTTTTTTATGCCAAAAATAGAGCCAAATATCCTTTTTGTTTCCCTTATATTTATTCTGCAGCTGGACACTGCCATGAACTGCAGCAACGTATTGCTGTGAGTTACTGAATGAGACAACTGCCTGTGGTTAGTATATGTCTGTAACACCAGGAGAGTTGAGTGTGTTATCTAAACTGCTAAAGTCAGTTGAACAGGTGACGTGAAGAGGAACGTTGTCGTTAACGTTCGCCTACTGGTAGTCTCACCATGCCAGACCTATGTCCACAGCACTGATGGATTCTGTGTTTTTAGCTGACCTAGACCAGAGAATATTTTGTTAAAACAGATCAGTATCGCTGTTTGAACTCTACATCCTTGTAAGTATATAAAGGGAGTAACATGTGAACAAGCTTTCAAAAGTGACATATTTATGCCGATGTGAAGCGTTGTTCATGTGTATTTTGAAAAATGACTGATTAATATTTAAAGAACCTTAACAAAATTTGGTGCGGTCATAAATAAAGTTGCTAAGAGGGTCTGAAAAGTCACAGAATCTAGTGTGAAAGTAGCAAAATTGGCAACACGGTCCACAGCCATAGACAGTTAAAGAAATGGACCAACAGATCCCATTGCTCTTGACGGAGACTAGTGAAGTCTATTAGAAGCTCTTTTCTGGTGAGTGCTGAGCGTTACTGCGCAGCCGCTGACTGAGCTTAATGACGTAGATGTGACGTGAGCAACCTGAAAGTTGTAAGTCTTCTGGTAGCTGTGCCAAGAGAAATCTCAATCATTCCCAATCTTGCAGAGATGGACAACGTAGGTATATGTTAGGAGATAACATAGGCACACTCGCTTACCGCCTTGTCCACAACGTTAATGCTGCATCGCTTCCTGATTCCCTAACCACAGAACGGGCCGAGGCCCAAATCACAGAACACATGTGCGTCAAAACGATTAGTGGCGTTAAAAGGAATTTGCGTTAACTTATTATTATTGTGTTAATTTTGACAGCCCTACATCAAATGTCTTGTTTTGGCCGCACGACATTCCAAAACCCAAATATATTTAGCTTAATATCATAATATTGAAGCTATTATATTAAACCACAGTCCTAAACCAGTGAATCTTTTAGAGAAAAAAAAGTAAATGAAAACTGTTGCAGATTAATTTGCTACTGTACTCCCTTCGTTGCATGCTATAGCCCTATCTATTCATCCCTGCATTTCCTGTCCTCAACTGCACAGTCAGCTGTCCAAAAAAACAACTACTTTCCCTCAACGTCAGAAAGGAGTTGGGAGCCCTCCCATTCTTTCCAGCACTACCCCACTGTGGGCTCTTCTGCATTGTACTGCACTCTAATAACAACAGCTTGGCTAAAAATCCCATGGATTAGCGGGAGAGACGGGGAACGTGGCAAAAAACACAAAACACCCTCAGCCCAAAAATGACAGAAACATCCGAAATAAACAGAGGACAGGGCCCGAGGCCAACAAAGGAACAAAAACATATTTACCAGGTCAAGAGAGCATCATCATCATCCTCTGGGTCTTTAGCATAATCCCCCCCCCCCCCCCCTCCCTCCTATTTAGCATACATACATATAACACACACACACACACACCACACACACACACACACACACACACACACACACCCACACACACACACACACACACACACACACACACACACACACACAAATTCCCCTGCTTCTTCTTGACACACTTGAACACACACCTGGAAATCCCACCCTCTTTTACGGCCTATTGTTCTATAGAGCAATCAAACAGCTGGCTGCAGAAGTCATCAGTATCTGATCTGCTTTAGAGCGCTCCCAGCTTGTAAAAGAGGATAATTAGAATTTTAATTTGCCTCAGCAGAGGGGGCTAAAACCCTTGTCCCCCTGTGTTTTCCTCAATCCACGCTCCTTGCCGCTTTTAGCGGGCGAGTGCCATTGGTAACAGATGGGGAAAGGGAGATATTCACAGCCAGGCAGACACTTCAGAGCAAGGCAGGGGATTTTAACGCCCCCCACAGCTTCCAGAGTCTCCTCCTCCGGCACAGCCTTAAGACACTGGATGTTGGGATAAGCAGTCAGCCCCTTGGGCGCTCTGTCCTGGCCCAGTCTTCCCCCCCTACATGAAGTGTTTCTCCAAGCTCTTTGACCAGTTTACAGTTGTGGGCCCAAAAGATTCCTGATAGTTTTCACCTTTTATACGTCCACTTTATTTAACTCAACATGGCAAAAGCCAAAGCTTAAGGACTTTTTAAACACAAATGCACTTGACATTTCTTTCATTTTGTAATTCATTAAATATTTTTTTTCCTTATTTGCCTTTTCCATTTGCTTTCACAAGGCCCTTTTTGTTTTAGTCTTTTTTTTTTTTTTTTTTCAACATTTCTCTTGAGCAAACTCTTCAGACCAGTGGGTGAACAGCTTGTGTTTAACTGTGAGTCATTCCCTTCCTCATAAGCAAAAAACATGGTGTGCTGAAATCCATTCTGGCATTGCTTAGTGCTTTAATCAGTATTTTTTCCCCCCTCTGCCTCTGTGTGTATTTTCAAAGCCAAAACTCAATCTGGGCTGAGAGGGCGATGGGAAAGAGGGAGACAACAAGGTTATTAATCTTAACCACTCTACCATCTCTGGATACTGAACCAGCATTCATTCTTTCCTTTACCAGAGTCTCTCCGCTTGTGCTAACCCAACCCACAGTGCGGTATGTACTGTAGCTGACGGCCACCTCCTTTTCCCATTGTTGTTGTACAGAGCCTGAACTATTGGTCGACCTGCCACGACATGTCTCTTTTTGGCTTGTAATTGCTTAGGGCCACAGTGCTCCATGATGCTGACGTTTTTCTGTGCTCTCTTCCATTCTTTCTTCCCTCCCCCCCCCACGTCTTTTTCTGCCTGTGTATCAAATGATGACTGCCTTTTCCCATCAGTATTTTTCAATCTTTGTTGTTTCTTCTTAGTCCCCTCGATGCTTTCTAACCTCACCTTTCAACTTCCCTGGTAACATGAAAAAAGAAGTGTCAGTTTTTTGTTGTTGAATATATTCATATATTTGTCTCACATTCATGTTCTACGGTAGGCGTTGACCTTTTTGACACGTATAATCCCATGGGAGAGTGATTTTTAAATCAAAATTCTTCACTGCTCCAAGTTTAGGGATTGTAGTACGAAGTTTTACTGGCATGAGATTGAGAGCCTGCTTTGTTGTGTTTCTAAAGGGAGCACACGTTTCAAAAATGGACATTTTACTGTCTTCATGGTTCGTTTAGACTGACCTGACTTCAATGGCCTCTGATCTCTCTGTAAGAATTAACCCTCGAGTGGGTTAAGCCTCACACTGAAACCATTTCTTAGCCCTGATGCAGGGAATGCTTTAGTTTTTATTGATGGGGATAAAATGTCAATTTTATGTTCATTTAAGCAACAACAACACAAATACAATATTTTATGATATTAAAGAGGCATTGTTTACTTCATAGGCTGTGTTATTACATTATCTGTGTCACATAACAGTGACATAACCTGTATCCTGGGATTCATTCAAAACTTTGATTTGTTTGTTTGAAAACAGTAATAAATAAATATTTATTAAATATACCTGAAAGAGACAATCCTAGTGTTAATCACAATTATCTCTGAGACAATTAATTGTACAGCAACAGTTGGGTAGCTGTATACTTTTTTATGAAATGAAAAATTATTATTGTTATACGCACATCTAAGACAATCCTGCAGATCAAAAAGCAATTCAAAGTCAGATAATGAATGCCTTTAACACTCCTCTGTCTTCTGCAGTTGTGTTGGACTGCCTCCAGCGCACCACAAAAGATCACAACAGTGGCTGTTGGCTAGAGACTATTGTCGTAAACGGCCCCCCTAAGGCCTTTTTGTCCCCTGCTGCCTCCCATCCTGGGGTCATCCGTTTCACCTTTACCCCCTCCATTAACGCCATCTACTCCTCAGAGAGCCTTTAATGGCCGTTTCCAACTGGTATTAACATCCGTTCTGAGTGATCCGATCACAAGTGGACGGCTAAGTACAAGTGTTCCCACTTGGCGGCACAATGTGTCTTGAAATGCGTCTTGAGTGACCACTTGTGATCGGATCTCACCTCCTCGCTCTAAATGCTAATAAACACGTAAGTTACATCATTTGCGTTTGCTTATACCTGTAGGCTGGTTGTGTGTGTACATTTCAGTTGTTCCTCTCACATAAATCATACATTAGAAATGTGCGATGGCTAATAGAGAGCGCTGCTGTCAAACAGCCTGTCTGTGTGCTGAAATAAGTATGACTAGGGTCGCCGGGATCCGAGCAGGAGAGAAATACGTTTCTGTGTGTTCAGCTCTCAGTGCTTTTGTAGCTTCTGACTGAATCTCTGTGGTTTGAAGCATAGTTTAGTTTTTACAGTATTTTACCATTTTACGTTTGATTCTAGAAGTCATGTTAAGTTCCTGCTGATGAAAACACATTTCTTGGTTTTGCTGCTTCATAATAAAAGCCTTTAAATAACAAAACATGGGGACTTTTATTCTGAAGATGTTTTTAGGAAAGGAAACTTCTCCACAGCTGTTGGTTTGACCCACTCATTCTCATATTAAACAAACCTTTAGCTGTTAAACGTCAAAACATTACCTCGGTCTGCAAGTTTGGCTCTCTACAAACTACAGCTTACCACTGAACCACACATAGTACAATTATTGTTTTACAGGGATGGTGCAGCATAATTTAAATCAAAATAATTTCAACATTTTTTATTAAACTAGTACAGTGCCTGTTAACAATGTGCCTTTGCAAAATATTTAGTAATGAAAACAACAATAAGTTGAAGCCCCCTTATAGAGAAAGGTAGAGTTTGAGCAGGCTTGCTATATCCTCAGTAGTAGTTGCATACCTGTTGTAAGCGGTGTCAGCACTTCTTGAGCACACACACTAAATCCGTCCCTGGCTGTAACACACCCTTTGGTTTCATACGACTTAGTCCTGTGTGTGTCTTTGTTTGTGGGTGTTAAGTGTGTGTGTGTGTGTGGTGTGTGTGTTGTGTGTAGGCCCTTGCACATTTGAGTGTTTGCTTTTAATCTTGTGCTGCCAGCTTAGAGCAACGTTTCTTCCCGGAGATTAGAGGATGTTAGAGGCACTGCTGTGGAAATAGTCTCTCATTCAATCTCTAAACACACACAGAAGACACATTTGCACTGTTGGTGTGTTTGTTTATATCAAGCAAGCAATAAGACCCTGCAACAGACCATGGATAATATGATTTTATAAATACTCAGACCATGGATTAAATAATGAGCCAAATGGTCATCCGCGTTGATGGCGTTATTAATGTTCATTATTGTGGGAGTGTTTTAAATGTACTTATGTCTGGGTCTTGTTACGGAGAAAAATCACGGCACATATAATTCCATTTGATAAATAAGATGATAAGATAAGATGTACAGATAAAAGAGATTTAATTTGTATGTACCGGCCCAGATGGGTTTTAAGTATTAAGAGTTAGTATTGAAAAACATTCCCAGTGAAGCACAAAATCTTGCATAACCACTTTACAGATGAACCAGATTAGTATTAATAAAATCGGTGTGTTTATTGGTCATTCTTGAAGTTCAGTAATGCTGAAAGAAAAGTCAGCCTCCTGCTGTCGTGTCTCAGCTTACACAGGTGTTAATGTTTTGTCAGATGTGCTGGATTTAGATGGTGTGTGTGTGCGTT